>NW_024344377.1:3145607-3373624 GCF_902729225.1 Pteropus medius
ACTTGTCCAAGAGCCACTAAGCAGAGTCCTCAGAGCTCAGCGTTCCAGCCGCAGAGCCCCGGCCCCTGCTATTCGCTCCTCCCCGCCCTCCCCACCCCTCCCTGTACTGTTTCCATCTCCTCCCAGAGATCCCCATTGGAGGAAATAGAGAATGACTTTTTAACAAGAATAATCCAGAAAAATCCCAGAACGTGAGTTGCATCTACGTAGGAACATGCTAACGGTACGTAAGCTCGGGGTCATTATTTTCCTCCTCTCCCACACCAGGATGTGGCCAGCGCTGTTCCTACAGGCCAAACTCGTAAAGATTGCATTTCAGACAAGCTCTAGGCTTACCCAATAATTTTCAAAGTTGCTCTCCTACCAAGAAGAGCATTCTCTCCAAACATGCCTTTGAGGAAGAAAATCCAAGACCTTTACAGTTTACACCTACAAAGATAATATTAGACAAACCTCACATTCCAAACCCCAATGACCTGTGGATGCTCTTAGACTATTCAGCCACCTCAATAAAAGTCTGACATGTCAAAAACTCTGGGGCATTATGCTGTCTAATCTGGCTTCTTAAACGGCAAAGGTTCAATTTCGGATTTATAGAGATCAGGAAGAAACTAAAAGAGGTTAAGTTCAGTAGCAGATGGCACACCGAATTACTTCAGGGGCAATAAATAAGGGCAAGAAATGTCAACGCTCCCAAAACATCCAGAGTTGAACAGTGAAATCAGAACAGAGATATTTGAATGTTGCCTTAGAGAGAGATTATCTTCCAGGGCCAAGAGAAAAGAGAGAGCAAATGAAGACTGGGATTACTGGACAAGTATCTACCAAAGAATGAATGAATGAATAGTGCTAAGGAGTTAAGAGATAAGAAGAAGAAAGGTCATTTGCTTGTGATGTGATATAGGTAAGTAGGTGGGTAGGTAGATGATAGATAGGCAGGCAGAAAAGTAGCAGGGCAGCAGGGTAGATGACGACAATAATACAACACACACATCAATAATACACACGCACAATACACATGTCAACACCAGAATGCTATTCAGCCTCTGCGAAGGAAATCTGCCATTCCAGTGAAGATGAACGAGCCCAAAGATATTATTAATATGCTCAATGAAATAAGCCAAATGCAAAAAGATAAATACCACACAGTCTCACACACGGAATCTAAAGTAGTCAAACTCACAGAAGCAGAGAATAGCATAGCGATTCCCAGGGGCAGAAGTGGGGCTGTCGGTGCAGGAATCGGGGAGACGTTGGTCAAGTGATGCAAACTTTCAGTTACTTAAGCTAAATTCTGAGGATCTAATGTACAACATGGTAATTAGTTAACAAATACTGTATAGTATACTTGAAGTTTTCTAAGAGAAAAATTTAGCAAAATTTGCTAAATTTTGTTCTCATCACGAAAAAAAGAAAATGGTAACTGTGAGAGGTGATAAGTATGTTCATTAGTTTGACTACGGTGATTATTTGATAATATATATACGTGTCAAAAAGTCAAGCTGTACCCATTAAATACACACAATTTTTATTTATCAATTATACCTCAGGAAAGTGGGGTCAAGGAAGGAGAAAAGTCATTTATTAATTTATCAAATATTTGTTAACTGGAATATGTGAGCATCAGTTCAAGGCAGTGGTAAACCAGGAATAGTTCTTTGGCTTCACAGAGCCTACAGTCTAGTCGAAAGCACTGTCATTCCAGCAAAATACCCAACCCCAGGCTCCCACGGCGGAGGCAGGGCTTCCCGCCTCTACACCGAGAAGGAAGAAGCTGGCCCAGCCAGACAAAGTGGGGCAGCAGAGAGAGAGGACGGCATGTGCCACATGCTCTCTACAGCCACAGAGCCTGTGCCGTCCGTCTGCCAACAGGGCTGACTGTCAGGGGTCAATGCTAGAGGCTCTAGTGACTGTTAAACACCCAGCTCCCACCCCTTTCTTTTTCAATTTTGTGCTCAGTAAACCACTTGTCATAACTTCACTTTCCAGATATGGCAGAACCATTAGTTGCCTTCCTAACACTTATTTTCCTTCCTTTTTAAATGACACAACATCTCATTGGATGTGTGGCCACCTGGAATAAAGACTACATTTCCCAAGTGCCCTGGCAGTCGGCTTGTTCACGTGACCTCGTTCTGAATGAGGGGATCTGAGGAACCTTCTGAGCAGCCTCCGGCTCCAGCTCACACAGGAATCGCATCTCCCTTCCTTTCCTGTTTTCTCTCTTCCCACTGGCTGGAAAGCGGACAGGGTAGGGGACATTTTCAGACTATGTGGACAAGGCTACACCCAAGAAAGGATATAAAAAAATAAGTAAATAGAAGCAAACTGGGTCCTTAAGTTCTTCCCTGGGCTTAGACTTTTATGTGAAAGAAACTCTTTCGGTCCCAGGAAAATAAGGGCAGTTGGTCACCCAACGGGATGCAGGCCGAGAGCCTGGACAGGCACCACGTCCTACTCCGGACTCCTACAACCCTTCGTGTGGTATCGTTATCATTTGACTCATCCCATTGTCACAGTACACTGTAAACACAGCCGTGAGCTCCTCCCCACCACCCGTCACGGTGCCTGCGCCGCCTGCAGATAACTAAGGGCTTCCTGAACTGGATTACTCTCCGTGGGGTCCCTGTATTTTGCACTCTGAAACTACTAAAAAGTCATCACTGGTAAAGTAGAAGAATGACATCGCAGGGTAGTGAAGGGAAGGAGCGACATATTTAGGGAAACAAGTGTGAAAGTTGGAGAATAATGAGATGTCTAAAGTGCTACTCTAACTGTGAAAACTTCAGACAGTGGCATTCTAAACCCTATCAGTTTACAAAGCCCGAAGAGCTGTTTTTGGTTCCTGATGTCTCCTGCTATAAAACTCAGGAGCAAGACTGTAAAGCAAATTTAAATTTCAGAGGCACAAAAGCTGACTGGTAAGAACAGACCACTTTTAATTAAGGATGGTTCTGGACATCTATCTCTCTTGGAGTTGGGACATAAATCAAGTGGTGACTAATCTCTCCCGAAGTTTATCACGATTGCCGCACTTACCCTAGTGAACTGCTGTGACCTGCTGCCATTGGTCTACCTGACTGTCATTTCTCTGAGTCCGAGAGCCCCAGGAGGGCAAGGACACCCAGCACAGAGAGGACACGCAGCCGGCATTCGGCGAGTATCCGTTCGGAGCTGCTTTTTCACTCACGACACTTCTGACACCAAACGTGTGGGGTTTTTCCCTCTCACCAGCAAATCCAGTTCTCTGAACACCGACTAGGTATCCTACAGTTCAATTCAGTTCTGCCGCTAAGCACAGACCCCATGGGTTAAGGACTCATTCCCACAAGACTGACCCCACTCCAGATGCCAGCCACAAGTCCGGGCCACCCACGCCTCTAATTGACCACAACCACGTGAAAAGTTCAGGCAGTGGCCCTCCAAACCCAACCGCTTTATGGAGGCCGAAGAGTTGTTTTGATTACGGACATCTCCTGCTATAACACGCAGGAGCGAGATTGTAAAGCCCTATAAAATCAAAGGGTTTCCATAACCTCCTCCTCAGTCTCAATGATTTGATAGAATGGCTTACAGAACTCATGAAAGCTCTTTATTTACTATTGTAAGGCTACAACTCAGAAACAGCCACACGGAAGAGATGCATCGGCCAAGACATGGCGGGAGGTGGAGGACGAGGCTTCCACGCCCTCTCCAGACACCCCACTCTCTCAGCACCTCAGTGTGTTCGCCAACCCAGAAGCCCCCAAATCGCGCTGTTGAGGAGCCTTTACGGAGGCTCCATTGTGTAGGCGTGATTGATGAAGTCATTGGCCATTGGCGAATGACAATCTCCAGCCCCTCTTCCGGGAGCTCAGGAATGGGGATAAAAGTTCCAACTTTCTAATCGGGTCCTGGTCTTTCTGGATTCCAGCCCCTGTCCTGAAGCCACTAGTCATCTCATTAGCATACAAAACACACTCTTTCCACTCTGGAGATCGTAAGATCTTAGAACCTCCCAATCAGGATTCAAGGACTAAGACAAAATAGTATAACAAAAGATGCTTTTATCACTCCGGAAATCACAAGGGATTTAAGAGCTTTATGCCAAGAACCAGGGTACAAAGACCAAGTAAATAGTTATTATTATATTACAATATCATATCTGGGTGTCACCAAAGGTTCCCCAATCCCCAGACAGTCATTTTCTGGACAAGCAGAACGGTGAGGGGATGAAAAGCATGGACTCAGCCAAACTGCCTTTGAGTGCCTGAGTTGCCTGAGTTTACTGATCCGTAAAATGGGAATAAAATATCACCTAACTCAAAGTGTTTTCTGAGGGTTAAGTGTGTTACGTGCACAGCCTTTGAAATCCTGCCTGGCACAGAGTTAGTGCCATAAATTGTTGCTACTTGCACCGAAAAAAAATTTTTTTTAATCTTTTAAGTCCAAAGAAAAAGTGTCGCCGCTGCTATTGCTCTGACAATATGGGACTATCTTTTGGTCACAAAACTGCCTGGTCTCAGTTTCCTCACGTCTGAAATGAAGAGAATAACTCTACCTGCTCTGTTGACCTCATGGGGTTATTCTAAGAAGCCAGTGGGACAGCGTTGTGCCGGGCTTCATAAACTGCGGGTACAAGCTCAAGTACCCAAGGACTTAACCCCCCTAACAACCCCCAAGAGAGGAGAATGAGAACAGCAGGAGAAAGCTGAGGAGACTTTGTTGGCCACGCGGCATGTGCCACGGAATAGGAGCTAAGATTTTACAAAGATGCAGCAGCTCTAACACCATAGCGTAATTCCAAGACCTCTCGCAGCACAGTAGCCAATCCTCTTGGAATAGAAAGGAAAGGGCAGGGGTGTGGGGGGACTTTCAGGACAGGAAACATGGCTGACATCTCATCCTTCGGTCTTAAGGGACCCAGGGGCCTTGGTTCCTCCTTTGCCATTTCAAAGAGACCATAATGGATCCCTGAAGTGACCCTGTCAAACCTCAAAAATCCTAAATTTATAACTCGGAGGGGAGAAGCACGTATCTGTGATACACATGCCACCCTTCCCCCTTACAGCCTGTTGCCCAGGTATTATTGTTAAATTCCAGGTGTGGGAGCCAGGTTATCTAACAGAGGTGACCTAACTTGATGAGCTGCCCGGGAAAGTGCAGAGGAAGGCTGGCCACACATCTGGCCATCCGAGCCTGCCCTGTTCTGGCAGAGGATGGGAAAATGGCTCGTGCAGCTAGAATGTAAGTGTTTCTAGATCTGCCTGCTGAGCATCTTCCAAAGGACGGAAACTTACATTTTGCAAATGAAAAACAGATTCTATGATTTGACCACGGACTAGATTAATAGAAACTCCCACTGCTATTCCCACCCACTATGGCGAACTATGCACTAGGCACTGAGCTAAAAGCTCTTCACATCGTACTTCATTTAATCCTCCCTAAATAAACAAGCAGACGAGGACACAGTAGCCAAGGGACCTGTCCGAAGTAACACCATTTATGAGAGGCTGAGTCGGGCCTCAAACACGAAATTAACCTTAACCACAACATGCACTGCCTTCAAGACGCTGAGCCCTGCCTTTCCCCAGCAATCAGCTGTAGACTACATATTACTCAATGTTCCATGGTAATAAAGTCACAGCGCCTACCCTCCAAGCCGTTCACAGTACAGCCAGGGTTGATTTCCCTGTCCGTAATCCCCTGTCCTGGCCCTCATCGAAACTCTACAGGAGGGTCAAGGTGGTGGCTCTAGATAAGGTAATAAATGACCTTTCTGAATATCTACCATTTGGTGGAACAAATAAATGATTAATCTAAACGTTAAATTCATTTCCTGTTTAAAAAATCTAAGCATGTTATAAGGAAAACCAAGAGTCAGTTCTTTGAAACACTGAATTAAAAAAAAAAAAAAACCTCTAGTAAAACAATTCAAGAAATAGGAGAAATATGTGTGGTGATGGATTTTAACTAGATTTACTGTGATAATCATTTCACAATATATATAAACATTAAAACTTAATGTTGTACACCTGAAACTAATAGTCTTGTGTGTCAATTATATCATAATAAAAAAATAATGTTTAAAAAATAAATAGGGGGAAGTAGAAAGTAATAAATGTAAGAAATGAGACTACAGATATAGAAGCAATTAAAATAATCAATGAAAATAATTGCATATGCCAATAAATTTGAATACCAAGATGAGTGACTGTTAGTAAGATATAAAGTAACAAAACAGACTCAAGAAATAGTATAACTGAACAATAACCATAAAACTAGTGGAAAAAAATTTCAAACATCTACCAATAAAATGACAACAAAGCCCAGATGATTTTACCAATAAATTCTATTTTTCCTTCAAAGAACAGCTAAAACCTATGCTGTTTAAATTATGACAGAGCACAAAAGAAGATTTTAAAAGCTTTCCAAATCATTTTGAGAGGTAAGCATAATCCTCATTCAAAATATAATCTTTTAAAATTACAGAGTAATTCTCAACCAACATTACTAACAATATAAATGGCAAGCTTTACATAAGATATTAACAAATTGAATTTAAAAGTGTGTTTTTAAAGCATAATGGTAAGTTGGGTTTATTACGGGAATTTTAAGATGGTTTAAAATTCTAGGGTGGTTTCCTGTCAGGAAATATATTGATGTCATTCATTATATCAGTAAATTGAAGACAAAAAAAAATACACAGTCCTCTTTTGATAGATGCCAAAAAAGCATTGCATAAGAATTCTAAGTAAAACTGAAGTAGGAAAAAAATCCTAAATTTGATAAAGTATTCATTATATGCCATTAATAAACATCATATTAAACAAGGACATTCTACTCCAGGTAAAGATAAGGAAGGGTGCTTGTCATCACACTATTTTTCAACATTGTTCTTGAGGTTGCAAAATTATTATTAATAGATTTTATTCCAAGAAAATCCAAGTACTTCAACTAAAAACCTATTAGAACAAAAAATATTCAATAACATACTGGATACAAGCTAAATATACTAAAACTAAAGCTTTTCTTTTCCAAAGCAATAATCAATTAGAAAACATAATGGGATAGTACATGCCTCTTAAAATATTTAAAAAAAAGATAAGAAATATCAAAAAATAAAATTAACGAAACATAGGCTTGTTATTTAATAATCAAGAGAATGATATGGATAATTTATTTAATGGTCTCTTAATTTGTTTTGTATACAACATAGAATCAGTAGATTTGGTGGCTAAAAGAGACCTTGGAAATCATCTAGTTCGGCTCCCTTATTCGCTGAAAATGAAACTGTTTTCCAGAGAATATGAACAATTTGACTAAACTCATAAAGCCTATAAGAAGCTAGGTAAACATTGGAATCCAAATCCAGTCCATTACTCTTTCCTCTATATCCTGCTACTTTGATTAGAGGATTTGAAATGCCAAAAATATTATTCAAAATGCCGTTTGAGAAAAATAATTGGCAAATGCCATGGAGATGATAACAGTACATGATTGTTTTATGTGCCTTAAATTATCTTTGTGAAACAAGGATCTACAGAGCAGACAAATGTATTATTATATCTTCCCATGTTCTGAATTTAAAACTATCTACCTTCGACCATCTTTATTCAATTTGTTCCTAGCATCAGTAAAATTACATTATAAATCATTTTCAAAAGAAAATAAATTCATTCCTGGTTTCATAAACCTGGTCAGACCGGCTTTCAAGTCTTGCATTTAATGACAGCCTGAGACGTAGAGGATGAAAGCTGCCATGTCTCTAAGGAGGCAGTTCTAAGACGAGACTAGAGAGATGAAGATCACTCAGGGTCTCAGATGTGGTAAACCGTTAAAAGCAATTTACAAGTCAACTCTCCAAAGAATAATACAACCAGGAAGAGATTAGCTGTAATAAAACATGAAGTTACTACCAAGCTGTAAAAACAAAATGCAAATATTTTTCTCACCCTCACCTTTATGAATGAAAGGATGTTTTAGTTTAAAAACCCTGCAGCTTCTGAAAATTGACATTCCAACCTTTTTACTAACCATATTTCTCCAGAAAAGTAAAATACATATTAGGAGCAGATGCAAAAATCAGGACTTCAATATAGACTGTACCATTTTCTATTGGAGTAATTGGTTCTCTTTTTCTGTAGGCAAATTGTTCACATGGTGAGGTCTTTAAACATGTGTTTTGGACTACAGTTGATTTAGCCTCCTTTTCCTCATGTTTGTGTTAAGAATACCCCAAATTTTCTGTGGGGACTGCACCTCCCCAATCCTGAGATTGTGGTTTGGGGGAAATTGACACTGTCCCTTAACAGCACAGCTATACCATGGGGAGCAGAGGGCCAGGGGAGAGGGGGTAGACCCGGCCTGGAGAGAGATCCAGCTGCCACTCTCTCCAGGAAATCACTGCTCCTTGAGAAGCAGCACACTCTTTCTACAGTGACACCCCTATTTTAACAGAGGCAACCCTCTCCAGACAGAACCTTTCCAAGCCAGAGCAAAGTCAGTATGCCTTCCTCCACTCATGGGCAACCAACTGCATCAGATCTCTGTTTCCACCTACTCCCAATATGGGAAGAACCCGGCACAGATAGAGAATATGCTTCATGAGCAGACTAAACCTCTATTCCCCACTACACTGTAGGTCCCCAGAGCCACAGGATGGAGGAGGGGGAAGAGTTTAAATCAACTATAGATTAAAGTTCTCACCAGGACCAAAGCTGAAAGTAAAGTTAAGGAATTTGCCCAAGATTTTATTAAACAACAGGAGAGAAGAAACTGACAAAGTATGTATGTATGGTTAGAGGCAATGACTGAAAGAAATAAAAACTGTTTCTTGTTTATATCCCCACTGAGTTTGACAGGTTACAGATTTGGGTTTTTGTTTTTGTTTTTTAACGAAAAAGAACCATGATAGCAGAGGAAAAGAAAGGCCATCAAAAGGCTATAATTTCTTTTAAATACCAAGAAGATAGCAGGTGGACTTAAAGTAATAAAAAATCAGAACTGGGAACATCCCACCCCAGGAGCTCTGAGATAAGTGAGGCTCATCACATGATCCCTAGAGAATTCCAAAATGGCAGAAGAGAAAAACCAAGTGCAGGAGCTGGCCATGGGCCATGATCGGGGAGATTTATTAAAACACCACATTCAGAATCACAGCTAATCAGTGCTTGCCTGGAGCTGTAGAGGGAGGGTAGAGACAGATTTCAGAGAGGCACAGGAGAACTTTGGGGAGTGATGAAAATGTCTATATCTTGATTGAAATGATGGTTACATGGCTAAATAGACTGTACACTTAAAAATATTATATGCAAACTATACCTTATGTGGAAATAAATGAAGACCAACCAAATGAGCAAAGCAAAGGCTTTTTGTTCAGAGCTTGCTGTATAGCAAGGGAGTCAGCCCCCATTACTTGCATCTGCTGGATATTCAGAGACAGGTAAATGCATGGGAGAGCTTTACAGTGGGAAAAGAGAAGGCGTCAGGCGTGCCCTGATTGGAGGCGTTGGCACAGGGAAGCTGGAGTCAGGATAGCTAGAAGCAGGACATACTATGTGATGGGTTACAGGAGTGTATTTGGCTTTCACTGATTGGTCCTGAGTTAGAAGCAGGGACAAAAATTAAGAAAGCTGTTACTTATTGATCCTATCCTGGCCATTTTGGGCCAATTGTTACAGAAGTTATTGTTTAACTTCCTGGACTGTCACTGGAGATAACAGTCTGGCTTCCTGCAAGTCTAACTTACAGCAGACTGGCTTCCTGGCTGGTTATTGTAGATTAGGGGTTAGTTTCCTGGGCAGATTGCTGCAGGTTGTGGGTCAAAGTTCTGCTTTCATGTATATGGTCTGGCCGTTGTCTATGTGTATACTCAGTCTTGCACTTCCTAAAGTTGATGTTTTTAAAAAGGGGTTTAAGAAACATATAAACTGCTTGAAAGGTAGGGAACTTGTTTAGATCTTGATTCAAACAGTTTAGGAAAAAAGAATTTATTGGGCAAGTTGGAAAATATGAACATTATCTGGATATTTTATGCATGCTTTAAGCCATTCTTTCTAATTTGGGGTGTGAGTGATGATGGTAATGTGGTGCATTTAAAAGGGGAGTCCTCATATCGGAGAGATTCCTACTGAAATGTTTAAAAATGAACTTATACATAGGACTTGCTTCAAAATAATTTAGGGGATAGGTATAATAAAAGGAGATATAAAGGAAATGAGATTAGCCACCAGAATTGGGCAATAAATATAAGGGGTTCATTGTACTCTTCTCTGCTTTTTTGTATGCTTGAAATTTTTCACATTAAAAACTCTAAGACAATTATACACATAGAAAGAAGATCTACACATAGAAAATTTAACAATATATTAAGTTGCTGATGCTTTTTAGAAATAGGGTTATTGGTGATTTCTATATTTTCTCCATACTTTTCCATATTATCGAGAAATTTTAGAAAATGAGAACTTCATGAGGTTTTTTTTTGTTATAATGTCACCAATGTTATAATGTCATCCACCCGTTAGAGGGCTAATTCCAGTCTTCTCTCCTCCAGGAGCCTCCCCTGGCCCTTCCCACCAAAGGTCTGCTTCCTCCGCTGAGCCCCTGTGAAACTTACCAGTTCCTCTTCTCGTTCGCAGCTGGCACATGCTCTCTTTGGTTATTTATTTCACATATATTTGCTGCAGTTTGGAAAATCCCCAAGACCTTCCTTAGGTTTAATTTTTCATTAGAAGGACTCACAGAACTCAGAAAAGTCATTACGGTTATAGTTTATTACAGTGAAAAGATTCAGATTAAAATCAGCCAATAAAGAAAGTTCACAGGAAAGAGTCCAGGAGGGACCAAGCACCAGCTTCCAGTCATCCTCTCCCGAAAGGATCGCGTGGGCAGAGCTTACTTCTCCCAACGACTATGTATGGCAACACACAAAGAGTGCCGGCAACCGTGCAAGCTCACCCTAGCCTTGGCTTCGGCACTGTCATCGGGGTGTGGTCATGTAGGCATGGCTGGCCACCTGCATGGCTGAACTTAGTCCCCAGCCTCTCCAGATATCAAGCTGATACTGTGTGGCCCGAGCCTCCCACCGTACATCGTACTGTTTGTACAGATGATCCAATGTGACCTCAGGTCCCCAAGTCAACAAAGACCCTCTTAGAGGTTACTTCCCAGGTATCAGGCAAGAGCCAAAAATTTCTTTGGGCAAGGTTAACCCTTTACTAAAGAATTTCCTTTGTGTTTAGGCTGTCAAGCCCCCAAGAGGAGAAATACCATCGAGTTCCCACGGTTACTATTACCTGTCTAGCACAGAGAGGAGAAACACTTGTCTTGGGCCCTTGCCCCACAGGCACTTGATGAGAGAGGACTGGCTAAGAGTCTATCAGAAGTTAAAGAACCAATGGAGTCACAGCTTCCTCCCTGAGAAACAGGTTTTATGACGACAAAACCTGTGAGAACGGGAAGGAAACAGCTCAGGCAACTGAATGAGAAAAAAATGTGGGTAACAATTCAAAAGGCAGGTAGAGCAGCACTATTAAAAGTGAGGTCTACAGACCAGCAGCATCGGCATCCCCTGGGAGCTTGTTAGAGATACAAATTCTTGGGCCCCACCCAGACCCACCGATCAGAATCTGTGGGGCAAGGCCAGGAATTTGCGATTTAACGAGGTCTCCAGGTGTTTCTCATTCACACTGAAATTTGAGAAGTTCCGGTGTAGAGAACAGTCATGCTTGCCTGACATCCTCCAAGGAAAGAAGCAGAAGGAGACTCTTATGAAATTGGAGAGAGGGAAGTCCAAGGGGAACCCACAAAGGAGATGATGGTATGGTTGGACACGTGGACACTGGGGTCACAGCTCCAAAGGCTCATCTTCACTGAGAAGATACTCGGATCCAACAGAGCTGACCAAGGTGGTATCCAGGAACGTTACACTCCCATGAAAGACCAGGATGTAAAGACTTGTTGGCAAGAACCAAGAATGCATCTAGATCTCTCAGCGTCCAGAATGAAGACACTCGGATCTCTGAAACCAGCAATAAGACACAAAACGACCTAAGGGATGAATCAACTTGATTGTATCAATGAAAAATTAAGGTACCATGTTTTACAGATTCTAAACCCCTCTTTGGTCTGAACACTATTTGGTTTAACTTTCCTCTCTCCTCGAGCTCATCTTCTCCAGTTTATGAGGAAGAATAGAGAGGAGCATGGGAATTTCCAGAACAATGATTTTCCCTCACACTGAAGACACTCTGCATCAATGAGCTGACAACATAATGGACTATTCATCGGATCCTTCAAGAACAGTAAGTCCCGGCCAGGTGAGGGGGCTCTGTCTGAGCCAGAAGTCAAGAAAACCAGAGGAAGACGTGGTTTGCAGCAGGTCCTCTTACAAAAGAACTGTCTGGGTGACATACTTGGCATTTTGCAAAGGGTTAGCACCAACTTTGCAAGCATAACGAGAAAGAATTTAAGATTCTTTCATACAAAAAAAAAATAATAATGAATAATGAATTCGGTGTTTTGATTAGGTATCCTGGAAAAAAAAACTAAAATTCAAATCAAATACGTGTATTAAAGGAAAGGTATCAGTAAATTATTGCTGAGTAAAGAAACCATCCCGAAATTCAGTAGCTTAAACAACGACCAGTTAACACTTGCTCATGCATCTGGGGGTTGGGGGATGACGATTCTCTCCGCGCTCAGCTGGGATAGCCCTGCTCCACGTGTCTCTCATGTTCCTTGGACCAGACCAGGTGCAGTCATGGTGGTGGCCAAGGCATAAGAGGTCAAATGGGAACCCATAAGGTCACTTGGCCTAGGCGCAGAACTGGCACTGTCACTTCGACCTAATTCTATTGGCCAAACAAAAGAGCATAACTAAACCCAAAGTCAAGGGGCAGGGCAACATGTTCCACCTTTACTGGAAAAAAAATCCAAGGTCACATACGTGACAGAGAGATGGATACAGGTGGGGCAAGAGATGGCGTCAACATGGCAATCCCATAATCCAATAATGTGCTGTTCCTAGAGAAGAATGCGTTTTCCCATAATGCCTATGAATGGAAATTTCCCCCTATCCTTGGACACAGCACCTTGATTTTTTTTCAATTATGAAACTGTTTATTTAAAGGTGACAGTAATGCATGTGGCTCTCACCCCCTTTTCTCCCTCACCTCCATAAATGCCCCGACTTGCGCGAACCTTCCACTGGAACCCAACTGACCAAATGTTGGTTTGTAAACCCAACTAGTTTCCAGATGTACCCTGTAATTCTACATCTTCTTGCTTAGAGCAGTGGTTCCCAAAGTGTGGTCCCTGGGCTAGCAGCATTAGCTTCCCCTGGGAACTGGGGAGAAATGCAAATTTGAAATCTTTATCCAAGATTTACAGAATCAGAATCTCTGGGGTTGAGGCCCAGTAATCTGTGTTTTCATAAGCCCTCCAGGTGATCCCAATACTCGTTTAAACATGAAAAACACTGGCTTAGAGTACCCCTCCCCAACCTCCTGTCCTTGAAGAGGACACTTGACCCCTTCTATTATTAAGCCTCGGGCAGATACCCTCTATATAATGCTCTGTGCCTCCAGCCAACACTGTCTCTCCCCTTCTAAACTCGTAGCATTCATATTCACATATTCTGTGAATTACTTCTTTTTCATATTACTGTATCTTAACTCCCAAGCCCAGCTGTAGATATTGGTCAGCAGGCCATTTACTGTAGAAATTATAGCGTCAGAGGGACCTAGGTCTCACTCCCCACTAGGCCCCTTACCAAGCACATGGCCATGGATCCGAGCCTCAGTTTCCTCACGTGAACCCGAGATTGACGATACCCACCCATTCCACGGTGTTGTCGTGAAAGTGGAAATAAGCTACTAAACATCAGTACTTGGCACAGCGCCTGGCCCACAGCCAGCACGGCATCTAGAACCCTGGGGCCCAGTACTTGGCCTTCGTCTTACAGCATCTGACCCAGTGCAGCTGGACACATTAAAGCGCGCACTAAACCTTTGCTGTTTAAACTACAAACAGGATTTCATTCTCTGGACTCTCTCCCCCTCCCTCCTGAGAAGTTCAGAGTTTCCTTAATGGCCTGCGTTATTCACTCTCACTACATTATTCGGTCACAAGAGTAGAGGGATTGCTGAGCCTGGGGGACATCACGGCTGGTCAGCGAGCTCACTCCAATCCACACGTGCCTGTCTGAGAAATATGAAGCAGAGACATCTACGAGATGCAGATCTCTTTGTGGACATTGTCTCCTGGCCTGTCGCCTCCTTTCAATTGGATTTCCAAGAGGCAAAAAGTCCATTCCTCTTTAAGAAGGGTGGCACCGTGGACATTCAGCTGTCATGTCAGTGCCATAGGAGGACTCAGTGGTTCCCAACATGGGCATGAACTAAATGTTCCAGCTACAACAATCCCCACGGAAGAGAGATTAAGCACCAGAGCTTTCTGAGCTGACTCCCAGGCCACCGACGTGTTAGTTATTGTCATCCTGTAACTTTGGCTAATTTGACTTCTTTGTGAACACCCCAGCAGTGTGAGTTGAAGAGATGGTGACTCATCTAAAGAGACAAAGAGAATTAAAATGCCTTAATTTCAAAAGAATTTGAATTTGTCACACCTAAAAATTTAGAGTTGTAAACTCTGGTTAAAACCATTGTGCAGAAAAGATGTGTGAATTCAGTCCTACTTACTTTCATTCCATTCTAAAGAAATGCTCATTATGAAGGTAGTTTTTGTAAAGAAATCATTAACTGTGGGAGGAAAGGCTAAATCACTACACATTTGAAGACAAAGAATTTATTTGCTGGCAGGTAATGCAGGCACCAGAACTAAACTTCTAGGAAACAACATAATTCCACTTTTTAAAAAAAATATATTATGGCCAATATATGTGTGGAAACATTTACACCTTTCTGAAGGAAGTCTAGACACCAGGAATCAAAGTACTGGAAAAGCAGCCAGTAATCAGGATTTCATTCCCAAGGACGTCGGTTGGACGTGACAGTGTGGGACTTTTACCTGAGCCCTGAGCTCCAGAAAGCAGAGAAAGGGCTCACGACCAAGGATCACTCTTCTCTGACATAGTCCCAGCCACCACCTACCACCGCCCTCCCTAAATGACTCCCTTATTTTATAAAATCCCAAGTTTTCACCCTCTTCTTGGACATGTTCCCTCAACAAAGAGCAGTCTCCCTATTGCGATATCCTGAATGAAATCATCTCAGTTTTCTGGGGAACTTGGGCCTTGATAGAAGGAAATTGAAAACATAAATAAATAAACAAATAAATAAAACTCTCTCACCCATGTTTTCTCCCAACTAAAAAGCAATTAGTAAGTTATGAAGTAGTATTTACCTAGCACCAGGTACAAAGCGGAAAGCGATATTCAATGAGTCATCTCAGCCCAAACCACCTGACTTCAAACCAACCTCGCCTACGCCTAGGCCAACCCACGTATGTGCAATTACTTTCTAGCCAGACATCTAGCCAGATGTGGGTGCTGCCCGTTAGAGAGCTCAGCTTTTGGTTTTTTACTATAAAACTCTTTCACCATTCTGCCTGCCTTGGAGTCTCAGCCAGAGGCAAGTGATGGAGGTTGACTCTCTGGCCATAGCAAAGCTTTGAATAAATAGCCTTTGCTCATTCTCATGTGGGTGGTCTTCATTTATTTCCACATGTTAGAGTTTATTTTAAAGTAGAACTTCAATATGGCCAAGGGCTATCTCTCTAGTCCTGTATAAATACCCAACTGTGCGAAGGTCATGTTTTCCTGAACCACTTTCAAGCCAGCGCTAGCAGCTGGTTGGGAAATTAAGTCTTTATTGCTTCACATAAGTATAACGAGTAGAGAGGGGAAAACAGAACTGGCTCACCCAACAGTTGAGGGTCAAAACTGAACATGACCCTACTGCGCTCTACTGTGCTTGTGTATTAGAGTCACTAATAGAACGTATTCTGTAGGATTATTGCGAAGATTGAGTTTATACGTGTCGAGCGCTGAGGTCACAGTGCCGAGCACGTAATAGTGCTCTGTTAAGATTGCTTACTGGTTTCAACTCAGACTTTTTGTCATTGTCATAAAGACCTCAGCAATTCTCTGACTTCTATATATTTTCATACTTAGACCAAAGGGGCCCCTACTGGACAGGTAGAATTCTCTCAGGGGAATCCTATCTGGTTTTGCCCAGTCTGAGCACAGGTCTCTTGAATTCATCTCGATTTGACTTCTTTCTAGATGTGCTACAATAACACTAGAAAGTGAAGGCACTAAAGGTCTGTCTCTGGGTGACTGAGACAAAAGTGGGACCTGCAGTTAGATGGGGAGGTGGCGGGGAGGGCGGGGACTTGCAGTTAGACTTGCAGGAAAGCCAGGTTACTAAGAAAGAATCTGCCCGCGGTGTTACAGTATACTGTCTGAGACCTTGTTCCACTCAAAGAGATATAATAAAAATATAAGATAAAGCTTGCCACCAGCCGTTAAGAACCACTCCATAAAGCCGGACTTCCTACTCTTACAAACCCCCGATAGGAGTGTGCCCTGATAAAGCCTTTTGGGAGGGCAGTTTGACAGTATTTTTCAATAAAATGTACGTACCCTTTGGTACAGAATTTCATTCATAGGACTTGATTCTACACACATACTTGCATTACACGTAACCTAGCTTTTCTTCAAGTCCTGGCCAGACGCCCCAATTTTCTGAAAAAGATGTCCACCCATCTCCACCCCAGGTATCTGTCTTGAAAGGGTGACTTAGTCCACACGATATCGCTGTTGGCCAGAGGATAGAACACCGAACTCGCTTCTGGCCTGTACTTAGCAACTCCCACTTCGTTACAAGAAATGCTATTGATGGAGGACTGCCTGGACGACAAGTCATTCATTCTGTCCTTTAATTTTAAATGCAATCTTTTGAGTCAGCCAGATCCTTAGAAAGAATAACTGAGCCATTTTTGTTTCCCGTTTAAAAAATTTTTACTAAACTATACTTTTTCACTGTACCATTGACCTGTGTTGAAAGATACTGTGCAAAACAACCCTGGGAAGCTATTATAGATTGTTACATATTCTATGTGACCGTTTTTGAGGATGTTATTTGCTACGTCACACTGAGTTTCCTACTGAAGAAATGTCTCAGCTCTCCGTAACAAGAGGAGCTGAGCTTCTCTGGCTTGATTTACTCTTTTCCTTGCCATGACTTGTTTATTTCTGTGCTTTGGAGACTAAGAAGCCCATAGACACACACTTGGGGTCATTCTGTGGACTTTACCTACTATTCTTACGTTGGGCTTCATCAGATTTTTCAATCCCTTATTTTCCTTTGACTCTAATTTCTTCACTCATCTTTTTTATCTTGTTAAACGAAATCTATTATTACTGAGGGTCTAATATCTTTCCTGGAACAGGACAGAGAAGCTGTAATAATAAAGTTAAGATTTTGGAAGTTTGCTACTATGTTCCATGAAAAACAATGATACAGGACACATTCCGGTGTCCTGACTTAAAATACAGACCTGGCAGCATTCCCAGGGGTTGGTTCTGAGGTCCCAAGGGCCACCCCAGGACTACTGAGATTCAACCCCAGCGAGAAGTCCATGTGATGATCTGTTGGAAACGATGCTCCATGATGTCGGGAATCAAGAAAAAACAGCGGCTCCCAATTTGAGCACCAAGTCAAACGCGTTGGGCTGGATGCGTCCAGGTGTAGTAGAGCCGCGCCTCACACGGGCGGCCCTGTTTGCAGCATGCTCCAGGCGAGTGTCCACTCTGCTACCCCGTCCCTCCCCTCACTGCCCTCCTGAACCCTCTACTCCTGCCCCTTCTCAGCATGCACCCACATCCGTCCACCTCTTCTGGGAACATTTCCTTCTTGTTCCTCCAGGAATCAGATGGCCCCTAATCATACCGCTGCCCTGAAGCCAAGGCCACCATTGGAGAAAGTTCAGAAGGGGCTCTATTCGTGCAGATGACGATGTTGTACGCTGATCGTCCTACGTGACCGGGAGGGGACAGCCCGGCTGCTGCCCTCTCAGGTGGAGGCTGTTTTCCTTCTGTCCCTCGCATCCCACAGAGCCTGGAGGTGCTGAAGCTCTGGGCATAGAGCCTCCATCGTCAGACTTTCTCGTTCCTGATGGTTTTCTCCTACAGCGTCCTGGCCGTGCCTCCCCCTTCGCTGATGGCTTCGGCATTAGTCTCACTCCCTTTCTCCTCCGCTGTAACTATGCGCAGTCGTCCCAACGTGCACCTGGGACCCGCCCCACACTCTGACCATCCAGTTTCTTTCTTTCACTCTCGGTTTCAATCATCTTTTTCCTCTGCCGCGCCGTCGCCTCACAAGGGGGATCGTCGCTAGTGACGGTGCCACCTCCAACATCTCAGTGTCAAACACCCGACTCTTTGACGATCCCCTCCTGTCTTTCCACTCACCTTGCACGGTTCACGAAGCTGCCCGTCTTTTCACCGTCCAGAACTCTCATCCTATTCTCACTTCCCTGACCAGTCTGAATCCCGCCGTCCGGCACCAGAAACACTCCTCGCAAATACCTTTAACCCTCCTGTTTCTCCCCTTCCGATTCACTCGCCTAGTCGCCCCCGACCCTGTCCGACCCAAGCGGGCAGTGGAACGTTTCTGGAGAGATTTGCATGGCTGGGGTGACTGGACTCACATCAAATTTCTATGACCGCAAATGTCAAAGGTATACTCAACACTGAAAGGCCACTTGGGAACATGCAAAAGGGGGACAATTGATTTTTTTTTTTTAATTGTAAAAATTTCTTGTGAAAGAATAGTAAGGACTGCCTTAGGGTAAGGGACCTGCTTCCGGGAAAGCAGAGGCAAAAAAATAACACTTGACCTTGTGCCTACACACCCACTAGGAGTCCCACAAATCTAGTCAACAGCACGGGGTCCCAGAGGTGGCCTCTCTTACTTAGAGCTCAGAGCTCATTCCCAGATCTCTCAGCTGACGGCACCCAGGAAGAGCCCTTGGAGCGGCAGATGGAAAGATGTTTTGCAAAGTTGCGATCGCTCCTCCGATGCAAGGGAAAGAAACCACCATTTAATTTTCATCTGATTATCTTGTTGAACATGTAAAATGATAAAAAACGGTGAGAGAGAAGCTAATGAAAGAGAAGCAATTTTCTAAAACTATTGTGGTGCGAATGATTCTGAGACCCACGGAGCCAATTGAGATTAATTATGAGCCTTTATTAGCCGGCTGGCGACACTCTCTACCACGCAGGGCTAGAGGAGATCAGCCCCGAGCTTCCCGAGCAGGCTGCTTATAAAGTTTTTTACTGTGTTTGAATGAACAGATGACAAGAAGCAGAAGTTAGTCGTTAACTCTTTGTACACAGATAAGTGTATTCAGGGGAACTCCCAGCAAACAGGGCCTAATAGACAGTTTTATTACCTTTGCCTTGGAATGTTGCGCTTCCCCTGGGGCTGGCGCCCGGGGATATCACCTCCCTGCAATTGAGTTACTGCTCTCCCTAGGAGATGGTGCCTGGAGATAACCTCTTCCCTGAAACTGGAGAATTTCCACTTTTACAAAACCAAAACAGAATATTAACACTGACCAGAAATCTGACCCCTGTGCGTAAAGCCTTTCTATGACTTCCTGTCACCTATGGATGGAGTCCAACACCTGCACGTGTGGCCCCTGCCACTCTGCCACTTCCTCTGTCACCACTCGAGCCTTTCTCTCTGTGCACCAGCAACGCCAAACACTCAAAGCTCTCCAGTCACCAGCCTGGTCCCCGCCTCCATTCCAGGCAGTCAGACTCCGGCCATCTCCCTCCTCGGTGATGCAGATTTGGTTTTCTCGCCTTTTTGGGGGGTGGGCGGAATCACTCATTTTGTCCTTTTCACTTCAAGTACCTCGAACGACCAACTCTGCCACCTTAAACGTCTCTTCTAATTAATGCTGCTCCCTCCGGCAGACAGAGAGCTCACTGGGAGGATGCCAGCCTCCCCGACCGCGTCCACCTCGTTCATGGGCTTCATTCCTTCATCCCTCAGCTCATGGTTCCCCGAGCCCTGGGAAGCCTGCCTTCCTGGCCCTGCTATGTCAGCTGCCCCACCTCTGTGTGCCCACTGTGTTCTACACAAAGGTAGACCAAGAGCCCCTGGAAGACAGGGAAGCCGTTCCCCAGTATCGGTACCATGCACAGCTGGTCTTGGGGATTCTATAAATGTCTGTTGTACATACATATGAATTATCAAGAAGGTAAATTCTTGCTGTCAACCTATGTAACAGATATTAATCACCGTCAACCATGTAGCATTTTTAAATTCCTGAGCAGTCGTGCTTGCCCGTGGAACCCTAATTCCCAGCCGTCAGTTTCAGTCACTTACACACACATCCATCCTGCCTTGGAGTCTCCGGTACCGTCACCCCCACACAGCGAATTTTCCGTGTGAACTTGGGGTTGCACCATTTATCAACATTATGTCGCTCTGGAATATGAGACCACGCTCATTATTGTGGACTCAGTGTTATCCGGCGACATAAACACTTAATTAGAAGCCATCGCACATGTTTCAGATGTCGGATGTTTTTCTCAAAGAGCTGAAGTTGAATGACATGCTTGGCATTTATTTAGATAGCAGGTCCCTTTGACTGTGCCCTTACTGAAGTAGCTGGGACTGGACTAAGCATTTTACATGTACGATCTCACTTAATCCTCACAATAACCCTCAAGGAATTATTGCTATTTTATAGACAAGGAGACTGATATTTAGGGAGGTAAAGTAACTTGCTCATCATGGTGCAGATGGTAAGTGGTAGAGCCCAGAGCCAAGGATACCAGTTTCTGAATCACCCGTAGTCCATGCCTATGGGTACCCAAGGAAAAGATGAACTGAGAATCAGTGGGATCAGAACCCAAAGGGATGGTGAGAAAATTGACTAAAAACAAGTGACCACATTTCATTATGTTCCCAGGCAACATGTTTATTGCTCTAAGAAATTCTTTCATCATTCTTCTGTTATCTGTGGTAAACTAGAAACTGGAACCTGAGGCCAGGAGGGTGTCATTCCTGACCCCTCCACTGGGATTTGACATGACACCACAGATCTAAGACCACGTTAGGAATCTTTCAAAAGCAGTAAGTTCGCAACCTAGACTACCAGCAGCAAGCAAGCCCCCTTGGGATTTATGAGGTCTCCATTCCCTGAGCCTAGAATGCAAGCTATAAATCACCAAGACTTATGAAGACAAGGAGGACCCTTTGAGGGCTCTGGACGCAGGAGATAGAGGCGCTGTTCTATGCACCACCACCCACTCCCCACCACCTGAGCTTCCTATGGATGCTTCCCTAAGAATTACAGAGATGCTCGAACCGATGGCCAGTGCACATCTCATTCAGATTAACTGGGATAGATGGATCGAAAAGCCACAGCTGAGTCTGAGCATGCAATCTGCTTGACTGGTTCTCGTCAGGGTAGATTTCTCCATTGGGTCAGAAAAAGGAAAGCATTATAAAGGTGCTGAGTCCAGGTACTTTACATGAATACAAAGAGCATATCAAAATTTAATGGAGGAAAATAGGTCAGCTTCTATTTTTCCTCAAGAAAATAGTCTCGGTGGTAAAGCTTTGGAATATGCCACCCACTAAAAAATATTACCATTAGAGGAATCGAAACTGGGGCCTGAGGATTTACTCCATCTTGGACTTTCTGTCTCCGTAAGTGAAAAGAAATGTGGTTTCTTTGCAGAATTTCACTGTGGATTGCTTCAGGAAAGTTGACTTGAAAAAAATCTATTGAAATAAAGACGAATGTTTTGTGTCAGGCTCGTATACAAATGAAATGTTTAAGTTCTACTGAAGTACTGATGATTTTCTAAAATGGTAACTGTGAAGCAAGGCGGGGTTAGAACTATTGCTGATTTGTGTGTATGATGCCTTGTCTACTTCATCTTGAGAACCAAGGGGAGTTAACGGGAGATAGAGCGGGGCCATTCCAGGCCTCACTGACGTGCCAATTAACAGGAACTTTCTTCTCTTTCTCTCTTGTTGTTTGTCATGAACTAGAAATTGGAACCAGAGGCTGAGAAAGCATTATTATCTAAGGGATAGACCTATTATCACTCCCTTACCATGTGTACTGTGGAGTGACTCTCAACAAAGAATTCTGTGTCACATGAGTTGCTGCATTAATGTCCCATGGTCTTGCGTCTAATTCTAAAACAAAGCATTCAACCAAAGGTGCAAACAGCCCAAATGTCCATCAACAGATGGACAGATAAACAAAATGTGGCATACCCATGCGATGGAATATTACTCGGCCATAAAGAGGAATGAAGTTCTGATACATACCACAGTGTGGACGAACCCTGAAAACATCATGCTAAGTGAAAGAAGCCAGACACAGAAAGCCACATACTGTATGATTTCATTTATATGAAATCTCAGAATAGATAAATCCACGGAGACAGGATGCACATTGCCGGTTGTCAGGGGCTGGAGAGACGAGGGGACAGAGTGTGACTGCTTACCGGTTACAGATTCCTTATGCAGCAGCAAAAATGTTTTGGAATTAGATTGAGGTCGTGATTATACAACACTGTGAATGTAATAAATGCCACTGAATTTTTCTTTTTTTCATCTTCAGAAAGCATTTAAATTGTCAAAATATATAACTGTAAATTAGATACATTAGAGTTATAATATGCACATCATAAATAAAAATTAATGTCTATGATATACAAGGATATTATATTGTTATACTTTGCTGTAATTTAGATCTTAAAAAATTAATTTGCTTAAAAAGTGACAATAATGCCTAACCCAAAGTACTTTATCATAAAGGCAGACACATTCACATGGGAGCTAATTTTCTATTTGGCTTCTTTCTGTGAATCGACATCTAAGGGCCACTGAATTTTTCACTTTAAAATGGTTAATTTTATGTTCTGTGAATTTCACTTCAATAAAAAAAAATTTGCAATAAGACAAGGCACTTACTTTATAGCTTTACAAAAATGCCATATGGAAATTTTATACAAAAGTAAGAGTTAGGATAGTGTGATAAATGCTTCTAATAAAAACAAAATGATGAGAGCCGGCCTCCTGTCCTCCTCAGCACTCAAAAGTGAGGCATAAAATCTTTTGGATGGGCCATAATCTTCTGAGGAAATATAGATTTAATCAAAGAACTATGGGTTTCACTGAGCAAGAAAACTCCCCGCCACAATATTCTACCAGCCACCCACTATGAAAAAAACAAAAACAAAAAAACAAAAAACACCTCAAATGGCAACACGTCCCAAGGTTCTTTCTTTAAAGGTGTGCTGTGTTATGTCTGCCTCTTGCTAAGCCCATTGCGGGAGCGAGATCAAAGCCTTGCCCCCACCAGAGATGGCTCAGCAGGTTCAGAAAAGCACTATGCACCACAGGGCACACAAGCTCGCAAGCTAGTCTGAAGGCATAAATCTGCCTCTAGGGTCCAAGCTCCCAACAGAGAGAAGGAGAGACTTGAGTTGTAACCAAATCAGGGAATCTGAGAACACTGGAAAGTTCACCTGGTGCTGTTTCGGGCTCCATAAGGTTTGCTTTATAGTATGCCTGCTATACTATACAAAACCACACTCTAAAAAAAAAGGTACTGTCCAAGAGTGATATATCAATTATGAATCCCAGGCCTCTACTCCCATCCCTTCCCTCCCCAGAAAGAAATACCCTAGAGTTGGAAACTGCCTGACCTGTAAAATGATTTATTGGGACTTTAAAATAACTCTGCTGACCTTGGTTATAAATGGCATCAAATTGGCTTAAGCAGGTTCAAAGCTGAACTGGTGGAAGAAATAGTGAGTGCGTTTCCTGGTGCAATTCTCTCCACACAGAATGATTTGGGACCATTATCTGAACACACTGCCATTCCTCACACACGTTCTTTTCAAGCTGAATACTTGCACAGAAGGTAGCTGGAAATTAGACACATCTGAGTGCACACAGAAAGTAATCCATAAGCAATTATGCAGAGTTGAAAGCAGGAGCTGAAATGCAAACCTGAACGCTACATTTGTGTAGCATCTTCATTTAGAAATTCCTAGATATTGCAGGGGGAGGTGGGAATTGAATTTGTCAATGTTAACAGGAAAACATATGTGATTATTCTAAGAAATACTTCGTGTTGGGGCCCCACGTTCGGCAGATGCAGGCACGCAATGCACTGCAACACATACGCTCTGAACTACTGAGCTTTTCTAACCAAATCTCCTTGAATAAACCAAGAAAAGAAACATTCATACATCAAATTGATAATCAGAAAATCAGTAAACAAAATAAGCCCTAAAGATTAGATACCATTATATTGGTCTTCCTCTCCTCACTCTAGAATTTTCTGCGTATCTTTGAGCGGGGGAGGGAGCAGGGAATCCATCAAAATGGTGAGTTACTGACAGGCCATCTCTACTCCCCTCCAGCCAGGAACACAGCATTCTTCTAACTATATCCATTCGTACCAAGGAACACAAGAAAGAGGTTCATATTGGGAGTCTCGACCAGAGATTGGCCGCCTGAGTTTGTGAACTCTCTGGAATTTTTACAGAAGGTTGTGTTTACATGTAATATCCAAAGAGAGGATCAAAATTTTCGTCGGGCTCTCAGAGAGATCCTGACTCAATAAAGGCTTTTTTAAAAGGCTCCCACAAGAGACTGAACGATTGAGCAGAAACTGATTTTGATTCAGCCCACGAGTTGCCACAATCTTCACCATATTTAGAATTTCACTCCATCGGTTTGTTCGACCGGTTTTGGTAAGGCAGAGAACAATTGTAAAATTTGAAATCAGGTCTTAGAAAACGAGGCGAAAGTTACACAAGAGAACCAAATCAGGTTACGCAATCAAATCAGGTTACATAATCACATCGGGTCACACAACCAAATCAGGTTGCTTCAGACCGAGGTTGACCTGGCCCACTTGAGATTCGAGTTCAGATTAATTTTAGTTGAAAGAACCCTCTTAAACCCTTCAGCCTTCCCTGATTTTAACCTACACATGTAGATACAGCATTGTAAGAAGGTTACAATTTAAATTCACATCACCTGTCTACAAATATTCACAAAACTAAATTAAGTCATTAACGTATTATGGTTTCCCAAGACGCTAGTCCTACATACATTTATTTGACTAGCTACTGTTGATTTGTCTCACATGACAAAAGGTGGAACCAGTTCTGTTCTCTAGAATCTGCTCTAGCTAGATTCTGTCTCATCCGCACAAACCAGAAAGCTTGAATCAGACCCATATGGGCAGAGTTTAAAAAACCATGTTCCAGCATGGAAAATGCAGACCCTGATTCTCAGCACATAGCTCCCATAGAGGTGTCTCCCCAGCCCCAACTCCAATGTGTTCCTCTCATTCGCTGCTGAGAGACTGTCTAGGCTTAGAGATGTTCAAGTTCAAACAGAAAGCAGCAGAGGTGAGTGGGAACCCAGGAAGTGCTGGGGCTGCAAAACCCACACTCTAAGCCCTACATTATTCGGCAGAAGGTGTCATTCCATTTTACAGATAAGAAAACAGAGGTGCATGTAAGTGACTTCCTCACTCCATAAGTGTTAACCATAACAAGGAATCAGCCCAGGCAAGACAGTGAGGCCAGGAGCCCATTCTTTTTTTTTTTTTTTTTTCTTTGGTTGACCTCACAGATTGCAAGGACCTTGTCAGCTTCCAATCCTTCATTTTTTAAATTTTTTAATTTAGTTTTTATGCCTACAGCACCTGGTCTTCCTAGGTGGTCTCCTATCCAAGTACTAACCAGGCCCGACCCTGCTTAGCTTCCGAGATCGGACGGGATGGGGCTTGTTCAGGGTGGCATGGCTGTAGACAGGAGTCCATTCTTTAAGCGAATCTTCCTGGCCCTGAAAACTGCCCCTCTGGCTGGTGTATCTCGCACTGGGGTTCCCCGGGGCACGTTCTCTGCCACTTCCAGGTGCAACAGAGATGTCCTCCAAACCAGCCCTTTCATCTCTCTCTCCAAGTAAAATGTGTGTGTCTTCGCAGTGACCTTGGGGACCAAACCTTCAGATTAGCTTCTCAAGGGAAGGAGTGTGGGTCTGTCTTGAACGCTCCTGGGGCACTGGGGCTCCGACTTCAGCGGGGCAACAAGGCAAATCCCCTCCATGTATTAAAGCTATTGGCTCTAATCTCGCTCCTCCCAGCCTCTTGCGGAAGCCAACATTGGGTATTAGCTCTTTATTGTCTCTGCCTCCAACACTGTGGGAGCTGTTAGTGAATGGAGAACTGCCCAGAGAGCAGCGGCCACAGGCAGCGAAGCTGGGGGACCTCCGAAGGGGCCAGGCTCCACCTGGCGCATGGTGAGGTGACACCTCCAGGACCAGGGTGGGTCAGGGGCCAACGCCACAGCTGCATGACACCGCGCAGCTCTGCACTGTCACACGTGGAGCGGCACAGTTGGCAGGCATATGACCAACTTTGCATTTTACCAGAATAGCTTCTCGGCCGGAAATGCAGATGGCAAAAATTAACTGCAACCCATGTAAGCCTAATACAAGAGTTTCTGCACCCCCGCCCCCTAGCACCATGTTCTTCAAGGCCCCCCTGCGAAGGCAGCCGTGTTCCTCTGGGGGCTTTGTATTTCCCGAGAGGATGTGGGCAGTGGCTGGGACTAGAGAGAACTGTCAGAATCACCCTGTACCTTGCACTCCAGGCTTGGACCAGACCAACGTGACTCAAACCCCCCTCCAGCGCCATCTGCTGGCCGCTCTGTGCACATCGTCTCCGTATCTGGCCGCATTGTGGGGCAGTTGGATGCGTCCAGAGCCTAGGGCAGTGATGTCAGCGTAATCACTGGAGAAAGCCTGCAACTGCATTTCTGGTTTCTTCTAACAGGACACGTGTCGGCTGTGTCTCTCCAGTCAGGAGACAGCAACAGCACTACGTATGACTTAATGATGGCACACAGCTAAAAATGAGGTATTCTCACGCAAACAATTCTGATTCTGGTTTATTCACAAGGTCAGGATGGAATGGCACTGTTCATCTGATCGCCAAGATTCTCAGCCTCAGTTGTCATTTGCAAACAAAACTCGAAATTCTATAAGCTGTGCTAACATGTGGAAATTTCCCTCGTTCCTCCTCAGCCTTGTTCATACTTTACAGAAAGTTACATGCTTCAACCCTTTCTAACATAAATGAAGAAAGAGCGAGAGAGAATTAAGAACAAGGGAAAGTAACTATACTGCTTGGTAACCCCATGTTATGGGCTGAATTGTGCCCTCCCCCCGCAAAAAAAAAATTCATCAATTTAAGTCCTAACCCCATTTAGGACTTAAGAATGTGACCTTGCTTAGAAATCAGGCCATTGCTGACATAATTCACTAAGATGAGTAGGGTGGGCCATTAATCCAATATGACTGGTGTTCTAACCAGAGAAATTTGGACAAGGACACACACACACACATGGAGAAGGCCATGTGAAGGCAGAGATTGGGGTGATGTTTCTACAAACCAAAGAACATCAGAGATAGCCAGCGAACTACCAGAAACTGGCTCGCAGTCCTAGAACAGATTCTCCCTCAGAAAGCATCAACCCTGTCTACACCTTGATCTTGGACCTCTGGCCTCCAAAACTGAGACAATTTCTGTTGCTAAACCATCCAGTGTCCACCCTCCCACAGCAGGGTGGAAAGTTCATACGGAGGGTAATATACAAATAATGCTCTGTGGTCTGTGGATGTCAATGGATTTGTTCCACAAAGATTTTAGGGTACCTGCCCTGGGTAGGTCCTGTGCTCCATCCTGGAGCTACAGTGAGAGCTAAGTCATGGTCCCTTGACGTAGGTACTCAGCACTGAGTTCCCTACCTCCCAGGCCAATGCTTGGGAGGGCAGAAGGAGCCACAAAGAGCGTGGATGTGGCCCAAGAGAGATCTGGATGTCACCGGTAGCAGCTGCGTGTAACTGAGGAGAGCCACAGGGGGCCAAGGTGACAGATGCAACGTCATCCAGAGTCTGGCAGTGACAGAAGAGATTCCTGTCGACTTCGTAGGCCCACGACGATGTTCGTGATGCAAAAATATGGAAGGAAAACATTCTCTCATAGCAACAGTCATGACATCTTCTCTCACTGAAAAGACGTTTAGTGAAGAATGTGGCTTGGGGGGCTGTGGTGGAACCCCAAAGATTTTGCTGCAGTAAAACCATAGGGTTATTAAACTGCTCTCAGGTGAGTGCAGAGTCTGTTGACCAATTTTTCATGGGGCTGAGCCAGTTAAGCTGAGCTCTGCACAGGGAAGGGGAGCCCCCTAGTGGCAGGGCAAGAGAGAAGAGACTTTGGGGTGGAGACAGAAATGTTTGTTTAGGGTGAGAGGAAGTCCTTAAAGTGCCCCCCCCCACTCCCATCTCCCATGGGAATTTTCCAGTGACAGCTCCACTGCTCCTCAGTGCTTTAGGAGGGGCTTAGTGGGGGCAATCCAGCGGAAAAGAAAAATGAACAGCTGACAGCTGGGTTCGCCCAGAAATTACTTTATGACACTTTTCCTATTCTCGCTCTAATGGCTGGGCATGTAGACAAAAGAAGAACACAGTCTGACTCCGTGTAAAACCAATTCCCTGGAGTAAAATTCCCCCAAACGGCAAGATGTTTGCTACATTCTTGAACTGGCTCCTCTATGGGCAAGGAGGCTTGTTTCGCTTAAGCATCACAAACACCCGTTTAAATGTGTAGCTTCTGCCCATTTTAATGATGAGGAAAGAAGGCTCAGCACAGCCCAAGTCACTCTCCAAAGACCGCAGTGACGTTTTGTGGAACCTGGATCCTCACCCCAACCACCAGGATGCCTCTCTCTCCAGAATGACCCTGCCCAGCCCCTCTGTGCCTGACAGTCCACCAAACTGGGGATCACAGACCGTGTTGTTGGAAGTAAGCACCCCAGCAAACTTCCTGGGGGAGGGGGATAGTTGGAGTTGGTATAAGATCTTTCCAGAATGAAAGCATTTTGTGTTCATGGACTTCATGGTAAAGTTCTCCCCGTTGAATCACATCCCCAGAAGCACTACCGACCTTCTCCTCTTCCGCTTCTGGACCCGTGTACAGAAAGATGACCTATGAAAGTTGCTTTTGTCACATTCTCCCAAATCTCAATTCACAGGGTGATGATTTTACAGCCCAGAGGAGCCCAAATTTTTCCTTCGGCGGCAGAAATCTACTGAATGCCTAGCTTTTTATGTTATATGGTTTTAATTCCATCTGACTTGATTATGAATCTATACATTTTAAGAGTTAAACTCAGTCTTCAGGCCGCTGAATTATATTTTCTTAACAAGTTCATGAATTGTGGTTTATATACCATGAAATTCTGTGTAGCTATTGAAGAGTGCAGTAAATCTATACACACGGAAGAAAAAATGTCTATAGTACAGCAAACGAAACTAAACAAGGAGAACAGTATATAAATATGGGCCTATTCTTGTTTAAAAAAATAAAAGGCCATTGTATGTAAAGAGGCACAAGACTGTCACACGACCACACAGTGGTGAAAGCCAGAAAAAGACCCTCCAAGGACAGGGAGTTCGGTGGTCAGCTTTCAATCTTTGCTTCTCGTTTCATTGTTCTGAGGTTTTCTATTTTGTTAATGTCTGTTGTTAGGCTGGATGGTTAGTAATGACTTCAAGTCCTCTTTTTTAATATTAAATGTAAATATGATATGTATCATAGATTATAGAAATATATATGTATTATATTAGATTCTACAACATATTTAACATTATCAATTTCCTTCTAAGAAACGCCCATAAGTTTTGACATTTTATTAGTTCCTCACGGGCCACTTACCCGAGGTGTTGTGACATGGTGGGGGGGCCTTCTGCCTTTCCCTCAGCGGCCTTCACGTGCTATGGCACATTCTCCCTTCCTTGCAAACAGAACCCCAGTTCTGTTCAGGTATGGAGTGTCCTTGGCTGCACAGGCTATCCCCAACCCCAAGAGGTAAATACCCCTTGTGATTAGTAAGCCAGAGTGGGAGTTCGATTTCCTCTGCAGTGATTGGTACAAACCTTAGTCCTGATCATTGGGACTGGGAAAAAGTGGGCAGCGGCGAGTGGGTGGAGGGTGTTCAGAGAAAGGCTTTCCTTCCAAATAAAAAGAGATGCAAGGGAGAAAACGCTGCTCCCCTTTTCCGAATGTCGTTAAGTTCAGAAGTGGGGGCTCCCAGGGCTACCTTCTGACTATGAAATGTCACCAACAAGCTGAGAATGGCAGAGCTGAAAGCTAGAAAGCAGCAGGGACCTGATGTCCTTAAACCCCGTGCCTGCATTCTGCCACATAAGAGAAGCAGCCCCCCCCTTATTGAAGCTCTTTCTAGCCAGGTCTTGATATTTGCAGCTGAACGCGTCCTGCAGGTACCGTGTGAGGCCAGCCTGCTGAATGTCCCTTGATGGCAGAGAGATTTTTAGTGATACTGCAACGTGACCTTTGCACTGGAAGAGATACTCCTATGTTATTATAACACTCCTGATGCCGTCTCAGAAAAGGAACATTACCCTGCATCGTTCCTTTGTTCTTAGGAACTCAAGAAAAGCTTCCCTTCGTAAATCCGTAATAAACTGATACATGGTCAGAATATCCTGCAAGAGGAAAAGAAAAATAAACGTGAGGTCAGAGCGTGTGCCCTGCCACTGTGGCGATCAAGACCAGCACTGGGGCACCCACGCCCGGTCTGGGAGGTGGGCCGCCCCTGCACACACGTCACTTCCTGCCAAGTAAACGCCAGCACACTGGGGCCACCAAGCACTGGCCTTCCTGGGAGAGAGGATGTCCATGTCACAGCCCTTTCTCACAGAATCTTTAAATAATGTCTATAAATTACATTCTTTAGGGTCCAAATGACTGAAAAATGATCTCAAACTAGTTTAAGAATGGATGGAAAAGGGGAAGCACAAGTTTAATGACTCAGGTGAGCAAATCAAGGAAAGGGGTGTCCGGATGTGAGGGTCTGGGCATCATCGGGACGGTCTCCTCCTCCCTCTGCTTTTCTCTGCACGTCGGCCCTGTTCTCGCAGGCAAGCTTCTCCGCCAGGCCGGACGCGTGAAGGCCAGCAGCCCCATCATGATTCTCTCACGCAGAAAGTCAAGACTGTACCCCCCAAAAGCTCTGGTCAGAAACTCAAAGTGGGGACTCTCTGACTGGCCCAGTTTGGGCGATATGATTATCATGAGACCAATCGCCATGGGAAGGAAGGTGTTGTGGGTTGAACCGCGTACCCCAAAAAGACACGTTCGAGTCCTAACTCTTGCTATCTGTGAATGTGACTTTGCTCGGAAATGAGGTCTTTGCAGGTGTAATCAAGTTAAGGATGTCCTCAGAAGATGAGGGAAATTTGGACACAGAGAGGCACACAGCGCGAACACCACGTGACGACAGAGGCAGAGACTGGAGTGACACATCTACAAACCAAGGAATGCCAGGGGCTGCCAGCAACTACCAGAAGCCAGATGAGGGGCAGGCAACAGAGTCCCCCTCAGAGCCTCCGGAAGGAGCTGGCCGTGCCCACACCTTGATTTTGGACTTCCAGTCTCCAGCACTGAGAATAAGTTTCCGTTGCGGTATGCCACCTGGTTGCGGTATTTTGTTACAGCGGCTCTGGGAAACTCACACGGAGAGATAGGACCAGGTTGGTCAGGTGCCCACTGCAGAGGACAAGGAAGTGGGGTACTATGAACAGCAGCCCCCAACACATGGCTGGAGGAGAAGAAAGAGCTATGCCCCAAACAAGGAGGAAAGGGTCTATTAACAGGAAGAGGGTAAAGAGGGCTGGGCCAGCAAGCACGGCAGCCACCTCATCAACATATAGTCATCACGGCTGACTGAATTTCTTATAGGAGAGAAGAAAGAAATATGGTGTTTCATTGCAGAAAATGTTTATTCCACCCTCCAAAGACGGTAATGATTCCTTCGTCCAAAGTCAGGAGTTTATAAGCCACTACGATTTGAACAGTTTTGTTCCTTAAATAAGATTTGAAGTAGTTTGATTTTGCCTTGACACTCAGGGAGCTCGTGGATTCATTCGGTTGTGCTACTCTGCTGTAAGAAATGTTTTATTAATTACACGCAGGATTATAAAAAATTAAAAGTTACATTCCTATGAAGCGCATAGTTTATTTCCGTTACCTATCAAAGTTAACCTTTTTATCTCAGTCAGAAAATTCAAATTATGCATCAAATAAAGAGCTATTCCAATGAATTGAAATTAGTTGTCATTTTAACATGCTTTTAAACTATTCATAATTGATATATTAAATGGTCAGTTCAAAGATGCTAAATCGTTACCGATAAAGAGTAGTCTTCAAGTGGACACTATCAGAGGCTCTGTGCTTAAAAATTCCATTTCAAGGCCAGCCCCACTGCGGCTAGAGTTCTCATGAACCACACAGACAGACTTTGTTAATGGCCTGGGGAGCAAGAAAGATTCTCCACAACCATAGTCAGTTTAAAAGTGCAGAGCGGACAAGCGAAAGTTAAAAGGGAATTAGCCAGGTGACTATGCATTCAAATCCATCCACAAACAAAATGCACTGAGACCCTTACTCCTGACAGCTAATGTGTCAGTGTCGGCTGAGTGAATGCTCACGACGCTGCCCACGTTCTAGAAGGAGACCGAGACACAGACAAGTTGCGAGTCACGCCCAGATCAGCTAACACGGTGCAGGGCACCAGGACCCGAGCCCAGACTGGCTCCGGAGTCGCTGATCTTCACCTGCCCAGGACAGGGACCGGCCTCATGCCTTCGAGGGTCTTACAAGATCTCAGGTGAGATAAAACCTTTCCATGAGAAATCACAGACAACAGTGCTCAGTGGCGCATGATGAAGATTCTTACGGAAGTCGGTCCTAGCAGTTAACGGTGTCTGACACCCCCCATGGTGCTGGGGGCGGGGGCAGGTGACTAGGTTGGGAGAACGGGCAGTGTCAGGTCAAGGTGAGCAGGATTTGGATGCTCACAGCCCAGAAAGGACCACAGTTTGGCTCTGCTTTGCCTTAAAACAACATCATCTGTTTCCTAGCATGCGCATGGGCCAGAAGCCATAGGTCACCAAGAAACACGTGACAAAACCAACCAGGTGAACAGCTGCAAACCCTTCTAACTAGAGTCACCAACTTACCCTGGTTTTTCTGGACTTTTCGGCATTAGCACTAAAGTCCTGAGTCCCAAGGACTCTGTGTGTCCCTGGCAAACCAGGATGTTTAGTCACCTCGCTTGTGAAGTTATAACAGGAGAGAGACAGCTTTTGGGAACGAAGCTGTTTAAAGCAAAGCCACTGCCATGCACACATTACCCTAGATAAGGCGAACTCTCCAAAGACTGAAGCCATGGAACCTAAACTTTTCTGACACTGCTACATGAGGCCGTGGGGTCTTAGGACAGTCACCCCATCTTCAGGCTCAGTCTCCCTACCTCTGAAATTAAAGGTTCAAAGTTAGGTGAACTTTAAGATCACTTTCAACCTATTATTCTTGAGTGAACATCAGCATTGGGGTGAGCCCCGACCATAAACACACACACACACACACACACACACACACACACACACACACCCTATACAAACACATCTGTGAACATCTGTACAAATTTTCTTATTTAGAGAAAAAAAAACCCCACATGTTACTCATTATTTTTCATTTGAGATATGAATTAAGTAGAAGAATACTCTAAGATATGTTTGGCACTTGAGGTTTTTCTTTTATACCATGATTCTTTTTAGATTTTTTAACATTTTCTAATTTTACCATAGCCGGTCTTAATCAGTTTCACAAGCAATGGAGGAAACGCCTTCACGATAAACTAACTGATAGAAATAACAAGAGCGTTCTCATGAATAATGGGCCTGGCCCCCCAGACATGTGCCTTGGGGAGGCTCAGCGAGCTACGACAGGAGAGAAACAGCAAGAGGACCCCTCTGGCTCCAAATAACAAGGCCCCTGTTAACTGTGCTGCCGCTTTGAAGTCGAGGGCAGGATGTGTGTAACGGATTGACTGGGGATGAAATACAGTATAGAACAATTCAAGTCAACAGAAATCTCGCAGCGTATAGGCCGAAGGGAAATGTGACCAATCTAACTGAAGCGACTCAGCTTTTATAAGTATAACTAAATATTTGTCAACTCTCCGTTTTCCGTGCTGATGTTGGGGAAGGGGAGAGCCTAGGCGCAGATAACTTGCCCAAAAATACATTATGTGATCCGCTCACCTTTCCTGTGTGCCCTGCTGTGTCTAGACTCTTGCTCGGTGTTTTCCAAAGGATCACAGGGCCATCTTGGTAGACCTGGTCTGTTCCCAGAGACGATCGTGTCTTTGTCTCCAGAAACAGACCACGCGGTCTGGGGAACAGATTCAGACTGTGAAACCGATGCCTTTCTGAACCCGCTCAGCTTTGTACTTGGCTCCTGGGTTCAACCCACTTCTATGGAAGGCCGGTGGCAAATCAACACATAATCATGTTGTCCTAGCCACTGAAACGGGAGTGCATCACAGGGAAGGGTCACAAGTGTCAATCGAAGACAGCAGGACTGGATCCTAGACATCTGGTAGACAGAGTAATAAATAGTTTTCCTTTTTACATCAGTGAGAGGGATACCTCATTTTTCTTTACTTGATAAGAATTCGTCCTGTGGAAATTGCAGTTACACTCCCAACGTGCCATCTCCGGCTACAGGAAGCACTAATTCCCTGCCATTTCCTATCTCTGAGTTTAATGTAAGCATCTGAGGTTGGGTTTATTTGAGGTACCCCTAAGTACAGAGGTACCCCTAATAGAGAAACATAATTAAAGGTTTAATCCCAGACTAGAAATTCTCTTCACTGCAAATGGAACTGTCAGTACGATTGGGGATGCTCCAAAATCCACACCACCACTGGTCATTCTTTCATCAGAGTTTACTTCAGAGGCGCCTAACCCTTCCTTCTTCCCCTCCTTCCTTCCTTCCTTCCCTCCCTCCCTCCCTCCTTCCTCCCTCCCTCCCTTCTTCCTTCCTTCCTTCCTCCCTCCTCCTCCCTCCTTCCCTCCTTCCTTCCCTCCTTCCTTCCTTCCTTCCTTCTGATTTAAATATTTCTTCCCCAGAGGTACTTGACATTTCTTCTTCTCCTCTTACAGTATCTTTCTAAACTTCAGTCATTTAAGACAGTGTGGCATTTACAAAAAGATAAACCTAAATATTGATGAAATAGAACATTGTCCAGAATTAGACACATACATATATGATCGGTTGGGTTTTAACAAAGATGCCAAGGCAATTCAATGGGTAAAAATCAATCTTTTCAACGAACAATCCTGGAACAATTTATCATCCATATACAAAAAAAAGAAAAAGAAAAAGAAAAAGAAAAAAAGCAAACTTTTATTCAGACCACAGAGAATAATTAACTCAAAATGGATCACAGACCTAACTACGAGGGCTGATATATAAAACTTCTAAAAGAAAACATGGGAGAACACGTTAAGATCTGGAACAGGCAAAGATTTCTTAAGTAAGACACAAAAAGCAGGAACTACTTTTTTAAACTGATAAATTGGACTGCATCAAAATTGAAATCTTTTGCTGTTCAAAAAAAACATGCTAAAGCAATAAAACAGCAAGCCACAGACTAGAAGAAAACATCTGTAAAACTTATGTCTACCCAAAATATATAAAGAACACTTACAGCTCAACACGAAGATGACAAATGGGCAAAAGATCTGAATAGACACTTCGTCAAAGAACATATACGAATGGTAAAGAGGCACCTTAATCATCGGCGAAATACAAAATAAAATCACAATTACATACCCACTAGAACAGCTAAAATTAAAAAGACCGACAATAACAAGTGTTCACAAAGGTGGGAGACAACTCGAACTCTCAGACACTGCTGATGGGAGTGTAAAATGCCACGCTTTGGAAAAGCAGGCAGTTTCTTCTAAAGTTAACGTCCAGCTATGATGAGAACCAGCCATTCCACTCCTAGTTATGGACCCAAAAGAAATAAAAACATATGTCCACACAAAGCTTGCTTGCAAATGTTCAAAGCAGCTTTATCGTAAGAGAAATAAAAAACTAAAAAGAATCCAAATACCCATTAATAGGTGAATAGATCAACAAATTTTTGGTATATCCATACAAAGGAATGCTATTCAGCAATTAAAATAAACAAACTACTGATATACACAATATTGTTGATGAATCTCAACAATGTTACACAAAGTGAAAGGAGCCAGGCATGAAACACATATATCCTATGTGATACCACATATTATTTTAAATGCTAGAAAACGCAGTCGAAGCTATAGTGATAGAAACAGATCTGTGGTTTCCAAGGGCCAGATGCAGAGGGAGGGGTTGACAAGGGCAGGAGGAAGTAGGCATGATGGAAACATCTATCTTGATTGTGCTGGTGGTTATGTGTATACATACAGTCATCAAATTCACAATTAAAATTGGTGCAGTTTGTTTTATGTAAATTTACCTCGATCAAGTTGATTTTTAAATAAAAAGGGGTGGGAGGGACAGGAATGGCCAAGAAGAGACATCAAAATACTACATATTGGCAACGAACTGAAACTTCCTTCCTGAGATAATCACAGGACTAAAAAGAAATAATAAGAGAGAAACTGTTCATCATTCGCATCAATGTTTTTATTTCTAAGATCAACTGTGAGAACACAGTGAAAAACGCTGCCCTTTGTCATTTCAACTATATCTGGAAGAGCCTCCCTTAACTCGTCTTTGGTTCAGATTTTAATTATCAGCTGATGATTTAGCAGGACCGTGTCAGCAACCATCCGAGAGCACAGGCTTTATAGAAGTGGAACATAGGAGAGGGAAAGACTGTGGTTTTGTCTAAAGATTCAAGAGAGTACCCTCAGGAGCTCTGGAGATGTGAAGAAGCCGGAGAAACACAGAGAGAGAGAGAACAGAAGGGTCCGTACTCTTGGGTGCTCAGGAAGCTGACCCGTTTGGTTTCCTACAGGACAACCTGGGCAGGTTGGAGTGGAGCAGGGAACTCAGCAAACGAATAAGCAGCCCAGGTGGCTGAGGACGACAGATATTCTCAGACTCACCCCGAACAAGCACAGGGCTTCAGGTCACAATCTCAGATGGAGGCTCCCATGATTTATGCCTAAATATTTAAAGTTATAAATCAAGCTATCAGATGCTTACTAGACTTACCGAGGCCATGTTTTTGTAAGGTAATGTAAATGTCGAGTCATTATGTTGTACACCAGAAACTAACATAGTATTGTATGTCAACTATAAATTTTTTAAATTTTTTAATCCAACCATCGAACCGCTAAATGAAATGTGTTTTATCCTCCTGCTTTGAACAAACATACCTTCCTAATGATAGAATCTAAAATAAGTATAAAGTTAGGTTTTTATGGAACTGAAAATTGGCAAAATGTCAACACGACTGAATTTATTATTGCACATGTCACGGTGTTCTATTAATGGACTATTCATGTCTGATGAGTAATAAAGGTACGTATCATTTACATTTTATAAATTCTGTTTTTTACTGTATTTACCTAAATCATAATTATATTTTTACAATCAAGATTTTCACATTGTTCATGTTATTGATAGCAGAGACCTAAACGATTAAATAATCAAAATGTAATAATATTCAACATGTACAAAACTGCAATAATTTTCATTTACAATGTGAGTTAAAAACATTAGAATTTGAAAATTAAAATTATTTTCATGCTTTCAAAATAGGTTTTCTAAAATATTCAAAAGTGCATGTGGGGTGGTAGGTATATATGAACAAAGTAAAATTTTTTTAATGATACACATGTAATTTTTAATCAATAATACTTAAAATTCAAGTCTTATTTAATTTTTTGAAAATGTAATCAAAGCTTATTAAATATATCTTATAGAAGTAAAAATATTCATAATTATAGCATTCAATGTCCATCTACTTGCTTATATAAAGACTCAATATCACACTTGGGGCGGGTTATATCTAGACCTACCTCTATATAAACTTTAAGAATAATATGCATTATTTTAATATTGCAAAATATTCCCCAGCTGCCATGTGTAACTATTGCAAATATCGTGATAACTTATGAGTACCTCTGAAACCAAGAATTGGACACAAATAAAAGAAAATGAATGCTACTGGGAAATAACAACTCTTTATGCAAGAATCTACTATAAGCTAATTAAAGGTAAACTAATAAAACTCTTTTCTTTACCTCGATCCTCTGCTGTTCAAATCATTCTTACACTCCAAAGCAGCTCTAACACAGGCCGCAGCACAGCCATCACCTTCAGGGCATTTGGGGGCAGCTGCCTTTGCTTCTAGGACATAGGGCAGGAGACCTGGAGAAGCATTTTCTGGGGACCTGAACAAAAGCAGATGTTTAGATTTTAACATCAGACTGCGCCCATGCTGAGTACCAGTTCTAAGTAACAGAGCTGCCCATTTCTGTGTGTGTGTGTGTGTGTGTGTGTGTGTGTGTGTATGTGTCTGTGAGAGAGAGACAGAGAGAGAGAGAGACAGAGACAGAGACAGAGAGAGAGACAGAGAGACAAACAGAGGGACAGAGAGAGAGACTGATGGAAGGAGGAAGGAGAGACAGAGGAAGAGAAATACATAGGACTCTAAAGCACAGGGCTCAAGCAGGGTCCACACTGTCCAAGTCCAAGGGCAGCCCTGCTTGTGATATCTCTCTTAAATTTTTAGTCGGACTATATCTGCTTGCGTTTTTTAGAATCTGTTATCTTAATTGTTAATTATACAACCAATTTGTGCTCATATTCCTTTATTGCAAAAGCATTTAAACATTAAAGATAAGGCTAAAATCCAACTCTTTCATCCATCCCACCCTACGGTTATAAGTTTGGCTACAAGTTCAATACAAATCATTCTAAATGCATTACATCATAGTAACAGCTTACACCTGTGACAGTTACACTGTGCTACACATTGTTCTAAGCATTTTACAGCCATCATCTTTTTTTTATCCTCATAACAACCTCACGAAAGAGCTACTCTTCATACATATACTCATATATTTAATTATAGAGGACCTATATAGCACTGTGTGTTTAACATAAATGTATCACACACAGGCTTAATCCTAAAACTTACACTCATGCGCCACATAACAATGTTTTGGTCAACGACGGGCCTCATAAACGATGATGGTCGCATAAGATTTTAACTGAGCCGAAAAATTCCTATCGCCATGGTGTAGCTGGCGTGACCACGCAGCCTGCGTCACGTTGCAGCCCGCATCACGTCATAGCCCACGTCACGTCGTAGCCCACGTCACGTCGTAGCCATAGTAACATCACAGCGCAAGGCGTTACTCACGTGTTTTTGGTGATGCTGGTATAAACCTACTGCACCGCCAGTCGAATAAAAGTACAGCACATGTGATTGTATACAGCACATAATACTTGATAATAATGAACAACTATTGTTACTGGTGTATATATATCTACTATACTATACTTTTTATTATTATTTTAGAGTGTACTCTTTCCTCTGACAAAAATAACTTCTCTGTAAAACAGTACGCTGTGTCGCTCCGGCAGCAGCCTCACACGTTTCCTGCATCTCCGGTGTTTGGCTTAATTTCATGTTGTTTTGTACGGTAACATGCTGTACGGGCCCGTAGCCTGGGAGCGGTAGGCTCCACCATGTAGCCCAGGTGTGCAGTGGATAAACCATCCAGGTTTGTGCAGGCGCACTCTGTGCTGCCCCCACAACGAGATCACCTAACGGGTTATTTCTCATATCCCAGAACTTCAGTGGCACATGACTACATTTTGTTGTCTGATATCTCGGAGACCTACTCCTGTTAAAATATTTAGATCGTACTTTCCTCCATCATAGCGAGAGGTGCATGTAAGCAAAATTTGCTTTGGGAAGGAAACAAGAGTTTCTTAAAGACCTTCAGAATATCCCATGTACTGAGATTTCTGGTTTCTTGATTACATAATTAGTTTCAGCTGCTGAGATTCACAGACAATTAGCTACCAGGCGAAAGGCTAGCAGCATGGCTGCCCAAGGCCAGCGCTTCCCTGTGCAAAACCCCCAGTTTGCTGTGCTTCGTTTTTCTCCCACTCGACGGCTCTCTAAATGAAAGGGCCAAAGTCCCAGCAGGCTGGTTCAGCACGATGCTCTAGACAACACATGTGAAGGAGCAGGAACTGTAATGTCCATGCAAATATTCTTGAATTAAAGAAGCTCCTTCTACTCTGGACTAAATTACTAAAGAGGCAAAGTTAACCTCAGCTCCACGCCCCACTCCCAGAACCAGCACCCCCAGCATCGCCCACAGTTCTCTCCTGCATTGGAATTGCCAAAAGCGCCCCCATGTGGCACAAAGACTGTTCCCCTTCCCCACCCCCACATCCTTCTCCACCTCATAAGTAGACAATTCTCTTCCTTGATGTAGCTTTCAACTTGGAAGAAAAATCATCTAAGTATTTCCCACGAATAAGTGTGTGGCTGGTACTTCCCCCTTTCAAATGTCCAAAGGCTGGCTTCTTATAATCCGAAGTCTCCATGTGGTGAATCGAGGCTCTTAGGGAAGAAATGTAGGGACAGAGAGAACACCCAAATACTTTCTTTATTATTGTCAAGACACAGCTCATCAGAATTTATGAGGCATCAGACAAACTGGGACCAGACATGTAGCTCTCAATACAGGGAGCCAAGCCACCTTCTCAACAGGAGAAGGACACGACTTCTCTACAGATGGCTCTCAGCTTTAACAGAAGGGAGCAGGACCAGTCCCCCAGCCCCTGGAAAGGGAGTATGTAAGCTGGCCAGCCAAAACAGCCTAACATGGTGAGCAAGGAAACAAGCCTTAGAATCAGGTGTGTCTGCATTCCAGCCCCCAATTCTGCATCTCACCGGCTAAAGGACCTTGAGCTTCTCTGAACCTCAGCGTCCTCATCTGCAAAATAGAGGTAGCAGTACCAGTAGATCTATAGATCCATTGTGAGGATTAAGTGAACTCATGCATGTCAAACCTTTAGCGCTCCATGAAAGTTTGCTGCTTTCATTATCCAATCAGCAGACAATCTGAGCAACTAGAACCTCCAAGTATCAAGGCCCAGGACAGGAAGCAAGTTGGGGTCATGGCCATGGAGTCTATGCTGCAGATAAAATAATGTATGGGCGGGAGCGGGGAACGGGGAGTTAATTCCTGAGGTTCTGGATTCCAAAGGCAACGGGTAAATGACAAGAGGCGGCCCGTGACCCACAGCACTTCCGGAAGAAGTGGTTGGTTTACGCAGCTACAGCCTTTTTTAAAGGCTGAGACTCCTTGTTCCGTCTCAAGGGTGCTTACCAGGGTCTAGCCTGGCTCCACACAACTGAGTTCAAAGCTTAGTTGGAACATGGAAGGGGGAAATCTCCTAGTCCCCTCATTCCTACTGGAAAGTGTTCACTTTATATTTAGAATATTTAGAATATTATATTTAGAAATTAAATAACCCCTGAAATTTAACATTTAGAATATTAAATAACTCCTGTGCTTGGGATGCAGGATTCTAAATTATTTGAAAGATGGTGCTATGCAAACACTCTTTTTAAAAGTCCCTAGAGCAGCAGTCCTCTGACTTTAGCAAAAGTCAAAATTGCCTGAGGATTCCAAATGCCAAATCTGAGACACCTCCAAGATTCTGAGGTTGGAGCTGCATTTTACCAAGGGCTCCAGAAGATTCTGGTATAAGTAGTCCATGGATCATTATTTTAAAAACCTAAGACATGATTCACTAGAAATATCTAAAAATCCACTTTATAAATGAAATGTAGGTAACTTTAGTAAAAAGATTCTTCCAAAGTGGAAATCATATAACTGTTATTTAATTATCTTGAGAATTTCAGTGGGCACCTGGGTGGGGAGGAGGTGATTTCTACTGAGTCGCTAATTCTTAGTGAAGACCTACTGTGTGCCAGAAATTGGGCTGAAGGTAAGGGACACAGTGGTGAGTAAGATGCCGTAAGAAGGTTGTTGTCCAGGGAAGGAATTCAACTGAGGGCTCTGCCGAGTTACCTGTACTTGTTTCCTAGCTCAGCCTGACTCCAACAAGCTGGGCAGCTTTGGACACAGAAGTTGGTGAACTTCTCTAGGGCTCTGTGAGAGGAAGAACTGGAGGGAGAGAGAACTCAGCAACACCTCAGCTTTCTTCCAACTCTAAAAATTCTCCGATTCTACATAGAGCCCTGCCGAAATAGCTACAATCAAAACGCTCTTCCAAGAAAGAATAGATGATATATTTAACTGCAAAAGATTTGATATCTCGCAAACCTTTTTCAGAATGAAATAGCGTCCTGAACAGAGAATGGGAACCGAAAACTCATTTCCAAGGGTCTTAACCTGAGTTCTCTGAAAGAATCCCAGGAAAAATGGAGAAGTTCTTTATCTGGGTATACAGACCATCAGCCTAAAGAATTCCACATACATACAGTTTGGAATATTCGCCTTCAAGAATCCTGAGTTAATTTATGTTACCTTTCAAAGTAACTCTCTTTGGGCAAAGTCACAGTGAGAATCAGTGAAAAGAAAGGCCTTTCAAACCTTACGGGGCTTAAATGTTTCTGAAAACTACCTCACCTTAAATCCATTCTAGCCAAAAATATAAACCTTAAAAAGCAGTACATTTCACAGTAATGATTTGCTTCACAATAGGACTCACCAAGTATTTCTTTTAAATAAACTCTTTTGTGGCATCATAAATGAAATTTTATATCTGAACCATTATCATTACACAACTTTTCAGAAACACAAAATAATAATAGCTAACATTTATTCAGTGCTTCATGAGTTGACAGCCTAAATCCTTAATGTGTTTTGATTTAGTAATCTTAAGAACCTCTCGAGCTAGGTATTATTTTTCCCCCATTTTAGGGGTGAGAAAAATAGGCCCAAAGTGGTTAAATAACTATTCTGAGTTCACACAATAATATAGTGACAAAGCCAGGAGTCCAGAGCCTACATTATTATGGAAAGCAAGGTACCATGAAAGAACAGAACGTAAGCAGATGGGAAAGGAGGCAACTCAAGTCGACAGCTGATTCGACATTCTCTTCAGGCTCCTCAAGATGTAAAATCATTGGAATTATCGATGTTGACCTTTGAGCTCCATCTAATCCTAATCGGACTGGAAGTTTAAAGATAGTCTCACTCCGACAGATCCAGTCAGACTCCATTAATTCATGGTTTCCCAGGCTTCAGTCATTTCTGCACTATCCGTGTGATTTTTGCCATATTCATGTATCACCTAAACTATTACTTACTTAGCACCTTAATTTAAATCATCTGTTTTATTTCAAAAGGATTATATGGCATCTTTGAACTCACTGGTTTAGTGTGCTAGTTATATTTTTTTCAACTAACTTTAAAATTAGTGTATAAGCACTTAAATTTACAAACCATTCATGTATCCCCTAAAATCATTTCTTATTATATTAGTGGCAATATATACCTCAGTAGGGACACACTGTAATTGAAAACCTGTGGCTTCAGAACTATGTTAAAAGATATTAACAAGAAGGTCTTTATTGGATGCCAATCAGAAGCTTGTGTTTATGAGAATGTCTTCCCCAATAGAGACAAATGCAAAAAAAAAAAAAATTCAACGCAACCATCTGTGACTTTTAAGCCCCAATTGATTGTCATGAAGAACTATGAAGAAATAAATATGGCCCCAAGGAACAGTTTTTGTGACTCTCTAATTTATGGTTTGTCCTCACATTAAATGTAATGTAGCATATCATTGGGAATCAGATCTTATTAAGATCTATTTTCCCCCAAAAATTAGTTAATTTTTCCTTATTGTTGGATACTTGAGTTGACTTTGGAAGGGAAATGGAAGGCAGAGTTTTAAAGTCTCCACTGGTCTAGGAACTAGGCTACTGACACTCGGAGCCTCAGACTCCTGTGAAAAGAAATTCCCATCAAAGAAATGGCTTTTATCACAGCATGTCACCCCAGTGACAAGAACATAAAAAAGTGAAGGCAGCAACTATGACCAAATTCTCTTCCCTCATTTTTCTCATTATTCTTATAGAATCGCTTATTCATTGTTCTTGGAGTCCTGAGAGCCAGTTAATTTCTTGAAAGAAAAAGGTGATGAGCCAGAAAATGGATGAATCACTAGTCAGTGCTGACAGCTGTGAGGCTGCAGTATATTTTTAGAATATACTAAGGAATTGAGAGAAATATACGTATTGGGGGGCAGGGAGGAGCATCTGATATTTTTCTCTACAATTGTCATCTTTATTTCACATAGAAAAAGGAGCTTTGGATTGTAATAATGAAAAAAGAAACTGCAAAACCTTTTAGTTTTATAATTTATGCTATCATTTTACTCTTTTCAAAGAGATAAATGACATCACAACACTCTTAAATCAATTTAGGCTTGAATTTATGTTAGAAAGGTAAATGTGACCACTAATATTTCTATATTAAGCTGAATTTCCATTCAGCCTCCCTTTATAAGACTACAGAACTCATTTTATAAACCAAAATCCCATTAGTATACATTAAAAGTACATCCAGAAGAACAGTCACCTTGTTTTAAAAACAGCCCACCGGTCCTGTTGGAGGGTAAGCTAAAGGGCATTTGATATAACTACTTAGCTGAATGGCCCATGAATCACATGATATAGGCAAAGAAGGACCTTGGGATTTCAGGGATAGATGAAATATCTAGGAAAAGACAATGTAACCTGATGGGCAGCTAAAATTTGCCCTTACCTCCAGTTCCACTGATGCCAAATGTAGCTCACAGATATGGTTTTTTTCCCACCTGCATCGAGTTTGGGGAAAATGAGTTAATAGCCTGCATTTAAAAATTGGAATGGTTCACAGAAAAATGTGGGTTTCCAAGTACACTTTAAAATACGTTTCTGGCAACACTGAGCCCACCCTCCAGTATATCATGGAGAGAGGAAGAGAAGGAGAGAGAAAAAGAGAGAGCGGGAAGGAAGGAAGGAAGGAGAGAGGGAGAGAGAACAAGTCCAGATGATGGCAGAGCGAAAAGTGCCCTGGGAAGTCTATTTTGTGATATCCCCCAGTCCGAGGCTGTTGGAGCATCAGATGTCTTGATCTAGAGTAGATTCTGGATAAAGAGTGTGTGGCTGAACGATGCGCTACCCTCACTCAGGAAACCTATTACTGGGGTTTGTCTTAAATCCTACAAACCTCTGATGAATGTTCTTGACATGAAAGATGTCCTGTGGGTGCTTGGGATAATTCCTCAAACGCTTATGAACACAGAAAAATTGACACGTGCTGAATCCTAGTGGTTACCAAGTAACAGAAACGTATGGTCACAAAGTACTTTCTATACAAAGTCGTCCAACTTGGTGGAATTTGTCCTATCATTTTAAGGACACATGAGGCGAAGGGAGAATGCAAACACACATGTACGCACAGACACACATGAACACACACACACACACACACACACACACACACACACACACACAGGCTCCAAGCAAAGACACGTAGCAGGATGACTTTGCGAGGTAGGAATTATGCACTTCGGATCATGAGAAGTGGACCATATTCATGTCCCAGGGGCTACGATCGGAGAACAGAGTCAACAAATTATTTGCTTCTAAGCTCAAAAGGCACAGTCCAAGTAACAGACAGAAAATATCCGAAACGAGGTGTCATCTGGCAGGAGCGGTTCCCACCCTGTGCCCTCCCCGCCCCCGACCCATTCCCTGACCCCAGAGCTGAGAGCGAGGCAGAGAGCGGAGAGGAAGGGAGGGAGCTGAACCCCCTGTGTGGGCCCTGCTCCCGGAAGAGAACGTGTTGAGGCCGGTGGCAGAAACGGGATGGATTAGAAATCTCAGCATAAAGCCAAGCTTCACCTGTCCCACCTGGAACTCTGGGTACTTTCTACCTTGTCCCTGTGCCACAAACAGCAGGACATAGCAGCACCGGGAGGCCAGCAGGGTGGTTTAGAACTAAGAGAGGCCTCACAGTCGGCCACAACCCTCCCAACCCTCCCAAAGACCCAAAAGGCCAGAGGAAGAGAACCACGCGTCCAGAGATCCTGAAATGTGTGGTCGACTCAGAGCCCTCTTCCCTACAATTTTAATGTCCCCGATGATCCCACAAGACTGGGCGCATCCCACGCTGGGAGACACTGCAGTAAGAGTTCGTCCGCTCCAGCTGAGGAGGGAAAAGGAGTATTTGTCCCTAAAGGGTTGAGAAGTGACCGGGGCCTAGAAGATCCAGGGCAGAATAGGCCTGAGGGCCCACCACGGGGTCTGAAACTATTTTGATTGGGCACCTTCTGGGACAGTAGGAGGACGTCAGAGGGGCAGGGAGCTTGCTGACACCCACAGGAGGTCAGGGACCTCTAGGGAGGATACGCCAAGCTCACTGCCCACCATACCTGCTTGGCTCTTTGGCCCTGCTACCGGCACTTAAGGTAAAATGGGATTCCCAAGGGGCGTGGACGGTCAGTTCTGGATCTGCCCTGGGCCAGATGGGTGACCGTGAGGAGATACGTTACCTTCTCTGACTGTCGGAAGGGTTGCCAGTCATCTCTCAGGCCTCGGTAAGTGGCGGCTACTCCTGGTTTCCGGTTCCTGGCACCAGCTGGGATTCCCCGGATCTCCATCACGGCACGCTTACAGAGTCAGCTAACACACGTCGGCCTGTAAATGCCAAAGGTTTACCATTTCACTTACGTCCTTGGCTTCCTCCCTTCTCAAGCCTGCATTTAAGAAAACTGTACATAACTTTACATTTCCCATGTCACTTTTTACATAGGAAACGCGTGGAGAAATATTTTTTAGAAACTTACTTTAAAAGGTGCTTAATAATTTATTGAGCCTATTATTTACCAAGCATCTTGCAAAGTACTTTATAAACATATATTCTTATGACATAAGGGATCCTCATTTGTAAATGAGGACAAGGAGATAGGAATTATTACCTCTGTTTTACGCATGAGTAAATTGAGGCTATTAAGTTACATGAAGTTAGGTCATTAAAAACAACAATAATAGGTCATTTTTATTAAGTGTTTACTATATAACAGACACTATTCTCTTTATATACATTACATAGATATATAAATGTAATTGTGTGCCTGGGACATACTAAGCATTAAACATGTGTTAATGATTTAATATTATCGGTTTTCACTTAATCTCCCCAACAAGCCTAAGAAGTGGATACCTGTATTATCCCCATTTTGGACATGAGGAAATCAGGTCACAGAGAGGTTAAATAAATAGTCTTGATTACACAGTTTCTAAGTGGCAGATGAGAGATTTTCACCCAAAGAGCCACATCTCAGCTAATACAACCTTTCTCTCAGTCTCACAGTGGTAAGTGATAGAGGCAGCATTCAAACCCCACGTGGGTCTGGCTCCAAAGCTCTTGACCACCTTGATAGTTTGCAAGGGCTATAATTCATTTACTTAGAGAAAGCTCAGTCAGCCTCTTTGTTCTGGCAGGGGCTGAGTCCCTCTGGAATATGAGTGCTTATTCCCAGGTCTGACGGTGGCGATTCTGTGCCAGACACACAAACAAGGTAAGCCAGGAAGTTACAGTACCATGAATAATAATATTCATGCCCATCACACTCTAGATAAGTGCTGCTCTTAGAATTCGGAGGTCCTAGTATCTAAAGCGCACCTAATTCACTCTCCTAATGGATGTGAAGGCTCTCTCCTCCAAACTCCCAGAGCATTTGTTGAACTCTCTCAAGGTATTTCTCCTCTCCTGACATACATTATGGTTATTTGAGAACTGTTCTTCTCACCCTGCTGGAGTTGAGTGTCTTGAGAACTGTATGGTTAAAACATGGATTTGGCTGCGGTGTAAGAGATATCTCCGAATAACAATGGCTTCAATAAGATGGGAATTTGTTTCTCCCTCACATAATGGTACAGGTGCTGAGTGTGGGGCTGGAGGGCAGCTCTGCTCCATTGTGTTATGCAGGGATCCAGGCATCTTCCATCTGTGACTCTCCCATCTTCAGAGAGTTGACTTTATCTGTCTACAATGGCTCAACACCTTGTCTACATTCCAAACAGCAAGAATGGGGAAAGGTGGTCAGGTGAGGGCAAGTCCCTGCCTTCTAAAGGTAGAACCAAATTAAGATTTCTTACTAGGAAGGAAAGAACATATGAAAGAAAATTAGCCATTCCAATGACCAGGCCTTAGGAAACACATTCAAAATGATGTTATGTGCATGCAGACAACATTTCCTCATTTAATAAATATGCATAAAATGCCACTATATGTCAGACGCTGAGCTAATCTTTGGGAATCCAGTGCAAGGCATTTACCAACAATGGATGAATAAATGAATGAGCTCTTTTATGGAATGGCAATCTGGAGGCAAGGCTATGAAAATTTCATGAGTGCAAATAATTTAAAATATGGACACAAATAATTTTTCCCATAGAAGGTCATAGATTAAAAAAAAAGACATATTCAAAGCTGAATTTTTTGTGGTTTGGTAAAAAATATGGAAAATCAATTATAAAGTAAACAAACAAACCTGATTTATTGGATTATACTGCCACCAGCAAAATATATTACAGAGTCCCAATCCTGAATTTTTACTTTAATGGCTTTTTCTGTATTTTACTCCAAAACACATTTTTACTTTTCCCCTATACAAAACAAAACAAAACAAAATTGTCACTTACCGCATTTAGATAAATATACAGGTCTAAAATTGAATTCTTTCTGTGTCTTCTATAAAATAAACATTCAAGGGGTTTAATCTGGGAGAGGAGCCAAAAGTCCAAGTCCAATTTATTATTATTTCTAAATTATATATAAAGCACCACATAAGCCTTTAATAATAATGCCAGTTGAGCTGCCACTGGAATGCATTATTATTTTCAGCCATAGATGTCACCAACTCAGCTTTTCTCATTTCCCAAATCCCATTAAGATGGAACTTCCCAGATGGTGCCATCATGCCATCACCATAAAAAGCCCAACAAATGTTTTGGGGCTTAGCATTTTCACTAAGATTTATAGTGATAAAAATAAGATAAATATGAAATACCGATATTTGTAGTAACGTAAATGATATCATTAAAGAATGAAAATTTTAAATCCAAATGTTAAGAGACGTATGAAAGTTCTGTGTTGAATTAAAATGAAATTGTATTTAGTTAGGATAGTTTTCTGAATTTAGGCTTTAGGTTTCAGAGAGGCAGAGGTGAGTCCCAAGAATTCGTATTTTCTTCCCCCGTGCTGTTAACTTGTGATGCTTTCCTCTGCAGAGACTGCTCCTGAGAAGCTGACTTAATTTCTCTTTCCTTACTTGGCACCCAGACACACTGGACATACCCAGTATGCTCCTTCTAGGAGAGCAGCCGCCATGCCCCCTCCGGCAGCTTTCTTCCCTCTGACTGCATTAAGCTTGACTAAAAGGAAGAAGTCCTGGGCACCAAATAAGAGTTCTTCATCTACAGGAGGCAGAGCATTGTCTCTTGGAATCTCGCAATTCTCATTTTATGTAACTGAATTATATGCATATTTATTCAGCTAGTATAGGTAAAGTATTTGGCAGTGTGTCTGGCAAATAGTCACTATTTGTTTAAGACTTACTGTAATTAAGACACAATAATAAGTCCCCAGAGGAATACTGTGACTCATTTATTCATTAAAAGTACTTTTGGATCATTAACTATGTGCGCTTATGTGTAGGAATGAATATATTCATTCAGTGTATATTTATGGAGAAACTACTATGTGTCAGACATCATGCTAGGTCTGCAAAAGCACAGTTCCTACTTTCATGGATTTCACAGGCTAGTGGAGAAGGCAGACAACCAAAAAATGGCACAAATAAATGTAAAGCTAATTATCAAATGAGATAATTATTGTAACCCTTATAAAGACTGCATTCCTGTAGTTCAATTCCCTAATGGTGTCACAGTCAAAGAAACACAATCCAACAAACAAAAGTAATTTCAATATAGCTCAGATCTCTCTCAGGGTGATGAAAAACGAGAAAAAACTGAGAAACCGTCACATCAGTAGGCTGAGGAGATATGATAACTAAATGCAATGCGATGCCCTGGATTGGATCCTGGAACAGAAAGAGGATATTAATAGAAAAACTGGTAAATCTAAATAAAGTCTGCAGTCTGGTGAATGGCAACGTACCAATGCCAGCTTCTTAGTTTAGACACATGTACCGAGGTGATGTAAGATGTTAGCAACGGTGGAAGCTGGTTAAGAGTTATATAGAAACCCTGTCTACCATCTTTTTGTACCTTTTCTGTAAATCTAAAGTTATTCAAAAATAAAAAGCTTATTTTAAAAAATAGCTCATATCTTTACTTAAATCCTCAACAACTCATGATGGTACCTAAGTACGTTGATAGTTAAAACCTATAAAAGTCTCCGTTTGTGATGTCTCTCTTATATTAGTTATCTGTTGCTGCGTAACAAGTCAACCAAAACAAAGCAGCTGAAAACAACATTTATTACCTCATGCACGTTCTGAGGAGCAAGAATCTGAGAATGGCTTAGCCGAGGGAATATGCCTCAGGGTCTCTCATGAGACTGAAAGTTTATTCGTCTATCCGATCTGTAGAGTCAGTTTAAGTCCCCTAAAAATATCCTTAGAATCTTAATTGGAGTTGCATTGAATTTATAGATTATGTGAAAATCAACAGATTTATAATATTGTCATTCCATCTATAGCTCTTCATTTATTTACATCTTATTTTATATGCTTTAATAGCATTTCAATTTTTTCTTCATAAAAGTCTTGAGACTTTTTATTATGTTAATACCTAGAAAATATATAGGTTTGTGGGATTTTGAGTTTTTTCTAGTTTAATGGTTTTTTTTTTACATTTTATGAGTTATTTCTAGAGTAGAGGTGCTATTAATATTGATTTTGCACCCCAAACCTGAAGAACTTTTAATTCTCTTATAAGTTCTAATGTTTTATTTACTCTCTTGGATTTACTATATAAATTCTCATACCATTTAAAAATAAAGACACTTTCGTCTTTTCAATTTTATTAATATAAAATCATAACTAAACTATACATATAAAATCATATATATATAAAATCATAACTAACTATTAATATATAAATCGTAACTAAACTTAAATCATAACTAATGTTATGATTTAGGTTCTGCTGCGTCTAACAGATACACAAAATAACAGTGGCTTAAAGAAGACAGAAATTTCCCTCTCATATAAAAGTGAGGACGTAGAAAGCTTTGGTCTGTAGGATGGCTCCGCAGTCATCTAGGCCCCCAGTGTGTCACTAGCCTTAGAATGTCACTCGTCCTCATGTTCCACTGTGGTGCTCCTGGCATCGTGTTCACATTCCCCTGCGGCTGGACAAACGAAACATCTCAGAAGTTGCCTACACAATTCCTATTTCCAACCTACTGGCCAGAACCTAGCTGCAAGAGAAGCTGGAAAATGTAGACTTTATTCTAGGCGGCCGTGGCCTTGGCTAAAATTCAAAGAGTCTGTTATAGAACAAGAAGAAAAGGAAAGCTACAGGCGAGTGCCTAGCAGATGCTGTTATAGTTTTCAAGGCCTCTTACTTCTTCTCCTCACCTTACTCTGTTGGCAAAGATCTGTATTTAGTTCTAGTCCATGCGATGTTAACTGTGGGTTTTGTGTGTGTGTGTGTGTGTGTGACTACACATTTTCAAGTGCTTTTTAAAAAATATATTAAAATGGTCATGATTTTTCTTCTTACATCTATTAATATCATAAGTTATATTGAATCCAGATGCTTTCGGATGCAAATAATAGAATAAGCAACTAAAATGACTTAAATAATAGAGATTTGTTATTTCACATTGTAATAAGGCCAAAGGAGAAAGATATCAAGGTTAGTTAATTCTCTTGGATGTCCCTTCGCGGTCGGAGTTCAAAGATCATTTCCTCACATAACCTCATATAAAGGTTGACAGCCAGGGTGAAGGTCCTCGTGGGTTGCTCTCTTTCTCCTTTCTCAAAGTGTTGTTGGGTCTTAGGGTTCTCTCTTTCAGTCCATCCGAGTCTCTGAGAATTGGCAGTCACCCTTATTTCATAGGGCTCTGGCTCCTCAGATGTCTCTTAATTGTTCTGAGTTCATCTTTGCTCCCTGAAAACTATTCCTTGGCCAGCAATGGCTCTCTAGTAGAGAAAAGGCCCTACCTTGTGCTCCTCCAGGTACGTTGGGGGTATGCAGACAGGAAGTCCCTCCAGGCCCAAGCCATTTTCTTGCCTGGGCACCCCCTGGGGTGGCAGTGATAGAAACTCTGGTCTCATGGAGGTGGACACTCAATCAATCAGTGTGTTCCTTTGTCTGCCTGTTTATGAGCAGCTGTAGATTGTCAGGTTTTGAACGCCCCAAGTTTCAGTCTAGCCATACAAGTTCAGGTCGGCTACTACATTGGAGAGCACCTCCCAGCTACCACCTGGCTCACCCAGGGCAATGCACCGGAGAGAAAAAGCCCTGAGTAAAACTCAGGCCTAGCCCACCCTGGCTGTGGCTTCCTACCCTGCCCAACTACGGTCCCCATGCCCTGGACCCGATGCTTCCCTTTCTCCAAAGAGTTCAAGATCAGTTGCAGAGTGAGGCCTTGAGCGCCATCACCCTTCTCCATCTCCTCTCAGGCATCTCCAGGGCTGGGATCAGAAGCTGTTGGCTTCCTTAACCACAAATAAATTCTAAACAGCCTGTAACAGATTTGTTTTTCTTGCGACAAATTGTGTAACTTTATTGCCTATAAATCAACTTAACTTAGATATTGAATCTCTCCTCTGATCAGGCTGGTGGGAAAGTTTAAGCCCTTTCTCTTTATTTTCGATAGGCGATACATTCACATGGCTCAAAAATAAAAATATATATGTAAAGTCATACTGTGAAAGTCTACTTCCCACCCCTATATATAACCACTGATATTGGTTTCTTATGGCTTTGCAGAGTTTCATTGTATATATACAAGCAAGCAAAAGAATGTATTATATGTGCACGTGACACACACATTCTTATTTGTTCCGTTTTTTTTTTTTTTTGCAACAGATAGCATAGTATACAAACCACTCAGCATTTTGCCTTTGTTATGTCACTTAAAACGTCTGGTCGCTCTTTCTCTGCAGAGAGGCTGATCATTATTTTTTATAGCTACACAGTATGCCACAGTGTGAAAGACGGTGATTTATCTAAGCATCGCCCAGGGTGAGACATCGAGGTTGCATGCAGTCATCCGCCATTACAAACAATGCTCCACTGAATATTACAGAGAGTTTAAACAATGAGGGAAATGTAAAAAAATAGCCCAGGCATTTCGTTCTGTGGGTATTTCCCAGTAATTTCTTTCTCCTGCTGCTGTTTTTTCCTGCTGCATTTTTATTTTCCTGGAAGCCAAATTTTGATGCTTTATTGCAGTTTGCACATCGTTAGGTCATTTTAGTGGTTGGAATTACACAATAAAATAGAAAAATGTACATTTGTGGAAGTCTCGAAAGTAGCAACAACAGCAGCAAATCTTGCTTTTGTCCAGCACCCCCTGCAGCCCTGAGCCCTGAGAAGGCAGGCAGGTGGTGATTTTGCAAGCTCAGTGTGCAGTGACACTATCGGATGCAGACCCTTGTCAAAGGAGGCTAAGAAGCCTGGAGTGTGATAGTTAGGTGGCTCTTCCAAGGGCTACTGACACCATGGAAGGCACACAGACATTGTTCCTCAATGCTCTATAGCTTTCAACACCCACTGGCATAGAGACCTAATAGAATTGAAAGCAAGGACTCAAAGTGATACAGGTGCACCATGTTCAAAGCAGCACTATTCGCAACAGCCAAGCGGGGCAAGCGACCCGTGTCCACTGGCCCGGTGAGTGGATGAGCAAAATACAGAATGTTATTCGGCCTTAAAAAGGAAGGAAATTATGGCAAATACTACGATATGGATGAACCTTAAGGACATTATTTAAACGAAACAAGGCAGTCACAAGAGGACAAATAGTACATGATTCCACGTACATGAGGCACCTAGGGTAGTTAAATTCACACACACACAGAGTGGAACGGTGGCTTCCCGGGGAATGGGAGCTATTTTTTGACGGGGACTGAGTTCCACTTTTGCAGTATAAAGAGAGTTTCAGGAGATGGATGGTGGTGAGGGCTGCACAACAGTGTGAATGTTCTGAATGAGACTGAACTGTACTCTTGAAAATAGTTAAGATGGTATGTCCGATGTTATGTGTATTTTACCACAATCTTAAAATTTTTAAAGAGTTAAAAAAAAAAAAGCTATTGGCAGCCCCTTGATTGATGTCAATCTTTCTGTATAAGCCCCTGTGAGCAGAGCCTTTTCTAATCAATCAACGGGGGGGGCGGGGGCGGGCATAGGGATGATGGCAGCGAGAACGCACTAGTGTTAGTTAACCAAGCTCCACTGAGCTGGGCGCTAAGCTAGGCATCCTACTTCATCTCATTTCATCCTCATTAAGCCTTGGCAAGGTCAACATTATCTGCATTTTGCAGATGAGAAAACCGATATTCAGCAAATGCAAGAAAAACAGCTGAAAACCATTAGCGCTAATAAAAGCAAAGGCTGAGGCAGATGGACATGCGATCGATGAAATCCAATGCTTTTCCGTGGACTAACAATATCGCATTTGTCATCGCTTTTAAAAAATCATTCCATTCACAGCAACCACCAAAATTACAAAACACGGGAGAGACACCATGAAAATCTAGTGAAGAAATATAAATAAGAGATGGATTGGGACAAGGGGATCGAGTGAGGAAAAATCACTTTTTACCTGTTGCAACGAGTGAACATGTATGTCCCATACCTCCCTCAAATTCATGTTAATTCACAACCCTAATGTGATGGTATTAGGAAGTGGACCCTTTGGTAGGTGACTGGGTCATAGGGGTGGAACCCTAAAGATGGGATTGGTGCCCTTATGAAAGAGACCTCCAAGAGCTCCCTCGCCCCTGCCACCATGTGAAGACAGGGTGAGAAGATGGCCATCTATGAACCAGGAGGGGACCCTCAGCAGACACCAAATTTGCCTGTACCTCGATCATGGACTTTCCTGCCTCTGCTGTTTATAAGCCACCCAGTCTGTGCTGGTTTGTCAGGGCAGCCCAAACGGACTAAGACGCCTAGCGTTACCTTCAAATAATTTGGATTTTTATCATTATTTTTACAAAAACAATAAAAAGTTGTTACGATAAAAGTGAGGTTAAGAAAATCGTCCAGAGTTGGGATTTGAAAGCAAATCATTCTGAATCCGGAGGATTCCTCTATTTTCCAGCACCCTAGAACCTACCCGGTATGTCCTGCTTGTTTGCTTTGAAAGATCTCCAACAGTCTACGGCCACACCACCCTGAACAAGCCCCATCCCGCCCGATCTCGGAAGCTAAGCAGGGTCGGGCCTGGTTAGTACTTGGATGGGAGACCACCTAGGAAGACCAGGTGCTGTAGGTGTAAAAAAATAAAAAATAATAATAATAATAAGGGATTGTAAGCTGACAAGGTCCTTGCAATCCGTGAGGTCAACTAGGGTTGCCTTGCCTAAAAAAAAAAAAATCATCACCGAAATGAAAACACAAGATCAAAAATTCCTGTGGAGCACTCACCGACCCCCCAGGCACACCGTACACACACTCCGGTGTGAGATGTGTTCCTTTCAAAGCTTCCTGATTTACCAACTCTCTGAGCCAGGGCCACAGTGTGGCACATGGGGTGTGGCATGTGGGGTGTGGCAGAGGAGGGTGGCACATGAGAGTGACACGTGGGGGTGGCCCATGGAGAACAGGGTTGGTGGGAGGGCACATCGTGTTCTATGTGAATGGTGCCCCCTCGACCACAGCTCAGCGCAGTCACTGCTCTCTACCCAATCTCTATCCAGTCTCCCCAGAGGTTTGTTGCATGTCACTGTCCCCAAGTCTGACCCTTTGGTTTGGACTCAGTTTCCCTATCCAGGCCTCTCGGACAGACCCTCCACTCAGACTGTCCACCTTCAGCCCCGGGCACAAGCTGTGCTTCCCCTCGCATTGAGTCTGGAAGCTTTGAACCGACCCTGTGACAGGCCAGACTCCACTTAAGTGAGATCAGATCCAGGTCGTTTCCTGAAGGTACTCCAGGGAAAAGAGCAAAGCATCCCTTGCCTCCCTGGATGAGCACACGGCATGCAAGAGTCCCCCTCCTCTTCCTCTTGGCACCTTGTTACAAGACCCCCCGCGTTGCATGGCCCAGAACTCCCAGCACGAACACCCGACTGCTCTTCCGTGCTCTTCTTCCTAGACCCCGAGTCCAGATTTCTAGTCTATGAGGCACACACATCTTTTACGTAGATTCATTTTACGTACAGCAAATCCCTCCCATGCAGCTGAGTTTCTCTACAAGGATGACATTGGCAAAGCGCTCCTGAATACCTTGTTTCACCTGGGCCTCACAGAAGCCCCATTAGGGAGACCTGTTCTGCCCAGATGGGCCATCCACACAATAACAGCAATAATGACGTCTAACATTACCGAGTGTGTCCCAGGCAATTCGCTAACGAGCATCTCGTGCAGATTATCTCATCTAACCTTCCAACCACCCACTGAGGTCATTATTATCCTCGCTTTATAAATGAGGATGCCAACTCTCAGAGATGTTAAGTAACTTTCCCAAGGTCACATAGCTATCGAGTGGTACAGCTGGGATTCGAACCAGGTCTTTGAAACTACAGTGGCCATTTTCTACATCTGGCTTGGAAAGACGAGTAAATCTATACATTTCTCACAATAACTTTTACTCCAACACATAGTATACTCTGGGTCGTCTACCTGATGGCAGAAGTCCACCTTATAAGGGAAGGTTGCCACCGATGCTAGTACCCAAGTTTATATCTGTATTAAAATCTTATTTCTGCCCAGTGAAAAAAGAGTAAATGATGGCCTTGACCCAACGTCAAGGCTTCCCCAGACTGCTGGGATGACTAGGTGAGATCATGCATGGCAATGGTTTCTTCCAGTGTCTGACACACCGTCTGTGCTCTACGGAAGGCAGATTCAGTCATCTCTTTTATTTCTTCTGAATGCTCATTGTATTAACCCAAGGAGAGCCAAAGTATCACACAGGGCTGATGCTAATGGTAGCTGGGTTTTGTCTCTGACATTAAGTGAAATTTATTTTCCAATTTTCTGCCATGTAGTTGAAGGTACAATTTAAATTGTATAAATATGTTAGTACTTCAGGAGGAGGAATACATTGTGAGTAAAAGTAACTGGAATAAAATACCCAGTGGATGTATATGTCAATAATTATATATGAATTCATATGCATATATTTTAAAACTATGTTAACCAACAAGTTAGTAGTCATTGGTTAACAGGCAGTTAAATCGGGAATTCCAGTTTCAATTAATGGAAATTGTTATTAAAGAATTTTCCGATAGAGAAAATGATGCATTTAATGCATCGATAGTTTTAAAAGGAATAAACAAGGAGCAAATTTAAATCGAGTCAGAGTAGTAAGAGAAGCAACCTTTACTACAAGGAGAAAAACCCTTTAACCTTAATCCAGGTGATTTATTTCATCCTATCAGGGTCTGATTTCTCTGGCTCTCCGGGATGTTTCTAAACGTTAACATTCACTTCTTCCTCGATGGGTGAGATTCGCCAATTCTTTTGTACACTTAGAGATTAATGTTCAAGCTCTCTCCTCTGCCATCACCAACTCTCCTTTCATGTTATGTTCCCACAAGGCCAGCTAGGCACAAAAAGTTCGAAGAATGGGGGATGGGAGGGGGCGGTAGATGGGGTAAAAGGGGTCAATTATGTGGTGACAGAAAGACATCTAACTATGGGCGGTGAACACACAATGCTATATACATACATATATATTTATCTCCTCGCTAATTCTCTCTTCTAATATTGCTCCGTCCTATTCTCTGTCTTCCGTGCCTTTGAGGACTCCAGTCACACGCGCTAGATCTTTCGTCATACATCCCTCATTGTCCACGTGTGTCTCACACTCCCTCCAGTTTTCTTTCCCTCCGTGTGTCGCTCTTTTTCTTTCTGACATACCTTTCGATTCGCTGTTCCTCTCAACTCTGTCTTGTCTGTTGTGAAACACGCTCTTGAATTCTTACCTCGTTACTATTTTTCCGTTTCGAATGTCCATTCAGTTGTTTTCTCTCTCCAGGTTTCCACTAGAAGTCTCCAAATTGTCATCTAATTTTTCGACGGTATGAATCACCGTTATTTTAAAGTCCGTGTCTACTAACGCCAATGTCCGGACCCACTGGAGGTCTCTGTCTTGACTGTGTTTTTTCTTTTGGTTTTCAGTCATGTAGACTGGGCATTGTGTATGAAAAATGACACAGAAAATTTGAAGCTCTGTGTGATGTTATCATCCTCCCAAGAGAATTTATTTTGCTTCTTGCAGGCAGTTCAGATACGGGAAAATCACCTTGATACAATCAGGGGTGAAGGTGATTTAAATCTGGGCTCAGGCTACGTGGGCGGCTCTACTTCTGGTTCATCCCCGTCTGAAGGAAGGAATACATGGTCAGGAGCCACAGCTGAAATCCTGGGGTACGTATCAGAATCCCTCCTTCTTGGTGTGCTCTAAATTATAGTCTTGGGCCCATAAGAATGCCAGGAGCTCTGCTGTCACCGTAGCAGGATCTCGCGTACCGCTTTCTGCTTTGGCAATTCCCCCAAGGGGACAAGTGGCACCAAACGTCAGACTCACTTTGCTGCGCTTCTTTTCTGTCTGGGATCTCGGTCCCTCAAGTCTTCGCTTCTCTAGCAGGTCTCTGCTCCCTTCAAACGTTGTTTTCCGTATATTATATTTTCTAATTGTCTTCAGTGGGAGGGCTGGTGTACGATAAGTGAGCCCACCATGACTGAAAGTGGAAATCCCCCTCGTGGCATTTTAATTGAAAAATGTGATGAGTTAGGTACTGAAAATTGGGTGGGGGAAAAAAACCAACGAGGGAACAAGAATATTCTGGAAGACGAGATTGCTTGGCAAGAGGAAACACTGGATGGCGGCTCTACTCTGTCTCTTCCCCTCTCATATGCTCAGTTTGGGTTGAAGAGCCTTTGAGGTAAATTAGAGACTGAACAAGTCTGTGAGGAAATAATACCTACAGCCAATAATTGTATTTTCCAAAATTAAAGTTTTATGTTCAAAGGCAAATTTCATTTTTAAATTAGAGTAAATAAATGAAATGCCACAGATATTGCAAAAGGATTTAAAATATTGCTAACAATGGCTACATGAATCAGACCAAGTACGTAAGGAAGACATAGGCCTCTGAATGAAAACAAATGAATGCAAGACAAATCGCACGCACAGCCTAAACAAGATGATCCAAATTTTCTGACATACGAAGACTCAAACGAAATCAGGTCAAGAGAGTCTTATTTCCTTAGCAACTTCCTGTTCCATTTGAACTCAGAGAAATCCTACATGTTCAGTGATGAATTTAAAACCTAATTCATACTGTTTACAAGGTGGGCACAAATGGACTTAGACTCAGGAGACCCTGGACTCCAAGGCTGGTTTCGTCATTGCCAGTTGGCAGCCGTGACCAAGCCCCTCCCTCTTTAACCCTCAGATGCCCGGGACTGGATAGGACTCCTGGGCCCCTGACTTCTGCTCCGGCTCAAGCTATGCATATCCGTTGTTCTCCCAGATGGGTCTGTTCCTACACAAGTGACCACGCTACTTCAGGTGGCACCGTGAGCGTGGACACCGCCTGTCATGCTGACCTCATAGATAGGCCTGCCAGCCTGCCACGGTCAGGAATACATCTGAGTTATTTTCACAGTTGTAGAAATAACAGGTTTGCACAAACTGTCTACAGGCTTTAGTTGTCTAATAAGACTTTTTGTGGCCAAGACTAGAACGGTGTAAAATTTCTCCCTCTTCTCTAACTTCATCCCCAACCGTTTCACTGCACTGATCACCGGTTCCCAGGTTTTTGCCCTCCCATGAGGAATCATCCCATGTATATAAGTCAGTTTTTTTAAGACTCTATTTCTGAAAATTATTGCACTAAAAGGTACAGGCTACGTGAAGGCTCTTGATACATATTACACCAAATCGTTTTCTGGAAAAGTACCAATCAATACTCCCATTAGCACATATGAAGTCATGCACTTATCTTTTTCAATTTGCCATTATGAGTTTTTTAAAAGGCCTTTCTTTTTTAAATGTTAATTTGTATTTTTGAGATGAGTAATGAGGATGAACATATCATTTCAAGTGTACTAGCTTTTTTTTAAGTAAATGATCTGTTCATGTCCTTATATTTTTTTAGCTGCTAAAAGTTCACTGTAAGAAAATCTGTGAAGGAATTTCTTCCACAGCTCCTCCCTTAATTAGCGCAAAGATCAATGCAATGAAGTTTACGGAAGGCCTTCCTCCAGGAGGAAAGCATGGCTCCATGAAAGGAATAATCAGTAACTACTCAAGATGCTCTTAGAGTTCCTGTGGCTCATGTGGCTCCAGGAGACAGTCCTAGACACAAAAGTAAAAAGCGGGCACTTTTAAACTGGTTGGGATTTGTACTAAGCAACACTAAACAAAATCTGGAAAGTAAAAAGATCCATTTCCCTTTGGGGCCTGGCAAATGGGAATTTAGTTCCAGTTTACCACACATGCTCACTCTTGCAGTTCGAGAAAGCTTTCCAGAACTTCGAGATATGCCAAGGAGTTGACTGTTCATGTTCTTCTGTTGGCACCAGCGACAAAAGTGACAGATACGGCTCTAAACTCCAGCCAGCACTGGCTCTAACCCTGCATGTAAGCAGCACGTGTTCAACCAAAGACACCCAAAAAGTCAGGAACCTTAATCTTTACATGTTTCTTCCGGAGGAACCTTATTGAGACTCAAAATCACTAATTCGAAACTCATTAGAGAACTATCCTTTTCGGGTAACAAAATATTGTCACTTTATAGAGAACAAAACTCTACAGGGCCCAGAAATAAAAATGATGATGGAGGTAGATAATCATACAGTCACCCAGAGACCACAGCCGGACGAGACTCGGATGCTGACAAAACTGATTTGGGAAAGGGAAAAATAACGTAGGAACATCTAAAACGTGATTCTGAAAGTTACTGGAAAATGAAAAATGGCATCAGAAAATGAATTTTTGAAAGAAGTTAGGTGAAAGGTATTTGAGCTAAAAGAAATGAGACATAATCTCAAGAAAACAAAAAAAAGCAACTTTGCATTACACCTGTTACATCTCAAATGTAAGACTGAAGAGCTCACTACCCAAATGCTGAAAGAAATAACATGATCTCGCCTTACACACATGACCAAAATGAACTATAGAAAGTTCTGATGAGAATGACAGAAAAGGGATACTTCAGAACTTGCAAAGTAAGGATTTCTGGATGGGATCCAGAAAAGCTGATCTAGTAAAAGCTATTGTGGGGTATTACTTGTGGGGTAGGGGGGGAATTTTTTTATCTTTCCAAGGCAAAGCTTTGTAATAGAGTTTTCTTTTTATTCAAAGGTAAACAGAGTATTAAACACAGGTCCTTAAAGAAAACGTGAACTTCCCAGCCCAAAAAGGCCACCTCACCCGGTAACTCTAGGTTTTAGACACAGGCATCCTCCTTCCCTCGCCAGCTGCCGCTGAAACCCGCTCACACAGGTAACGGCACACCTGTCACTGGAAAGCAGAAGGTGAAGACGTGTACATGCCCTTACCTGAGCCCCTAGCTTATGCGCGTTCATGTGGCCCAAGATGTCACTGTGACTATCATTCCAGTATCCCCATTTTGTTTGGAGAGGCTGCAGGTGCCAGAGAAGAGGAAAGGGGTTCTTATTAGCATCTCCGTGGCCCCTGGGTTTGCCTCCCTTTAATGTCCTCTGAGGGGAAACAATGGGATCCCGTTGGTCATTTTCCCCTGTTGAACTGTGCTTTTTGGATAAGACACCTGCGACCAAATCAGGGTAAAATTAATGTTAATTAAATGTCAACCGAGCAACACTCGTTCGGGGAAGCAGCACCCACTCGGGGTTTCCGTGCGTGGAGGCTTCTAGAAAAGAGCTTGGGGCTCTGCTTTCATACAGTGGCAGGGAAAGGCCAGAGGCAAGGTGAACTGGGAGAATGATCAACTAGCTAGAGTCACACAGAGCGGGAGGAGGGCAAGGCCAGAGAGAGAGAGGCTGGGTGGGGGAGGCTGTATGAAGGACAGGAAATTCTGAACAAAGGAAAGTCCCTTGAAGTAGGGGGGAAGTAGGGGGGAGGTGAGGGGAGGTAGGGGGAGGCAGGGAGAGATGGGGGGAGCCAGGGGCTGCTTCTGAGGACAAGCTGGGAGGGAGAGGTTTCAAGACGACAGCAGTCAGCAGTGGCTCAGCTACCCAGGCTTCCGGAAAACCAGGGTGATGGAAGTGAGGATGATGACCCAACCCACCGGGGACAATAAAACCTGGCCGTCACCACTGAGAAACTCAAAGTGAGCACGCAGACTAAGACACTTTCTTCACTCAAGAATGGACAAAAGGCCATCTTGCGTTCATTCCCGTTTTCAGTTCAAAGGGTAGTTACCTAAACGTCCTGTTTAGACCGACATTTGAGAATCTTCATTAACACGAGATTTTTACCCGCACATCAAAAACAAGGAAGAGCGGTGCAGGCGACAACAACGAGGCAAATTATAATCCACATCTCCTAAAACATACCCTTTTCTTTCAAAGACATCCTTTCAAAATGTTTTTGCTACAAAGAGAAAAAAGAAAATGAAAGAAAAGGACTCTGTGACTGCCTAGGAATTTCCACGAGGAGGCAGGCAGTCGAATCTCAAGTATGTGAAAGGACGTCTTCGACGGCAGAGGCTTTCCTTTAATTTTTGAAGTTTAAAAGCACTCTATTCTGCCTTGCCATTAACTGCGTGGCTCTGGCAAGACGGTAGCTCCCGCAAACCTCAGCTCTCTCATCTGCAAAATGGGAAGGATAAACAGCTCCCTCCCTGGGCTCCTGTAAAGTTTACGACAAAGAGCTAGAGTTGGCTCAGAGCCGCACAGTCGACACCCAAAACCACGCGTTCCCCTCCCCAGCTTCATTCTAGGAGTAGCGTCCTGAGAACTGCAACAGCCTCGTTCACCTGAAGTCTCTCCAGGAGCCAGAAGTATTCTTCAAACAGCTGTGCAACCTCTGAGAAACACACCCTCAAAAGAGAAGTGAATGTGCCTCAGAGAAGCACCTGGGCGCAGGTGTGGGGAGGCACAGGGAAGTCATGCACCTTGAGCTGGTAGCGAGCACTTTCCAAGGTTCCAAACTGGGCTCCTTTCAACAAGAGTGGATGCCATTAGGTGGCTGCAAAAAGAAAAGGCGCCACAAGAAATGTTGTCTTTAAAACAATTTTAATAAAAAATACATGCAACACATTCATAGTTTTTGCGTTTCGTGCATAACAACTTCATTTCCTCCAGGTGCCCAAATGTGCGATGCTCTTTCCCATCTCACGTCTTCCCACGTCTTGAAAGCGCTTCCTCCTTCTCACCTGGCTACCGCTACTTACCTGTCTTTCAGGTTACCTCTGCAGACGCCATCCCTGACACCACCACGGAAGACGGGAAAGGGTACGTGGGGGGTTATGATACCATCCTCCATACTTTCGAATATGTGAACATTTCCATAATAAAGTCTTTTAAAAATCACTTTTTAATATGAGAAATGAAAGAAAAACATGGTGGGTCATCCCACGCATCCCGTTCCACCTGTCCATGAACCTGAAATGCAGCTCACCCCCTAACATACACCACACTGGCCTACGATCTCATGGACGGGTCCTGGTGAGAGAGGAGAGGAGGCATCTGGAAAAATGTAAAGGCAAGGGCCTGCAGAATGACTGACTCAGCCAGTTAAAGTCCACTCCTGACTGCCCTCCCCCACCCCAAGGACTCTCCAGCTCACACCTGTTGATTCATGGCTTGCCAACCAGCGAACGTCCTTCCTTATCTCTGTAACTGGGTAGGAATAACAAGACTGTATAAAACTGCTTGTTATGTTACAATCGGGGCTCAGCCTTTGGGTAGGAATCCGCTGAGCAGGTGCCCGCTTCAGTAAGTGCTACTTCGTGCTTATAGCCTAGGCGGCCCGTCTCTCTGTTCGAGAATCCTATAAGAGTGTTGATAACACCAAGGTCGCAGGTTCTATAAAACAAACGACCTCTAAGACCAGCAGTCTGGAAATTCCTCCCCGCTTGCAGCCCCCCTCCTGAAGCACCCCCTCCCCATCCTGAGTACAGAGGCACACGTGAAGCCTCAGACAAAGGAATCACACGCCCCTTGCGTGGACGCGGAGTATATAAACTCTAATAAATCTAACCGGAGTGAGCTCGTGCATGGTGTTGTTAACCCCACAAGCTCCACCGGCCAATAAATTCTCCTTCCTCTACCAAAGCTGTCTGAGCGTACAGTTTCTTCTGTCGGGTGTCGCTTCCTGCAACACTTGATAGTCCCGGTCTATGTCATATGTCGTCATACAATTTCACACACTGAGCGCATATTGTGAATTAACTGTGGTATGTATGCTGCCCAGACCCCTTCACTGGCCAGACGCCGAGGGCAGAAGCATGACATGAAGCGGCTGCGTCATCTCACGAGCTTCCCACTAACGTCAACGTTGAGTCATTTATAAAGTGTTCTGTGGGGCCAATACATTTGGGAAAATCTGCCGTAGAGCTGATGTTTTAAAACAGAAAAATAAAAATCAGAGAGAATAGAGGGCAGAATTTAGGAAGGAAAAACATATTTTATTGACACTTGTCCCCAGATGAGCTTAGAGAATCAGGGCGCGTAGAAGTTATTTGAAGGTGTTTTCTGAGTCCCATGGACTGCACAAGACAGGCGAATAAGCAGTGCCGTCCCGGCCCCCGGCCCCACCCCAGCTGGTTCCTGCTCCTCATGCCCAGAGGCCTGCACCTCCCCCCGACACCCGGCTTCCATGCCCACACCCCTGCAAACACCCAGGCCTCTGACCAGATGCCCAGCCTCTCTCTGGCAGTTCTCAGCTGTAAGACACATGGCCCACGTACAAGACGGGGAGGACAGGAAGTGGCCGTGACCTGGCAACGAAGGCCCGCGTCTCCCTGGACCTGAGTGCTCATGGTGAAAAACCAGTAACAATAACGATAATCAGCTAACATTCTGAGTACTTACTATGAGCCCAGCACTGTTATATGCACTTTACTCGTATTTTCATTTAAGCCTCAAAACAATTCTATGAGGTCAAGGAATTTCATGACAGAGGAAACTGACCAAAATAAAAAACACTTTGCAGAGAGGTTATGGGTGGAAAAATTGTGCTCAAGGAAACACAGCTAAGAGGGAGAGCTTGGAGAGGAATAAGGGCAGGTGGGCACCAGAGCTCTTTGTCATGTGATCAAGTTCTCAGTAAGCTCGATTTAGAGGTGAAATATCAGGACAACCATAATCTGTCGACAGTATAGAAACATCGAGGAGACAAGTCAGCTGACAGTCCACCCAGTGCTTTGCAGGGGGATGGACAACAGCAGGACTATGGTGTCAGCACCACGGCCCAAAGGAACCGAATTCTGCTAACTCCCCTTAGAGGATCCAGTCCTGGGGAACCGAATCATGCTTAGCCAGGATGCCAACTTACTGTTACACTGAGAACGGTAATTTAAAAGAAAACCAAAACATTTAGTGTCTGCAGTTCAATTCACACTCTTCCCAGATGGCAAAATCTCCATGGGAGACCAAGTCGCCACCAGCACGTCGCTCGGTAAACAACTAAGGTACAGCACCGAGGTGGCTGATGCCTCAGGTGCTAAAAACCTAACAAGGGTAACAGCCAGCCAGTCGCCCCGGTTTCTGGGACAGCGCTGGTCTGCAGCTGTTTATCGTCAGACCATGTGCTGTGAGCCAGCATCCCCGCCAGGACGGTGGGATCTACGCACGAACTTCCTCATCTTCAAGGATCTGGGTCGATCGCGCCTTTCCGATGGCATACTCACCTCAAAAGTCGACATGATCTGTGTGGCCTCTGTTCATTATCACCGCACTCTGGTTTTGAGAGTTGAGACACACGCAGGTCAGCCAGACTTGAGACAGAGTCTCCCCTTGCTGCACACGGGCCAACACGCCGGGCCAGGGCAGTGGTGGCAGCAGTGGTGGCTTCACCATGACTCTGACCTTCAATCCCAGACACTGACAGCTTTTAATTTTTGTCCCAGACGCGGCACATGAAACCCTTTCAGAATAACTAGCCACCTGGGGAGAGCGAGGGCACTAACCCAGGTTAGGGGCTGGGCCGGGAGGCTTCCGGGAGGCAATGAGCCGTCCCTGGGGAGAAATGGGGTCACCCTTTGTGCAGCTGCTGTACCCCCGGTGAGCTTATATACTGACATTTGGTGCAAGTTTCCACTTGAAAAAGGTTCTGCTGCTCTTGAAAAGTTTGCAAACCACTGATCTACATGGTCTTCCAAGGTCTCTTCCAAGTGTTAAATTATGTTTTTGATTTTTAAAATTCTTTCATTCAATGAATATTTGGAATGTGCCTTATACTATGTGAGAGGATTCTGCTAGGCATGGTGGTCACAAGAGAGGACAATACACTAATAAGAGAGACTCTGCCCTCAGGGGACTTAACTGCCCGGTTGGGTTGGTTTTTTTTTTGTTTTGAAATTGAAGAGTAACATAAATACGAAATCCAGACAGCCACCACAAATTTGTTTCATGTTTCCTCCAGCGTTAAAACCACAGGATTCCTGGAATTCAGCTGGGACAAGTTTCTTCCACGGACCCTGGTTCAAGTGTTCCTTGTCCTCCACCCAATACTCAGGAGACACAGGCTGAATAATGCACACAAAACCGATTGTAAATTGAAAAATCAAACTGAATTTTATTAAAATATACATAAATAACCTTCATTTGTTTCTAAATTTCATGAGTTTGGGGAATTTAGGTGGAAATTAAATGAAAGGTTGTAGTACTAGCATAGAAAAATGAAGGCAGAAGGGAGTCAGCGAAACTGCCTTCCAGCCCAGGGCTGCCATGAAACAGCCCAAGAGAGGCATGCAGGGTCCTGTCCTCGGCTACGGGATGAGCTGGTGGAACATATGTTGTCTGGTGTCAACTGCAGCTCTAAAACTCTACTGTCCTGATTCTATTAGGAGTGAATGCTATGTATTAACTATATACAGCAGGCACTCAGTGTAAAGGAAAATACTCCAAACTCATAGGAACACTTTTAAGGAAGACAAGAGAAATACAGAAGTTTGCTGCTTAAAAAGTGCACTGATGTTACTGCTTTATTCACACTAATTAGAATACATACACAAAAAAATGTGTATTGTATGTTGCTTTAAAAAATTCTATGTTCCATGAGAACTATGTAAACAGTGTAAAATGTTTCTACTGCATAACAAAAGGAGAAAAATCAGCATTCCCATGTAGTATTAGGAAAATATTTAGGATAATTTGAAGTCACAGTAAAATGAAGTAAAATATTACAGAACAGTCATTTCATGAAGTACATTTATGATTGAGAAGCAATACATTTCATACTTTTAAATACTTTGGTATAAGTGAAATTGTTACAAAGCAAAAAAAAAAAAAAAACCAAGAACTAAAAAAACTCAAGTTTGGTTCTCACATTAATTGGAACTTCGGCAACGAGTCGACTGCACAGCTCCCTCAGACGCCGGAAAGGAAAACCTCTCCTGTGCCCCTGTCCTGGCGGGGTGGACACGCCGGGAGGGCACCCCGGGCTGTCCCAGGGCGCCCCAGAGGGCTTCTGTGCAATCGGGAGCAATGCGCTTCTTCCTCAAATATGTGCTCGGCAACCAATTGAAAGGCTTCACGAAAACCTCAGATGCAACTTGGAACTTAAGCGATCTCAGTTCCTTTCTCGTAAATAAAAATGACCCCGCGTTAAAACAGCTCAGAACTACAATTCATATTTAAAGCAGAACATACATTTTTTAAAAAGTCGTGTTCCTATAGTTTCTCGAGAAGTCCATACTTGAATAAAAGAACATACTACATTTTAAAAAATACAAGTGTAACAGCCCACTGACAATAGGTTTTCAAGAAAAAGAAACAACCGTCTGCATGCTACAAAGATTTCTTCGTTGATATCACACTTTGACATCTGTAAAACTAAACTGATCTGAGGAATTTTTAGCTGCATCTTTTTTGATAATTACATTTTCTCATCTGTACTGTCCAAATGTGGTACTGATTGCTTTCACTGTTTGTTCTGTATGTTTTCTCTGAAATGAATCCCTACGTCTGAGAATTACATCTGAGCAACTGTCGATGCATCACTTTGCCGTCATCCGTCACAGGAGCAAACTGGGCATGTCCTCTGAGGATTTTCTCAACAATGTAATTTATACTGCGACTTTCTGGAAAGACAAGAAAGTCTTTAAAAGAAAAAAAAAAAAATCCTTGGTGAACTTCACAAACTTACAGTAACAATATAATAATGCATCGTTGTTCCTTTCTGAAGCAAAAGAACACACTGCCAAACGCTACACTGTACTAAACACACACTGTAAAGTGCCTCCGAAAAAGAAACCCTGTGAGCACAAGTCCTCAGACAGGCCGTCATCCTAAGGGAAGAGACGAAAGGGCAGCAGGGAGCATTCTGTGAGATTAACCAGCATGGTAATCTTCATAACAAAACGAGTATGGAGCGTAAAAGAAAATATTGGTCAGGTTAATCTGAGGCTTTTTATAGAACAATTCTAAAAAGGATTAAATGAGATAAACATAAAAAATATTATTCAGCAAAATTGATCTACGCTTAAATAAACCATGTATAGAAGAATTCTTAATATTTTAAAATATTTTATAGCATGAGTACAATATTATAAACTTTTACAACCAAGTATAAGAAATAAAACAAGGAACAATAAACAAATTGTGAACTGAAAGGTCCTTAGTTTTTCATATTAGGTGATATATAAGGCACACCATTATTTTATGTAGCATGCTAAGAAAAGATGCCCAGGATAGGGTGTCTACAAGGAGAAAGAGACCCTCACAAAAAGCGGGGACACCAAAAAGCTACGGCCTCAATGACGAGTAAAAAGAGATCCCTGGCCACAGAAGGGACAGCGAAGAAGTCTGCACACCTGTTCCCTGATGGTGGGAAGAGAAGAAGGAAAAAAAGTTCCTCGGTATTTGAACTGGTATACCCACCCGGTCCTGCCTGCAATTTTTTCTGGTTTGAATTCACAGTACCAGCATAGCCCAAGAAAATCTCAGAGAAATTAGTTTAAGCAAACTCGGGTTGGCAGTGCCCCCCAGTGACTGGCCAAAGAAAATGCGAACCACCTCGGGAAGAGCTCAACTTTCACCCAGGCAAACAGCTGATTTTAAGACGCATTCCAAATTTAAACATGCTAAATTACGGAAAATATATAATTTGAAGTCAATGAAATACGGAAGACAGGTAAATAAGTCATAGAAGAGATGTCAGAAAACCTACAGAACAAATGTCGGTATATGACAAAAAATGCCAAACAATGACGTATTATTAAAACATCAAACCAATGAGAGGTTACCTTATTCGATAACTGCACAGGCAAAAAAGATTAACTATTTAAGAAAAAAGTTAAATCCCTCTCTAAACCGTATTCTTCTAAATATAAAGTCAAATGAAAAATTAAACCATTTAAGAACTTTAAGAAATAAAAATACCCCAATATCCCACCCTACACCTCCAGAAAGATGAGCAAAGTCAATAGGCAGACAACTGGCAGAAGAAATATAAACAGCCAGTTAAATACACCAAAAAAGCTCAATTTCACTAGTAATAGAAATGTAAAATAAAACAATGAGATAATAATTTCTGGCCATCGAATTGGTAAAATTTTTAAAAACAATAATACTGAGTGTTGCCAAGGGTGCAGAAAAATCAGCACATATATTGGTGGTAGATATGCAAATTAAGCCAACCTTCCTGAAATGTAATTTAGCAATTAAGTACAGAAGTAAAGCACTTTAAAATGTGCGATATTCTTAGATCTAACATGCTGCTTTTAGGAATGTAACTCAAGCAAACAGTCAGAAATGTACAAAAAGTATGTACAACTACATGTCAGAATTATTTATAATAGTTAAACGTTGGAAAATCACCTATACACTCAACAATGGTAAATAAATTAAGTATTTTAATAAACAGAACTATAAAATGTAATACAATGCAACTACTAAATATCATGTATCACTGAAGCACTGTTTATAGTAAAGGATTAGAATAACCTAAATATCTAACAGCAAGCAGCTCGTTTAAAAACTCATGGTTTAACAGTCAATGGAACACTATATTATCACTAAAAAGAACGAGGCAGATCCTAGGTTCTCATACAATCTCCTCTCTGCCTGAAATGATCTTCTTCCCCCAGATATCCCTCTGGCACTTGCTCAAGTGACACTTTATCAGTGAGGGTGTCCTTTGCCATCTTACATACAATAGCAACTCACTCCCATTCCAAATGCGCTCCCCCTCCCCCTTACCTACTGCTCTGTCTTCACCATCTGACATTCTGTTTACTCACGGTCTGCCCTCCCCAGAGGAAAGATCTGTGAACCTCAGTGCCTAGAACAGCAACTGGCACTTAACATGCGTTCCGCAAATACTAAACGGATGGGTGACGGGTGGGTGACGGATGGGTGGATGGGCGTGGAAAACCCAAAGATGCAAAGGTAATAACAGTTTGTCTCTTCCGCTATTATTTGTCTTTTAAGAAGGAAAAAATCACCTATGTGTGTGTGTAGCAGATACACGGAACTTGAAACGCTGGTGGCTTCTGGGCAGGGAAACTGAGGATGAGGCGCAGGAGAGAAATCCACTCCTGTCGTGTTTAAAAGGCGGACCAACTATATATACACACGCATATATGGAACCCATTCAGATAAACTGATAGAAATTATAAATTCACAGCCACACATGTTGCAGGCTGATGTGGGAAAATCGCACAATACATTGTTAAGTGGAAAAAAACAGGCTACAAAATAACAAATAAAATGAAATACTAGAAAAGTTCAGGGTTAACTTCTAGCACTTTTAACTGACAAGATTACAGGGGATTTCTGCTGCTTCTTGCTCTTTTCTGTATTGTCTAGGGTTTCTGTACTGTACAAGGCACTATTACTTTATAATTTTTAGATGGCTTTTTAAGCACACAGAGCATTTGCCCAGCCGAGCGTAACAGCACCCAGACTGGGTCCCCTGACGCGGCATTGCACCTCTGAGCCCTCGCGGTCCCCGCGTGGAACCCCCACCCATCCCCCGGGCACTTGTCAGGGTCCTCCTCTGACCTCCTCCTGTCACTGACCTCTCGCTTCTTCCTCTCTCCATCACCTTCCTCAGCTCCCTTGTCTTTCTCTTCCTGTCCTACTTACCTGGCAAAACCCTAGTCCTAATAAATCCAAACATCTGACCCTCACCCAAGCAGCGGCACACGGCCAGAGAGAAGAAGTCAGGCTGCTGTGCTCACGGTGCTCACTCCAAATTTCTGGCCAGAATATCAAACAGGCGTCCGAGCCTGCCACAGAGCCCCGCCCCACCCGGCTGGCAAATTCCCTTCCCCACCCTCTGGGACGAGTATCGTGCTCTTCTCCCCTCACGGCTCCCACAGCCCTGGGCTCACTCGGGGACCTTACTCACACCCTTTCGAGAGGAAGCCGATGTAACCAGAAAAGCTCCTCTTCCCACCACCAACTCCACCCACCCGTCTGTACCTGCGCCCACTCTGCCTTCCTCTGGTACCATGGAAGATGCATCCCCGCTCCTTTTCTAAGGCACAATGCTTCACTTGGCCCTGGCCCCATCCCCCACTGCCTTTCCAAGTTTTTCCTTCGACAAGTACCCCCTCCTTTTGCTCTCCCATTATCAATTTCTCATTCAATACTGGATCGCTGCGATTAGCAAACAAACACATCTTATTATAATAAAACGTCCCCGTCTTATTCCCGGTCCCCTTCACAGAAAAGCTCTTTCCTCCCTGACCCCTGACCTCTCCCCAGCCCACATTCCCTCTGCCATGACATAAACACAGCTCTGCTCAAGGTCACCAATGATGTGCTACGTCCTCTTCGAGCTAATGGCCAATTCTTGGTCCTCCTTTTTTTACTTGACGTCTCAGCAACAACCAGCATTTATCGTCAGCAGCACCTAACATGACGGCTCTCTCCTTGAAGCAGTCTTCTCTCGGCCTACCTGAGATCACAAGCCCCTGGATTTTCTTTTTCCTCTCCAGCCCCCTCTCCACAGACCCCTCCTCTTTCCACCTTCCAGGCGATCTCGCCCAGGCTGTGGCTTCAAATGGCAGGTATATACGGATGACTCTAAAGCTGTCTTTAGCTGAGCTTTCTTCTGAACTTCAGACCAACATCATCGATGACTGACTTGATAAAGCAGAACTACTGAATCCCCATTCCCTCCATCCCCCAAACCCCTGCTCCCTTCACAAGCCTTCCCAGGAAAAGGGGCCGCCATCTACCCAGCTGCTCACATCAAAATCCCAAGAGTCGCCCTTACCCCTTCTTCCCCTCACACCCCACGGTGACTCACTCATCTCCCTCCATTCTTCCCTTCGTGTACGACCCTCTGCTATATGGGGCTGCCTTCTGTCCCTCTACATGGCATACCCTTTCCCATTTCACGACCTATGCAGCTGCTCTTCTTTCTGCCTGACTGTTCTTCCCCTTACCTTCAGATGTCCACCTCCTTCTCATCGAATTTCAACCCAAATGTCATCAACTCAGCACAGCCTTCCCAGAAGCCACCCCAGTCCTGGTCACTCTCCACAAATTCTTATCTTCTCCACAGAACGTATTGATAACTGAAATTTACTTACGGGTCAGAATACAGACTTACTGTCAACCTCCTCCCAGTGGGAGATACAGTAAGTTCTCGCTTAACATTCTTGGATAGGTTCTTAGAACTGAGACAAAACGAAGTATAACAAAACCAGTTTTCCCATAGGCTAACTAACATAAAAAAGGAGTTAAGTTACTACAGCATCTCATCGACGTTATAATGAAATGGTGATGAACAAAGCAACATCACTCGAGGACCTGCTGTGATGTCCTTGAAGGTAAAAAATGCACACTTGTTCACCACGTATCCCCAGCATGAAAACTGGTGTCTGGCACTCAGTAGGTACTCAATAAATATTTGTCGACCAATTGAATGACTATTTTATAACTGAAAATTTAGACTGTGATAGCTTTTGACATTATAATCAGTTCATTTTAACACTGGAATGTCAGAAATGGTAAGAACTGATAAAACTGTTTCAAGAGTCTGATTATAAAATGGCTTTTTAGACCTCTTACCCACTCTATTACATATTCCTTTTAATATATATTAAGAAGTGATCTAAATGGCTATGAACGGGAAACTGGCTAATTAAGGTGGGATACAGCCACATGATGGATTACTTTGTAACTATTAGAGAATGAAAAAGATTCACACAAGCAAATATGGAAAACTGTGCTAGCAATATGGCTGACAGAAAACATCAAATTACAGAACAATATATTCAATGAGGTGCCTTTGTTTTAAAGTATACACATATTTGATTGGATATGCACAGGCATATTTGTCTAAGAAAATCCTACTAAAAGTGGTTACTTCTCGAAAATAAAGCAGAGACTGAACTTACCATTTATTATTAGAAAAATGAGAAAGTACCAGGAACTACTTTTGATTTCAGCAATTTAGAGCTCACCACTTTGTGTTTTACTCTTTCAAAGGCTTTAACATTTCTAACTTTTTAAAAAACACATTACCGATTTTTTAAAGTGATGCATACTCTAGTAAGGAAAAACAGGTAGGTGTCAGGTGTCACAGGACAGTCAGGAATAGAGTGTGGCCGACTTGCAGGCTGGCTCGTCCATCATATGTTAATGCCCTTCTCTATTCTTTCCCTCTATAAAGCCTGGAAATGCTTACAGCATCACTTCTGCAATCTTTCATGTAGTTTGGGGTTGGGGGGAGACATGCGACACAGGCTTAGTCAAGAGGTATGAGTACATTTTTGGACATGATTCTGCTCTCCTAATTAAAAGGGGCAGATATAACCAGTACTGTCTTTTGCCCTTATTCATGCCGTGAACGTCTGGAATTACGGGAGCCACCCTATAATTATGCGGCAGCAAGAGCCAACACACAGGTGAGAGGATGAAAACAACCTGGGGATCTGGTGGCATCATTCGGAAAATGAACCCGTCCTGTTACCTAAGAAAAATTAACCTGTTTGTTTAACGTATTGTGCCTTGGGTTCTGTTAACCACAACCAAAGAAATTCCCAGCTGATGTTCCGGGGAATCTCTTTTAAAAAGAAACTAAAACTAAAAGAATTCAAATTCTATGCAGAATTAGAAGATTCCCCACCTTAGCTGTCTCTATTCTGAACTTTTAATAAAGAAAAAAAGGGTATTTCCTCTGGGTAGAGGAAGAAGAAAAAAGTGAAAATTATAGTTAACATCGATTTTATAAAAAAGACTTTAAAATAAAACATTCAGAATTCGTACACACGATAAAGATAAACTCACAGAGAAACTGAAGTCCAATCAATGCTGGGGCTGTTCTGGACTAACGTTCATTGTTCGATAAATCTCTTTAAGTAATAACAAGGCAGTATCTTCAGATTCCCTATCCAAAAAAAAAGCACATTTACTTAAGAGACAATTAGTAGAAATTAATCTCTATGCATAAAGGTAGAAAATGCAGCTTTTGCTCTATTCAACTCTATTTAAAAAGGGCAAATGAAACTAAAGTAGTGTCATCTCGAAGCTGTCCTTAAAAACTGGATAGATACCGCTTAGCCCCAAAACAGCCTTGCTGCAGTCCTCCCTGGCAAGAGCGGATACATGAGAAGATGGCTTTTCTAAGTCCCCAGCACTCCCATTTTGGGAAAGGCATCGCTACAGAAACAGTGTGTAACTACCAAACACCTTTGGTCAAAGGCAGATGACATACTGCCATCTTGTGGGTAACTAACGGGGGGGGTGGGGGGGATACTGATTTTTAATTTACAGGCATTCAAATTAATATTCTGTAACGAATGATAAATCAGCAAAAAGAGTCTCACTAAAACTAAAACTGCAGCCTGTGCTAACACCTGAAGGCCACAGAATGTTGTCAAAGATGAAGATACTCACCAATAGCATAAATGACTCTGAAGAGCGAAAAGGTATTCATTAAAACTCTCTATCGGCTTTTCTTGAAGAACGTAGTCAATTCGACGACCTCCGTTTAGCATTCCAACCTTTCCTAAGTAGTCCTCATCCTTGGAAAAATCTGGACTTTCAACAATCTTTTCTGCTAGAATTTAAACCATTTCAATATCAAAGTCAATCACTTAATCATTATCCTTCTGACTTTAGCTGACATTCTGGGCTCAATGAGAATATCGCTGGACACACGTAGCAACCTGGGGAGCTACCAGGCTCACTTCCCATTCCTTCAAAGAGCCAGGGGAAGAGGGGCTGGTCACCCCAGAGAGAGGAGAAAGAGCCAACGAGCTGATAGAAGTTTTGAAGAAAAGGAGTGAGAGAGCATTGTAGAAAGAAAGGAAATAGAATTAGAATCTGAAAAAGTCAAAAAACATCATGGCACAATGACCTGACATTGCATTAAAGTCTATAACAACACAGTTAACAACAGCAGGAAGCAATTTCTCAGAGTGAGTCTTTCAAATGCCTGAATACAAACTTGATTCTCAACTCTGATATTCCATTCTGACGACAAGAAAATCTCGATAACATTTCAACCTTGCAGAGTAAAACCTTCAGCAACTACCAGACAAAAATCTAGTGAAAAAAGATAACATGCATATTGACATATTGTTTATCATAAAAGATTTTCCTTTATAGGAAGAGCCTCCACATTTTAACAAAAAAGACTAGAATGGAAAGCATCATTAAATAATTCACAAGTGCTAATGTTCACGTAACATTTGTACTAGAAAACGCCTCAAATGTCAAATTTACCTTCAACTACTTGCTTTTCTTCTTCTTCTTTGATTTGATTGGCTACCTTCTCCAATTCTTCTTGCAATTGAGTTGAAGAGGTATGAGCACGGGCAAACTCATTTAATGTCTGCCAAGCACTTTTCAGAGAGCTAATAAAACCCTGCTTCAAATCAGATCCCATGCGCGAGAGACTTTCTTTCAACTCTAAAGAGATTGAGACAGCACATCATGTTATTAGTCACTGGGTGAGCTTCTGCACCACAAAAACTGAAAGTTAACGCCATTCTCAGGCAGGGCAAGACCTCTCAGTCTTCTCTTAGCTGTTATATATATGGAGTATCTCAACCCAAAACCTTCGATACGTTAAAATGTTCTGAGGAGTCTTGTTCCTGTTTTTTTTGTAATAACTAAACTTGATCTAGCCAAAATCTATAAATTTCCTCTCGCCAAAAAAAATAGGAGTTCAAATATCATAAAAATGGAAGCACCTTCATGTGCTTTTTCTTATTGTAAAAGAGTGGCCCCACAAAGTTAAAACGAAAAAAAACATAAATATGAGGGCATGCTCATTTTTCCTCCTTTTAAAAACCTTTGGATAAGTAATATACGTCATTAACAGACATAAGAGCAACCTCAACCCCACTTGGAATTATCATTGATCCATGTGTTTAATAGTTTTTTTTTTTTTTTAAATAGGAAAAGCTTGTCTATTTAGCAAGGAAATAGAGCTTGCTTGAGGCAGATAGCACCAAATTTATTTCTTGATGGTTTGGTCACTGGTTCAAATGTTATTCTGCTTCCCAATTCCAAAAATCATAACCAAACTCTATCAAAATCTACGCTTCATGTCACTTTACTACCATCTTCTCCCCACTCCTAATTAGCTCAAAAATTAGAATGTTATCAAGGAGAAGGAACTCATTCTCAACTTTCTTTACAGTTCCTCCAAATATTTAGTACACAAGTTCTGAACATAGTAGGCACTTAAATAACATTAATTCTGTAAAAAAGGATTTACTGTTAAAATTTCTGTAATTCATTACAAATGACAGCAAAAATATAAAAAATACAAAAAGGGAGGAAGGAAACAAGTTTTTATAATATTTTCTTTTTACCTAAATGAAGTCTTTTTCTGCCTTTGTGATGTGGAATGAGAACTGCTTTTAGATCCAAATCTGGAACAATCATAGGTTCCAATCTATATGCCACTGGATCAAGCTGTGAACAGAAGAATTGGAAATTTATAAAAAGATGTTTTATTTTGAGTTATACACCTTAGTTGGGTGAGAAAACAAATAACTGGAAAACCAGATATTTTGACTTTTTCCACACCTATTCAAATACTGGAAATTATAAGAAGACTTTCAAGTCTGGGTAAAATTACTTTGCAAGCAAAGCAACAGGATCATTTCCTTCAACCAAGGCTTTCTGGTAGAAAAGTTTATTGGAAAGTATCAGATTGTATCTATCAGGAAAGAGAGCTGAGCTGTACGAAATCCAGATCAATATTAATTCCTAAGAAATAAGAATCTGAGAATTTATTATTAGGATAAAGAGTATAAGTTTTTCATCTTCTTCAAAATAGGAAGTTAATTCAGTTCACTCACTGGATGATAAATATTGAAGAATCCCTTACAGGTAGGAAGCTTGTAATTCTCATCTATCCGATCCACTCCTCGAATAGTGAGAAACATACCAATTGGAGATCCCAATGCAAAGAAAATCTCTGGTTCAAAATCTAATGAGCTGTAAACAACGGAAACCTACAAAAAATAAAAATAAATTAAAAATGATTGTTCCAATGTCACATAATACAAAATTCAAAAGCTTCAAAAGTTCCTGGAATTGCACTAATTAAAAGCATCCCACACAGACAATGTACCTCAAAGTGTGGCTTATGGTACTTACAACCACTGTCACAGACAGCTATTGCTAGCGTAAAAGGGCTAAAAAATTTCTCTTTAAAATCTTTATAGATTATTATATCTTCTGGTTATACTTCTACTTACTATATACCATAATCTATATGGCATATGGTAAATATTGCACTTATTGGTTGTAACAGTGGTTAAAACTGTGACTCTAGAATCAAATTGCCTGGGTTTGAATCCTGGCTCCACTCTAAGCAGCTAATGGTGGTTAGTTCTTTTTCTGCTTAATCAGTATTTCTTGGCTTCTGGCAATGAAAGATGCACACTGCTTCTATTGTTTGAACTGCCCGAAAACCGTTTGGGTAACAGATCCCACCTGCCCTCTAGCCCCACCCACCGTGGAGGGGGCATGTGATCTGGGCTGGATCAGTCAACCTGCATCTCATTCCCCAGGCAACAAGGATTGGTCCCAAATGAACTTCTGACTTAAACCAAGTCAAGTAAAATCTCTTCTTGAAATTTTCCTAAGTGGACCTATTAGGGGGATAGATTCCTTTTCCTCTGTGGTTATAAAGCTGTAAGAGGAACCCACAGCCACCAACACCCCATGACTCCAGTTTCATGGAGAAGGCCAACTCACAGAGAGAGGCACGTAGGTAAAGCATCCTGTTGGCACGGAGCCTCATTTCCACAAATTTCCTACACTCTGATCCTTCACAGTTAGGTAAGGAAATATCTGCCCTTTATTTGCTAGTGTCTGTTCAAGTTTGATCATGTTTTCAAAAAAGAGACATTTAAAAGATGCAATCTTTATGAATGAACTGGGCCTAAAAGCTTGAGCAAGCTACAGCAAACATCTAGTTCCATTACCTGCCTTATTTAAATCAGTCATGAACTCACTTGTGACAATGGAGCCTTATACACACAACTGTAAATGTACTGAAAATGACGTCTAAAAAGATTTTTAATACTTCTAAGCAGTTGAGAAACAATTATTAAGCTACATTATTAAATATAGCATTATCAACTACTTTGGTGGATTTTTATAGAAATTTTTCCCCAAGGGAAGAACTGTGAGTACTAGAAACATATAAGTTGGCCGAAGGCAGCAAGTTTCTCTCATAGAAACTTAAGTATATTCTGAACACAATTTTCTCTATCACCACTTCTGTTGCCAGTGGTAATGAGAGCCGAATGCTATAAAATTGAGTGGTGGAAAACTGAAATCAAGACAATTTTGAAAATCAGATGATATGTCCAGTACATGTTCAATCCTTTATTTTAATTATAAAAGAAGCATACATTTTTTTTTTATCAAACCAGTGTTATCTACCACCACCCCCAATAAATGCTGAATAAATATTTAAAGAATTTAAAGCCAACCCAAATAATAAAGATATGTTACTCCAGCATAAAACACGCAGCCCTGGTCACCAGGCAAACGTACCTGTCCGGTGCCGACTGCGAAGGACTCATAGTCGACACGCACCGAAGAAACGCGAGCCCCCACCGGGGGCCTCCTCTTGGTCTCGTTAGACTCCAAGGGGAGAGAAGCCACTTCCTTAGCTTTCTGCGCGCTCTCCTCTGGTCCTTTTGTCGAAGCCGCCATCACTGCCTTCTTTTCTGATGCTGCTTTTTTCTGTTCCTATGAAATACCAAAATTTCATAAGATAACCTGAGGAAAAAAAGTTCAGTTATCAGCTACCACTACGAAACATGCTATCTCAATATTGAGAAATGTTTAATAATTTCTTAGGCACAATAATGACACCATAGTTATCAGAGAAATGTCCTTTTTAGAAACACGTACTAAATATTTAGGGAAGAAATGTCATGATATCTATAATTTACTTTAGAATTCTTAAGATAAAAAGGTTAAGAGGCAATGAACAAATACAGTAGAACAGTCGGGCTACAATTAAATCTAAATATTGGCTATCATTATGCCATCTGTACTATTTTTCTACATAATTTAAAATTTTAATATTAAAAAGTAAAAGATGCCAATTTCATCCTTTAAGATCTCAACTTTAGACAGACCGTTTAGAAGTACTATATAATTTTAAAATACACACATGTTTATACCCATTATGATTGCATGGAGCCACTGACAAGTTTTCCTCAAAAGCATTTTGGGAAGGATGGATATGCACATTATGGCAGATTCATACAATGGAATAACTACTCAGAAATAAAAAGGAATGAACTGCAAATGATACAATTTGGTGAATCTCAAAAACGTTACTTTGAGTAAAAGCAGCCAGATACGAAAGAGTACACAGTGTTCATTCCATTTATGTGAACTTCTACAACAGGCAAAATTTCAACAGTGATAGAAATCAGAAAAGAGGTTGTACAGCGGGAGGAGCAGACTGGAAAGAGGCGAGGGAACCACCTGAGTGGCTTTTATTTCCTGTTTTGGTGGTGAATACATCTAAACAAAAGTAAGTTTTGACAATTACAAAAAGTTGTCAAAACTGCTCCAAACACTTAAGATCTATGCATTTCATAAATAAGTCAGGAAAAGCTTTGGGAGCATCCACAGAACAGGACATCTCTGTAAAAACATGAAACCCACTCACATTAGTTTGTGACCACACCCTGATACAGCAGCCAAAGGTCAGGGGATGTGAACAGCTGTCATGGGTGGAGCTGTCCACTTCCCACAAGCAAGTGTTCCAAGTGACCCTCGTTCCCCAGGCTTGAATGACTGCGTAAGTCCAGTTTAAACAGCTATCGACAGTGCCTAGACAAAGCAGCTGGCCAAATCGGTCTTATCTATTAATGAATTCCAAATACTAGGAAATCAGGAAGCAAGTCCAATCAGTTCATTTAACAGGCAGTATAGAAAAAAAAGGAAACTCTCTGCCAGCCAGCGTGGAACTGACTCCACCCTTGACATTCTGGAGGGTTTGGTTACCTCCGCTCTTTGGGGGCAGCACAAGATTAAACCTAAACCCAAAAATGAAGAACATGTTCGGAACTCTTCAGTGTAAATGTGCTTTCTCACTCAGAAGTACGTCCCGTTATATTCAGAGAACTTAACATATGAAACTGCTGAGAGCTATCTATATAGAACATAAAGTGTTCTATTGCAAACTGTTTTGTCTCCCCTAGACACGTGCGGTAATTTTAAAACAAAGTGAACCAACATACACATACTTGACTATCAATATTCCCAACACTAAAAACTATTCCTTTTCAAATGAAAATCACCAAGATGGTTTAGAAAAGGGGGAGGGGGCAGCTCTCAGACAACAAATACTTGATCTCATCATTACAAAATAATTGGCTAATTTTGGTCCCATTATGTCAGTTACATTAAATCAATAGGACACACCATATTATCCTATTATTGATCTGGCAGTACCTTGTTATCTATGAAAAATGTAGAGCGATCAATGGCAACACAGCTGAGAAAATGTCATGGTCCACTCAGAGGCAATTATTTTTGAATTTCAAAAATAAGATCACTTTATAGATTTTCACTCCTTTCAAAATATTCTTATAATGCCATAATTTATAATCCAAGCAACAACAGTATATAAACCAGGCTTCTTCCAGAAAATTTTCAAGAACAATACTTTTCTAGATTTTTTTTTCCTTTTATTGCAGAATAAAATCAAGGACATGCTGCAGGGCCTGAAAACACAGCTTCTCGTTTCTCTTTTTTGGTTTGTACAGGCCTGTGCTTCACTGGTGTGCACATGGAGACAAACGTGCTTGCACGTGGAGTACGCACACTTGTGTCCTGGTTTCAGTTTGACCACCATGCTCATGAGCGTGTAACACCTCACGGAGTTGCCGTGAGGCTCAAGGGAGATGAAGCGCTCTTGTAAACTGCAATTATATGATTCTATACACAGGAAAAATGAGATGAAACTTAACCGCCAAAACTAGTAACCTCTTTCACAACTCTTAACCTCCATCATCCCTTCATCACACCAATCGACTCTCAAAAACACTGCTCCGCGTCTAAAATGCCTTTGAGTTTCACCCTTCTTTCCAATTTCCTCTTATTCCCCATCTTCTCTTGCGGAGTCACTGCCGCCTACTTCAGGCCCTTCCACCTCCACACCGTCACCCAGTGAGCTCCCGAGAACGCAGACTCCATCACAGACCTGCCCCTGCGGCCCTGCCGCCCCACAGCGGTGGCTCGCCAACAATGTCCCTTTATAAACCGAACCAGGCAGTCACTACCGCCACAACGAAACTGCGGCCCATCCACACACTAAGTAAATGGTTTTAATTTAAAAAAATCAAGTTGATAACAGATAAGATTTGCTCCAATTATTTCTTTTCCTTTTGGTACTCCACTGAGCCAGTAGGCCCTAGCCAATAGCAAAAGAAAGTAAATGTTAATGGAAAAACCAGGAAAGAGCCAGTATGTTCAAAAGTTCATTTATCTATGGCCATGCCACCCTAAACATGCCCGATCCCATCTGATCTCGGAAGCTGAGCAGGGTCGGGCCCGGTTAGTACTTGGATGGGAGACCACCTAAGACTAGGTGCAGTAGGCATTAAAAAAAAANACTTTCATGGCCATGAGATGTCTGAGAGTCACTCCCTTACAAGAGAAAATGCAAACTTCCACAGCTGCAACGTGGGCCTTCAGGACCTCTGCCCTGCCATACTCTCAGCTCACCTGCTGGTCCAGCTGCAAAACATGCGCCCACGCAGGAAGGCCACTTCCCCTGACCCTGTCTCCGCGGGACGTCTTCTCTTACCAGCCCCAACCCCTTCTCCCCAGGCCAGACTGCCACCCTCATCTGGCGCTGACAGAGTGGACAGCACTCTGTTATAAGACTCATGTGTCACCACCTGTGGTCAAATCTCTCCCTCTAACTAGACACAAAACCCTCAGTTCATCTCCAAATCCTAAGAATTGAGCACAGTGCCTCACCGAAAAGATACATTTATAAAATGTCGAATAACTCCATTGCTTAAGCTAATCACAACACTCAGATCTACGACTATAGTCAAACTATGTATAAAGAAATCGGCTGGTTAAGTTCCAAAGAAGTAACGCAAACCAGAATCGCAGAAGGTCAGAGATGGGTCAACGAAGACCACGTTAATGACAAAAAAAAGAGCCACCCTAAGTGCTACCTAATTTTTCTAATTATTTTTTAAAATCTTTGTAAAATTAACTTAATAAATGAAAATTAAATAAAAGGGAGTTTTTCCCAAATGTTTTATTTCTTTTTAAATGCTTTTTAGTTATTGCTGTTGTTACTTTGTTTTGTAAAGAATTTTTGTTTTTTGGTTATTAGTTAATGAGATTTGTGCGTGTTCTTTAGAAGGTGAGAAGGACTGGGAAGAGAGAAAATGAGCTAACATTTATTAGGTGCTAATTTTCAAATGAATTACTTCATCTTCACTCCAATCCTATAAGAAAGCTATTATCACTCCCATTTTAGAAATGAAGCAAACCAAGCATCAGAAAAGTTAAGCAAATTGTTCATGAATATGTAGTTAACAAGGGTATGAACTGGAAATTAGGGTGACTGACTCATCTATTTGTCCAGGATTTACCTAGATTTTGCAATGGAAAATTCCCATTTTAAAACTGAAAGTTCTTCATCTTGAGAATTTTCTCAGTCCTGAGAAACCGGATGGTCAGTTGCCCTAACTAAAATTTAATTCCAGTTCTGGCTGACTCCCAAGACTGGGCTTCCATCAACTCCACTGCTGTGTCCTGGGGCAGGGAGCACACTAGCTGCCCTAACCATGATGGCATTAAAAATTTCCAAAATGTAAACAGGCTAGTCACAGATGAGTTTGGTTTTCTTTTGAGGCAGAGATGATCGTTACCAGTTTGACTGCTTTATGTTTTACGAAGTTAGCTATCTTCTTTCTGGGTCCCAGGGGTATTCCCATTTCCTTCAAGTCGTCAACAGTACACATAAGCTTTAAAAAAAAACAAACAAGCACATTAATTAATCAATTAATCAGCTGAGTGACAGATGAACTAAAACAGAAAAAAGGAAATTATAAAAAAACCATATCATCTAAAGCAATCTAAGATCTAGTCAATTATTTTAGAAGTTATTGTTATTTGTTTTTAAATCATAGAGTAATTTAGGCTGTAAAATCTTAGGCCTCCACATCAAACCATTTCATTAACTTTTTAACAGAAAATATATGTACATTGTACAAAATTCAAAATCTGCCATAATGAAGGCTCTCCCCTCCACTCCTGTCCCAACCACCCGGCTCTCTCAGCAGCAACTCCTGGCAATTTGCTCTCCTTCCAGAGAGAGATATCTTCTGTATACACAGCATCCGTGTGTGTGTGTGTGTCCGTCCTCCTATGAAAACAGGAGTGAACTTTGGTCTTTTCACATAATGTTATCTAAGAGATCATTACACACCAGTGTCTCTGACACTGCTTCACTCAACAGCTGCAGGGTACACCATTATGTAGATGCACCATAAATGGCTTCACTGGTGCCCTACTAGTGGACATGAAAGGTGTTTCTAAGGTTTTTGCTGTTACAAACAGTGCGGCAGTGAGTATCCTTGTACATATTCTTGTGTGAGTGTATCTCTACAGAAAATACTCCTGGCAGTGAATATAGTGGAACAAAGGGTATATATTTTTTATTATAAAAGATACTGCCAAACTGCCGTCCAGAGAGGTAGTACCAATTTACACTCTTAACAACCATGTGTAACAGTGCCTGTTGCCTCTCATCCTGGACACACAGTATATTATCAAACTCTTTGTTCTTGCCAAACTGATAGGTTAAAAATAATTTCACTGCACTTTTAATTTGCATTTCCCTTAGGAGTTTTGATATAAGAAGCCATTTGTTATTTTCTTTTTTGTACATCATTTGTTCTTACTCTTTTCCTATTTTCCCACTGTGTTAACTTGGATAGTTAACTTGTAGAAGCTCTGAATAGTAAGGAAATAAGCCCTTGTCTGTAATATGTATTCCAAATATTCTTCTTAATCTATTATTGGCTTTTATATGTTATTTATGGAGTCTCTTGCTACACAATTTTTTTCTTTTAGGGCTTCTGGGTTTTGTGTCACACTTAAAAAAACCTTCCCAGATTTTTTTTTTTTTAATTATCCTGTGTTATTCAATTTTTTAAACATTTAAGTCTCTGCTTTATCTAGAATGTATTATGATGTAAGAGTGTTAAAATCATTCTTAATTTTTGATTTATACACAGAAAAAACAATTTTAAACAAAAATAAATCGAACTATCATCAGTACCAGAGATTCCATGTCGATCTTTTCCTTTTCAAAAGTGCTAACATATTCAGAGAGGCTAAGTGCTTCCAGAGTTTCTTGCAAAGTTAGGACTTCTTCATTTTCAACATCAAGGTCACAAGACTCATCCAATATCAGCTTTGGCTCTTCAGACATCTTTAAAAAGAAGTTGGAGAACATTACAAAACTCAGAAAAACGCCCATAAAAACTCTCCTGATCACAAAAAAATCTTAAACAATTCTGTTCACTTTTTAGTAGTTTGCCACTCAAAGCTTTACATATTCTGAAAAAGCATAGAAACAAATCATTCATGCTCCCATAACAACGAGCTATATGATTGTTACACTTGAAAACCTTGGTGTATTCTGATATACAGAAACAGTTGAGATTTTGGAAAACTGTTCAGCTCCAACTCTAAATCTAAATGTTAATTGGGCCATACCTGCTTTTCCTGAAAATGTGGTTGTTTCACAGCTCCATTAGCAACAGCAAAAGCCTCAGAAGACTTGGATAAAGTCAAATCTTGCTGATTAGACAGGATGTCAAACAATATTAAAGAACCTAAAAGAGAAGTTAGCATTTTGCTTTTTAATGTACTATGTGTTTTTTATAACACTAAATACGTTCTACTTTTTTTTTTTTCAAACTCCCTGGGCAGACGTTATACAAAACTTAGATATTAATCAAGATCTGATCATCAAGATCCTGGTTTTACCAAATAGCAGAAAAAATTAAAATATAAAGCATTCCTAGGTAATATGAAAGGTGGATATAGCAAAGGTAAAATATAAACTCAAAGCATTTGTTTCTGCCTTTTATAAAACTTAAAGTGTGTAATTCTCAATCTTGCACTAACAATGTCACCCACAAAGAAAGCAGTGATGACGCAACAAAAATTGTGTTTAAAATGTGGCTGTTTAACAGTTTTACCTAAACTGTGACCAGCAACAGAGACCCCTCCTTTGAAGTCTGGGTTCCGACTCATAAAGAGTGCGTGCAGACGGTTTATCTCCATTCCCACTTTTTCCACAATGGTCTGACAGTAGGTGGGGCTATTGTAAAATAAAATATCTAGCAAGGTTTCATTGGTAAAGTGACGAAAACGACCAATACTTGGTAAAGTGATTTTCTTAATATTCCTGTTCAAAAGAAAAAAACAGTATGTTCAGTTGGTAGCCACCTTAAATCTATGTATTTTTTTAAAGTTTAGACTTTGAATTCTGAAAATACATTGAGTAAAAAACCATCACACAGAGAATATGAGATCTTGCTTCCTGGCATGTCATCAGTTTGGTTCAAATAAACTCATAAAAATTAAAAAAAAAAATCTCCCACAGACTAATTATGATTTGATTTTGTAGACAGTTACAAATAAATCAAAATAAAGCAAAACAGCTGCTGACTGTGCCTGTATCTCTAATACGACTTTTGGATTCTCTGAAGAATTACAAATTAAGGCCTATGAAAATATTTTAATTTTTAAAGAAGAAAGTCTATTCTTCCAATTTATTGGAAATCAAGATACCAGACCAAACTCGTGGGTAGAAAGGACAACAGACATGTAGCGAGAAGTAAGAAAGGGGCTTAATGGGATAAAAATTCTTCCTGATGAGGATGGCCACAGCGGAGTTCGTGGACATTCATGGACAGGGAAAGAAAATACCCTCGTAACAGGGCGCGGCATGGAGGGAATGCTGTTTGTAGGAGAAGTTTTATTAAACCATGTGCCTTGAAACTTGGCGTTCACTAAAATTCGGATGTTATTAGCCCTGTGTCCCAGCATCAATATTACCTAAACTTCAAAAAAAAAATTACCAAAATCTGTGGTTCTCAGTTGGGAGCATTCAAAATTGAGTTGGGACATTTTTAGTTGTCACATTGCCTGGTGAGTGCTGTGGGCATTTAGTGGTATTTAGACTACAGATACTAACCATCCTACAAAGCTGACATGACAAAGAATTGTCTTGCCAAAAGAGTCTCCACTGAGAAACAATCATCTAAACCAGGGGAGGTTTTACACCCAGGGGACATCTGACGATGACTAGACATTTTTGCTTGTCACTTTAGGGGGAGGAATGTGCTACTGTTATCTAGCGGGTAGAGGACAGGGATGCTGCTAAACATCCCGCAATGTACCGGGCAGCCCTCTATCTAAACCTCTGTATATTAGTATTTTAAAACCAGCATAAATTTCCTAGATTCTCTTAAACATTTACAACAGGAATACATATATACATACATGTGTGCATGTGCTCACACACACGCACGCAGAAAAGCAGCATAAAAACTTAACAGCCAGTATTTAATGTGACAGAACAGGTATAAAATTAAAATTAAAAAATACATTTGTCCAACAGCCAAGATATAAAAGTAACGAAAGTTTCCATCAAAGATGAATGGATAAAGAAGACGTGGTACATATCTAAGTGGAATATTACTCAGCCATAAAAAAATGAAATCTTGCTATTTGTGACAACATGAGTTGACCTAGAGAGTATTACGCTAAGTGAAATAAATCAGACAAAAAAAGACAAATACTATAAGATTTCGCTTATATGTGGAATCTAAAAAATAAACAAAATAAAAACAAACTCATAGATACTAAGAATATTTTGATGGTTGCCAGATGAAAGGGGGATTGGAGGGATGGGTGAAAAAAGGGGAAGGGATTAAGATGCATGAATTGCCAGTTATAGAAACAGCCATGGGGATGTAAAGAACAGCACAGGGAATATAGCCAATAATATTGTAATAACCACATATGATGCCAGGTGGGTACTAGATTTATCATGGTGAGAGCACTTCGTAAGAATATAAATGTCTAATCACTATGCTGTAAACCTGAAACTAATATTATATGTCAACTGTAACTGAAATATTTTTAAAAATTTAAATACATTTGTTGAGTCATAATAAACTACTTTATAGTTTAAATTTTAAATCTAAGTTGGACTAATCTGAAAAACAGATTATCAAAATCCACAAACCTGTCGACACCAGTGGCATCCCCACCCAGGGAACTATGCCAGTGAACCGGAAGGAACTCCACTCTGCTTATTTTCTGATCGTCTAAAGATTTCTTGAAATGGGTCTGGAGCAATTTGAGAGAAACCACCCTAAAATCATCCACTTAAAAAAAAATCAGGAAAAACAACAAATTAATTAAATTGTCCTAGTTTGATAGGTAGTTAGCAATTACCTCAACTATGCCAGGATTTTTACAACACAAACTTTTCAAGAAAAAAAATAAGGATTTAGCCCCAAAATAATAAACTTAATGTTTAGAAAATTCTTTAAATTTTTCATTATTTTAGAGAAACATATAAATGACTGAAAAACGTTGAACTACCACATACAGGCAGCACGCATTGTGGGCGCAGACTCTGGAATCAAGCTACCTGCTCCAAAACCCACGGACCTCAGTGATACGGGGCAGCTTAACTTAGTATCTGGACCTCAGTTTCTCGCCCAATAGTAGGGATGACAATAATGGCACCTACACTTCAAGGTTTTAAGGGTTAAATAATACAATACATGCAAGATACTTGGCACATACCGAGTAGTCAGTAAATATGAACTATTATACAGACATAAACTTCAAAAATTTATGTAAACCAGGCAGATTCATACTTCCATTAAACAACTTCTCACAACCAGTTCACTATAAATCAGTTCAATATATGTAGGTGTTCCTAGTTGCTGGAAGTGCTCAGGCAGAGGCTGCCAGAAAGACTAAATTATTTCCAAGATCCCATCTAATTCTTTGCAGTCTAGAATTTCATGAGTTATACATGTCATAAGAACAAATCAAGTACAAATTAATAATACCCAGTGATCATTTAAATTTCCCCTTATAGTCCCTCAGCCAGTAGTATACACCTAAAAGCTATCTAAAAAAAAATGAACATTTAAAAAGTCCTTCCAAAAGCTCTCCAATCACTCCATAAAATAAAATGACTAACACTTACCACATTCAATAATGCTTCTAAAGCGCAAGTCACACACAGGTCCAATGCCATGTACCATGAACACCAAATGGTCAACTTGAGGCATCTCCCCTATGAAAGAAATACACGAATAACTACAAGCTGGAAAGTTGTTCGGGTTTTCTTAATTAAACGGCAGCATTCTAGATATCCTTTTTGTCATCGCGAACTTGCCAAAGAAATTCGTGACCTTTCTAACCTAATGAGCCTCGTTACCTTCTACCAAATTAGAAGAGAACTCAAAGTCCGTCCTGGAATAGAACGTGAGCCAGACCAAGGACTGGGGGAAGCAGGCCGTCTCTGATCTCAGAGGCTATGAATATCTGATGTCCAGCAGTTTTGTATCTACTGAGGCTCCAAAACCTTGTGATATCTTCAGAACTCGCCAGGGCACTAAACCCCACGTGGAGAAGTAATTTGTCAATATAAAACTTTAAAACCTTTCCTCCAAATTCTTCTCCTTGATTTGTTGGATTCATACATACCACATATAGGAACATCTCCAAGTTAAATCTACTATTTTACTCTGATTATTTCATTCGGATTCATGAGTACATTCATTTTGTAATTTTGTAAGACAATAAAACAAATATGAAGTATGTAATTGTCCAAGTAAAATCCTATTTTAAATGGTGTAATAGGAGAAACCAAAGCACAAACACTGGAGCAAGGGTTAGCAAACCACAGCTCATGCACCAATCCCTGCACACTGCCTGTTTTTATAAACAGTTTTATTGAAACACAGCTATGCCCATTTGTTTATCTACTGTCTGCAGATGCTCTCACACTACAGTGGCAGAGCTGTGTAGATGCAATAAGGCCCACATGGCCTGCAAAGCCTAAAATATTTATTAATTGGCCTTTTCAGAAAAAGTTTGCCACTCCTGTACTAAAGTAATACATACTAGTTGAGATATGACAAAACAAGCCCAAAAGCCTAATTTTGACCAGCACCGTGTTTCTTTAGACTACGTATTTTAGAATCTATATTACATGGTGTGTATACCTTCACAGAATTCTAAAGTAAAAAATAAACAGACAAAAAATAAATTTTTAAAAAGATATGTGCCAGTCTGGCTGATTTCTGAATGTTATGGCAGGTCATCCATATAACTTTCTTTTTCTCATCAGTCTAAAGAATGATGCTAAAATAGAGAAGTCTAGAAATTATCTTGGTCCTAACAAATAATACACACCATCAGGAATCTCATCAAGGTTATCATCGATTCCACGCTTCACAACCCTGGGCCTTGTCTGTCCATCTTGTGTGGTCCCCCATTCATCCGGCACTGATGAAGGCTGGAACTGAACAATAACCTTCAAGACGCAACAGAGGGATAATGAAAGCTCACTAGCAAGTTCATTCAACTGCAGGTGAAACAATGTATTTCAGTACATAATAAACGACTTCAGAGTACGGATAATTTACAAATCCAGTACGAGTACTGTTTCCCCCAAAACCAATTCTGTAACAGTCCTGCTAGTGTTCATTAACCATTGAAACTAAGCAAATCAAAACCAGTATTTCCAATACTTAAGTTGAAAAATAAAACGACTAAATCAGAAGTTGTATACCTTGATTTAGAAACGTAACATATAACCAATGTACTGTATTCTTAAAATAATAAAATTAAAAATCACTTAACCTAAAAAAAAAAAAGAAATGTAACATAAACACTTAAGTTTACACATAAGAAATCAAGTAAAGTTACCTACAATAGAGGAGTCTATTCACAAATTCATTTTCAGTGCCAAAAACTAATTTTCCCACCACTTTTTAGGAAGACGTATATTGTTAAATCAACTGTATTAAATAATTAAATCAAACCTGATGTCCTATGAAAATTTTTCTTTCAAAAAAAATGAATGGTATGCAAAATATTTGTACACAAAAGGTTAAAAAATCAGAAGGATAAGAGTTACCATCAACAGGAGACACTGGGGAAATGCAGAGGTAAGAAGCCTTTATTTTTCCTTTGATACCTTTTTATACTGTTTACATTTTCTTGACATATAAATGTTTTATTTTTTTACTTCAGTATCAACAAAAGCTATAGAGGTAAGTTAGAATATAGGTTATTTTCGTTTTTATACTTTTCTATAATAAATAAATAGCCTATGTTCTGAGAAACTACTGTGTACCAAGCACTATGCTAAATGCTTTTGCACAAATTACCTCACTCCATCCAAAATATGGCCCTGGAAGGTAAATCTTCCAGGTGAGGAACTTGGAGCTCAGAGAGATTAAGGATGGTAAATGAAAGAATGTGAACACCACTAATCAATATCTTAAAAAAAAAAAAAAGACAAAGAAAAGCTTCTGAAGACAATACAAAGAGGAAGAACATATTTTACTTCTCGAAGATTGAAACAAACCCTCATCAAGGGCAGGGGGTGGGCAAACTACGGCCCAGCCCATAGGCCAAAACTGGATCGTCGCTTGATTTGACAAATAAAGTTTTATTAAAAATAGCCAAACCCATTGGTTTATACAATGTCTGTAGCTGCTTTCAGGATAGAGGATAGAGTTAATAGCTGCGACAAAGACCACATGGCGTATAAAGACTTAAATAAATACTTATTCTTTAGCCTTTTACAGAGAAAGTCAGATGACCCCTGATCAATTGCAAAAAAAAAAAGTTTATCAAGCAGCTTCTATGGTACATACCAAGCTTCAGCTAACATGTTGCCATACACAGGAACTTCATGAGACAATTTTAAATTTAAATTTCATTTTTGTTTCTATGATCAATGTGAACTTAAAAGCAATGCACTTGTTATATACATGTATAACCTAACTGCAGAAATTAATAAACATTCATCAAATATATTTGGCAAAATAATTATTTAAATGACCCTCAACACTTTCCTATCTTAAATGATTACCTTGGGATTGTGTATGACAATTGTCTCTCCACTTGGAAACTCCAATCTGCGGTGCCACTGATTCGTGGTTACAGCTTTTTTATATTCAGCCTACAATAATGGAAACAGTATATAATCCATTATGACAGATCTATATCATATTAAGGAAAATTGTGGAAAAAAATTATAACTATCATGGTAATAAAAATAACAGTAATAGAGCTCTACTATACTTATCACTTTACATATATTATCTCATTTAACTAATTACTCTCGATCATTCCTAAAAAAATATCATCCCCATTACACAGAGGCAAAAATCAAGATTTAGACAGTGTTTCCTAGAGCTACCATAACAAAGTGCCACAAACTGAGTGGCTTAAACCGACAGAAATTTATTGTCTCACAGGTCTAGAGGCTCAGAGTCTGAAATCGGGGTGGCAGCAGGGCCATGTTCCTTCTGAAACCTCTTGGAATCTCCTTCCTCACCTCTTCCTAGCTCCTGGAGGTGTGCCGGCAATCTTCAGGGCTGACTGGCTTACAACTGCATCACTCCAATTCACCTGCCATTCTCTCTATGACTGACTTATAAGGACACAAGTTGCACTGGATCAGGCGCTCGCCCTATTCCACTATGATCTTGCCTTAAATAATCATATCTGCATCGACCCTATTTCCAAACAAAGTCACATTCTGACTACTGGATGTTGGGACTACAACATATCTTTTTATTTGGGGGAAGAGGGGAGGACACAATTCACAGTTGCATGAGATTACACATGGGTAAGTAGCAAAGACTAAACTGTGGTTCACTCCCACCACAGCTTTCTGACACCAAGGACCTGACTGTTCAACCATTCCCTTGCTCTTCCTCCAGATATACTACCCTGCTTTCTATAAGGCAAGAGTCTGAGGATCTCTTGAAGAAAGATTCAAGACAAGGTAAGGGAAACCTCTGGTACACCCAAGGTCCAAAATCTTTTTTTTTAATTAGTAACAGTTATTATCTGGCAATCATGTCAAAATAGAAGAGTTTTTGTCTCCCGGACAATAGTAACAATTGCTCTAAATCAGCGCCCATCCATCTGACACTCTTCCTCACTTTAATTTTTAAATATATTTATTTATAATTTTTAAAAGAAAGATCACAAAAATGAAATGTTTAAAGATAAGTTTCACTATCTCAAGAATTATTTTCACTTCTTCATATTCCCTTTCAATCTATATAGCTCTGTAATAAATCTTGTCTGGTAGACATATCATATTCTTCAAAATGGTCTTGGTTACTCTTGACACTTTGACCTTCCACATAAAATTTAGGAGCAGTTTACAAATTTTACTTAAAAAAAAAAAACAAAAAAAAAACCCCGATGTGATTTTGATTGGGATTACATAAAATTTACAAAATAATTTGGGAAGGACTGACATCTTATATCAAGACTGTTGCATCTACGAATATAATACTTAGCTCCATTTCTTTGAGGTCATCTTTTACGTACTTCACTACAACTTCATAGTTTTTCTCCATAAAGCCCATACATATCTTTTGTTGGACTTTTTTCCTACTTAACTTTAGTTTTGATAGTGTTATAAATAGTATCTTCTTTTTTATTATGGTTTCTAACTGGTTATTCCTATTGTATAGAAACGTTATTGATTTGTGCAGTAAGTCCTCACTTAACGCTGTCAATGAGGTCTGGGAAACTGTTACTTGACTGTCAGCTCTAAACAGAACATAAGGCCTGATCCTTGCTTGAAGCTATTCAAATATGAACTAGGGAAAATTAACATTTAAAGGCCCTTTTGCATGTTAATATTAGTGTTGTTTTAAAGTTTAATGTTAGTGTTGGTTATACCAGTTTTGATAATTCCCACATTAAAAAATAGTAACTAAAATGTTCTAGATTTCATTTCCTAGGTAAGCTGTGGAATTCATTTATTTCAAATATTTAATACGTAAATGTTAAATTAATTAAAATACTTTCAATATTTAATACTTTAACGTTAAGTAGAATTATCGTAAGAAATAAACACAATTATCTAAAACAACATTAACCATCAGTTTCAAGACAGCGAATAAGTCTCAGGACGGTTGTTCTTTCTCTGCTCTATATTCACTTTCGTAAGTCAGAGGATAATTTCAAGCCTTTTACTGAATATTAATTTGAAAAGCATCTATATGCTCGGCATGTATTGTCAACAACAGATCCCAGCAGTCTAAGTTCTTTCGAAGGTTTGATAAAAGTGCCTTAATAGATTTGTGACGTGCCCCTGAAAAACATTCTATCTTTGGGTACTAAGGCCACCGTTAGCACTTCGTGACTGATGACACCACTGAAAAAGCAACTTTTGTGCACAGAATCAAGATAGGCTCTCTTGTAAATAAAGCCTGCGCCATTGTGAATGGTGTTAAATGGGCTCCAATGTATACAGGGCCCACATTTTTTAAAGAGAAGCATCAAGGAATAAAGCCCACGTACCTCTAGTTTCTCACTGAACTCCTCTGTATAGGGAATAAACCTGCTATCTGTGTCCCCTTTGTAAAACCAGGTACAGCGTCTCACTTCGGCTGGCTCCTCTTCCCAGTACACAGCCTTCCTCACTCGGTCATAGAGGTAAACGTCGTAGCGCCCTCCGTCCGTCCCCAGAACCACACTCTCGGGGTCTGGCTGGACTGGAGCACAAGTCCACATTTTAACCCAACAGTTACAAGGTATATTTCAAATTAACAAATGAATACAGTGAATACAGTGACTAGCTGACCCTTAAAGACAAAGAACTAAGCTCACTTTTGTCTAAAAATAGAAGTTCAAGATTAATCTGTGCTGATCTAAATTATGATCCTTCTTAAGAAGAAATAGCCAGGGTGAAATTTTAAAACATGACCATAAAATAATTCAAATAACTGGTGGATTTTTAAAAATCAAATCAACAATGCTCCATGAAGTATATTTCTAAAGAATATTAATAGGTAATTTTAAAGTACCATGATGAAATATGATCAGGACAAACAAAGAAACATATTTCTATACTGCAAGACTCCTCAGAGCCTTAACACACTCCTGTGCACTATCTCAAAAGTAGATGGAGTTACGGCACTTCCAAAATTCACCTAACCATGGAACACTTTTTTCACAGCATCTTCAGAAAGAAAAGTTCCACAGAAAAACACTTTGTAAGTGCCCTGTCACTACAAATGAGTAAAGGAAATAAGAAAATTGACACCCCCAAAAAAAGGAAAACAAGAAAGAAAACTGACACCTGAATTATATGAACTACTCCATTTCTCTGATTTAAAACGCCTTCAAACAAGGAAGAATGTTACTAAAATATTTCTTCAAATACCTTGCTCGAATAACTCGAGACTTATATCAGTATCATCATCTTAAGGTACAGAGTTTGGTGGGGTCTCCAAAGATTAAGGAATTTGACGTTCACAAAAAGCCATAGATAAATACTCTTTGTTTCTTCTCTTCCTACAGTCAGATATGATACACGCTCAGTGCTTACCTGAATTATAGACTTCTTCAAGATTCAGAGAGTCAAACATGCTGAAAGGCATCCACAGTTGTTTGTATTCTACCTCCTTGCAGTAAAACCAGTGGGGCTGAACAGGTTCATATTGGTTTTGAAGTATAAAAGGAGGTGGCACTTGCACAGAGGAACCCACAGGTCTAGCAAGTGCCTGCTGTTGTGGAGGGGACAACCCTGACTGCACTGAAGGAGGAACCTGGAAGGGACAAAAAAATTAAGACCATGATGTTTGTTCGAAGGAAAAGTTTGATCTATGCTTTGGGCCCATTACCAAGAGTTTGTGTATTGTTATGTTTTAAATTAAATAAAATGAAGCCCATTCTTTATCCCCAAGAGTAAAGTTAGGTTACATTCTTGATTTTAATACTGCTATCTCTGCCACTTTGGGTTGGGTTCTTAATTCTTTCTTTTAATTGGTTCTCTTTTTTTGATTTAGTTGATTTCTCTGTGAAAGTCAGTTGAATAATTAGTTGGAGAAAAAGCATAAGGGAATTTCATAAAATTTACCCAAGACAAATGTTATTCCACTACTCTCCTAAGACAGTTTAATTGTCTGGATCCAAACTCCATGAATGTAAATAAAAGAAACTACTAGGGTAATCAATTTTAGTCCTCGTAAGTGAGTGTTTCGATTGAATAGTGTAATTAAAAAATGAGAAGCTGCAATCTTTAAAGATAATAATTGCTTCAACTCTCACATGTCCTTAGATCACATTTATTATTGGCATCTTACACTAAAATCTGGAAGTACTGGCATAGGTTAACTCATTAAAATCAATTCCTACTTCAGTAAATAAATAACAAACTAAAATGTGAACCATTCAGTGAGCTACCTTTAAAAGAATGTTAACTTCAAAGCATATACCTTAAACAGAATATCCTCTGAAAATAATCTGTCATACTGATTATAGAAAGTATAGTCCTTTTCAAAACACAGGCTAAATGAGAGATTAAAAATTGAAGTGAATAATCAGGATATAAAAACGTTTCCATACCGGTGGCAAAGATCCTGGAGGCATCTGGTACACCTGAACAGGGGATCCAGAGGGTGGAGGATGGGTGGGATGGCCTGGTGTTTGGCACTGTTGCAGCTGTGGTGGTGTAATGTAAGGATTAGCTCTGCTGCTTACAGGAGTATGGCGATAAGGATTATATCCTTGTTGGGGTATTCCTTGGGGTGGGCTCCCAAAATTTGAAGGAGGGAGGCTACTTGGCTGAGAAGGCAGGTAAGTATTTATTCCCATCTGTGAAGAAGGTGGAGCACCGTACTGAGCCTTCGAAACCGATGGTGGAAAAGCATTCGACACGTCTTGGGATCCAGTGGTAAAAGGGAGAGCAGCTGGGGGCTTAGAGAATGCTGACTGTCCAGCTGATATGGCTGCGGTTGTTAACGGTGACTGTCCAATAGTTCCAAAAGGGTCACTACTGCTTGATACCTGAGAGAAATAGCTAAATGTCTGTGGGGTGGATGTGTGAGCAGAAGTCTGACCAAGGAAGCTGTCCTCCTCACCAACATCTGTGGAATCCTCTGAAAGGGACAGGAGAGCAACGGTTTATGCTCTCATTCTGCAGATATGATTCTACACAGCAGATCTAACCCCTGTACCTCTTATTTTGTCATTCAAATGTAAATTTCTGCATTACAGAAAAAAACGAACAACTTTTTCTTTGAAAACTTTTCTTTAAAACGAAAAACTAGAAAATATGAGTAAGAAACAAGAAAAGAAGTAAAAGTTATAATTCATTTCTAAGCCCACCACCCAGGGACAATCACTGTTAATATTTTAGTACATACCTTCCCAACCTTTTTAAGTAAACATAAATACATATAATCTATTTTGTAAATATATATAAATTATACATACTTTTATGTAAAGTTTTTTAAAATAAAAATCTATACCTGCTATTTTTACATGTTCTTTTGAATGTTCTTTTTCCCTGGTAAGAAATCAAATATTATTCCATTACCCAAATACACGTAATTTTACTTCTACAGTAACGACAAGAAACCAAAGTACAAACATTACCTCTGTTGACAAGAAGAGGTGTGTCAGGGCTCTTACCTACAAAGCACTCACTGTACAAATGCACACGTGGTATTTGTATTCACAAGGCAAAGTAGGTCAACCATGAATTGCCATCCCTAAAATCGCAGAGTATCACAACCAAGTAATTCATCATTATAGAATACCAAATCACTAAAAAAGTCATTTCTAACCAAGGGAAGCTCTCTTCACTTCCCTTTGTCCAACTTGATCTTCACTGCAGGTGTTAACAGCACCAAACTATCTTCACTTCCGCTACGGAGTCCTACGATAAAAGCATTTTCCCTCTGCCTGGCCTCAAAAGTCCAGCCCACTCTTCCTTACTAAACTTTCATGAGCCCTCAGCTCATTGTAACTTTCATTTTCCTCTCCCTAATCAGATCAGAGGGGTGGACCCACTCCCAGCACACAGGCACACTGTGGTCCCTAACCTTGAGACCTGCCAAAGGGCCTTCTTTCAAGCTCCGGGCTCCTCCCTGACCTGCTGAAAGAGCCACTGGTCTTGCAGAGATTCTGGCGTGAGCTTCTAGGTTGCTGCCATTATGTTTCATCGATTTAATTAAAATAATCTACTATTCAAAATACTCCTCTTTTTGAAAAGAAAAAAAAAATTAAAAAAATATTCCTCTAGGTTGTTTCTTTGTAACTAAAAATATCACCTGCTCAAGGCCCTTGGTCTTGTACTATTCCACTTTTCTTACACATGTCCAGTTCCCACCATCTCTTTCCAGTCATGTAAACCTCATTTGGACTCACCTGTGTTTCTCAGTTCATCTGTCAACAACTGAAAGCATGGAAAAACCTCTGTACTATCTTTTATCCTTTAAGACAACTTGGGGATCTTTTTCTGATTATCATCAATTACAAATGAAATGCTGATCTCACTCTGATGATGGTCCCACCTCAGGGGCCTTTTCTAATTAATGTGGATACATTTGACATTAAGACCCACTACTTTAATGAACACCTACCTGTATGCTTGTGACACTCCCAACTCTGTCTCAAACCAAGGGTGTTATCTTTAGTTCCAGGAGCTATTTTCCAACTGCTTCCTCAATACTTTTGGCAGGCTCAGCCACATATACCCCAAACTTAATAAGCCTAAAATGGAATTTAACATCTTCACTGCTCCCCTCCATGTGCTCCTTTTACCACATCTCAATATCTCAAGAGATATTTGCGATATCCATCCCATTCACTCAAACCAGAATCCTCATCTATCAGACCTCCTCCTCTTTCTCATACCCTTCATTTAATCACTCAAATCCTCATTCAAAAAATATATACACAGTATCCATTACATGCCAAGCACAGAGCTAGGTCTTGGGGCTAAAACTGAATGAGATAAAGGGGCCCCTCTGCGCTGACAGAGCAGACTGTCTGGCCTCCAGTGTGTCACTAAGTCCCAACGATTTTATAGTTGAAAAATCTTTCACATCTGTTCCCTGCTCTTCATACCCAATGTGGCTGACTAGAGCACCATCCACTCCTGCCTGACTCCAGGCTGACCGCTCTTGCTACATCAGCTTTACTCCAGCACAATCTCAGAAAACACCAATCTTTCCGAAACACACCTTTAATTTTGCTGCCTTGTATAAAATCCTTCAAAGACTCCCCCTACTCCCCATAAGATGCCTTCAAACTTCTCAATATGTTAAATGACGCCCCTCCCCTGCACACACTGTAGTCACACTGATCTACTGGGAGAGAGGAGAGGGGACAAGGAAAGAGAGGGAAAAGGGAGGAGGGATGGAGGGAGAAGGAGAGGAAAGAGAATGTGAGCACCTACCACCAAATCCCACCCAATCTGCAAGTTTCTTACACTTCAGACTTTACATGTGCCTATCTCTCCAGACTCTAATTTCTGTGTATCTGTCAACACTGAGAGGAAGAATCACTTCCTCTGTGAGGCCCTGAAGACCTAAAGGATTTCCTCTCCCAGGTCAGCCAGCCTGAAACCCACAGCTCTGACAGCGGCCTATCAATCCCTCTCTCTAGCCATTACAAACCAGCATGACAACTATTTGCAGTCAGGTAGTGTGTTTATGTATACTGAGCAGTCATTGAGGGCAACGCTATCTGCTCTTCGTGTCTCCCGGACATCTGGAACAGGGCCTGGCAAACGGAAGCTGCTCAACCCATGTTTTTTGAATGAATGAAATTGTTTCCTATGTGTCTCTTTCACTGAGTTGACTGTTGCTTCCAATGAGACAGGCTCTTTTGTCCTTGGAAATTCTCTGAGTTTCTAATGATCAAATCTCTTTCAGAGACGGAAAAATAATTGTTATAAAATTTTAGTTCTAAAAGCTATTAATTTTCTCATTAAAAAATAAGCTATCTCTAAGAAATACGAGTCTCCAAGATAGGTACAGTTATCCTGTACTTGACAATGGAAATGTTTAGCACTGACACACACAAACCAAATACTGTATAGCAAAGAAGATGGGCATGAACCAAACATGTGTGAAGCAGAAGATGATATAAAAGCCCCATATTATTCCTGCAACCTCCCACAGCATTCTGCTCCAGCCATGCTAGTTCTTCACCAAAAATGGCAATGCCTAATCTTCCAGCCACACTGTCAAAATGAGACATACATATTCCTGACTCCCATCTTTTCATTCATTCAATAGATAGCCATTGAAAATTTGTTCTACAGCATCCCAAGCACCGTTCCAGGTATAAGTTCCTGCTCTCATGGAGCTTACATTCTAGTGGGATAAGATGAATGAATATGTGTACGTGTCAGGTGGTGATAAGCACCAAGAAGAAACAAAACACAAAGAAAAGGGAATCTGCATGGACAACTGCCTCCAGTTTGCCCTTCTTCGCTTCTCTATGAAACTGTCCTTAGACCTCCAAGCAAGATAAATTATTCAATGGAAAAGTGTTCAGCATTTAATGAAGATCTATGTGCTAGGCACTAAAGATCCTAGAAATAAAAAGGTAAATAAGTCATTGCTGCAAACCTCAAGAAGCCCACAATCCAAAGAGAGGCATGTTTATTTCGCAAACATTTACATAATACTATGTGCGAGGGCCCATATTCAATGCTTTACAAAAATTAATTCACATATCGTTACAACCCAATGAGGCAGCATACAACAGAAATTGAAGCAGAGAGGTAAAGTAACATGCTTGAAGTCACACAGCAAGTTGCTGGCAGGGTCAGAGCTGGAACACAGTCTGTGCTCCTAAACACCATGTTCCCTCTGGGTTATGCCACATAATCGTTATAAAGCAATCTCCCTACAATAATAAAGATGTGAACGAGGAGCTAAGGTGCGCATAGGAGTGGGGACCTAAGAGAGGAAATGATGCACCGTTTTTGAAAGATGAGGATTGCATTCTGCACCTCTACTTTGCAAAAATTATATGCCAATCCTAGGGAGACATCCCATTATATCCTACTGTAACCTAGGAGAGGGAACACTATCTGATTTATTTGCATTCCCTGCAAGTACCTGGCTCACCGGTAGGTGTTCAACAAAAACTTGTGGAATGCCAGCGCAGGAGTGCCCGGCACTCGAAACAGAGGGCTCCTTCAGCGAAGAACAAGCCTTATGACCCGGCCCCTCGCCTTCAAGATCCCAAAGCACCCAAGCCAGTCAAACTTGGCCACTGATAACCCTGGCCCGTAACCCAGAGGGTCAGATGCAGGCAGGAGGAAAACCTCCAGTCCGCCCCTCGTCACCCCATGCCCTCGCCCGCCTCCCAGCACACACTCGCCCGAGCGGACTCCCCCCTCCCCCCCTCTCCTCACTACCTCCGGGCAGGAGCAAGGAGGCCGAGGCAGCGGCGGCTTGGGTGACGGGGATGAAGGGCACGTTGAAGCTGAACTCCGTGGCCGAGGATGAGAAGAGCAGATTGGTGCCCGACGAGGACATGGAAGCGGCACCGCCGCCACCGTTAGGTTTTCTATCAGCCATGGCTGCGGCCCACCGTCCGTTACACGTCTCCGGGCAGCCGGTGCGGCACCACCGGCCGGAAACCAGTCACACTCGGGACCCGCACACTTCCGCACTTGCGCACAAGGGCCGGAACTCCGGGCGGCTGGACAGCGGCCCTCTCCCTGCCCCTGGCTGGCGCCGCCAAAAGTTAAGATGGCGGCGCCGGCTTCACGCCCGAGTGCTGGCACGTGACACCCTCAGCCGCCGCCCGGGCGCAGCTGGAGGCGGAGTTGGAGGCTGGGTCAGGATCGTGGGAAAGGAAGCCCTGCCGGTTCGGAAACAAGGAACGAGTTGACGCTGGAAGTCACGGATTGTGGGGCGCGTTGGGCTTTCTAAAAGTACTGACGGGAGCGTTTAACTGGGAAAGATTTGGAGGAACAGCGGAAACCTGCAGGAGCAGGTAGCAGAGTGCTGTCCGCAGACGGAGGTATGTGAGCCATCAGCAGCCAAGGCCTAGGCAAACTCACCCATTCTAGCACCCACATCTAACCCGCCCACATGTCTTTCTGGACAGAATGGAACTCTTGTCGTGGGCCCAGAAATAGAAATGGTAAAACTTTTGAAGGTTTTAAACCATAAAGGTTAAAAAAAAAAGTTTAAAAGAGAGACCACATGATTGAAATTTAGGGGTGTGACTTTTTAAATAGCTTTCTATATATGTCTACAATGATCTGACTAGTCCCAAAATCACTGCGGATAATGTGGGTCTAATTGTCCTTTTTCATATAGTTAGAGATTATGAAAAAAAAAAAAGATAAGCAGCTTCTTGGAGAGTGGGAGGAGATAGAAGAGGCCTCTGAAGAAGCTTTCACATCTATGTAGAACCTTTCTATTAATTCAATAACTATTTAGTGTGCTTAGTGACAGATAAACAACACCAGACACTAATTAAAGCAGTAAGAATAGATTTTATTCAGTATTAACTCTTGCAATAAAGAAGGTACATCGTGAACTAAACTTTCCCAAAACAAAAGGCTCTAGAATTTTTAAAGACTGTGCTAAGGCAAAGGCACTGAAGGGTGGCAAAGGGTGTTGGTCCATGTGACTAGGCCACCTGGGTTTATTAATTGGCACTTATCTGGAGGAGCAACAAACTTTTCTTATCTTTATGATAGGCAGTGGTACAAGTTAGACCAAGGTACCCACCAGGCTGGGAGGAGATAGCTCTCAGGTTCCTGAGAAGATATTTCTGGATGACAGAAGATGTGTATCTTAAAGGGGCGGAGAAAGGATTTACAATTGCAAGCTTTCTAAAGGAACTGCCTTAAGAAAGGGTTCAGGAGACTGTATGCCTATCGCCAGGTTTTGGCTAGAACAAACAGTAAATTCTCCTGGCAGTATTGAGCTTTCTCACACAGGGATAGAGGTCCTCCTAGACACATGATCTTAAGCTGCTGGAAGCCATGCTGAAGGCTTTGGCCAAGGGGAGAGTCTTTGTCATGAATACGAGCGGACAAGGTAGTGTACTAAACAATGGGGGTACTGTGGTATATAAGGTAGACACAGGACCCTTCCTTCTTGGAGATTGTCATGTCTGTCAAAAAGACACCTAAACACATAATAATAAACTAAAGTGTGATGGCTGTTACAGTGTAGCATTTCTCAACGTGTGTTGTGTTATGTGGAGTAGTGATACCGTCAGGAGAGAGCAGTATAACCCTTCTGTGAGGAGTGATAGCAAATTTCGAACAATCAAGCCATCAACAAAAGACCTACCTAGTAACATGAAAGGCTTCCCTGAAGAAGAAAAATTAAAGTTAATACCTGAAAGAGTTAGTAGAAATTATCTGGAAAAGCTTGGGGAGGAGGAGTTGGAGGAATTGGTAAGAGACAAGTTCCAGATAGAGTACATAGGGCTCCCCTGAGATCCCACCATTGGGTGTTAAGAGAAACATAGGTTAGAGCATGGATGGAGCCCAATGAGCAACTGGGAGAAAGTTGGAAGATGAGATGAAAACTGGATGAAGGCCAGGTGATGCAGAGTCTTACAAGAGCAAAAGGGAGTCAAAGAAGGGTGTAAAGGAGGGTGGAGAAACAATAACATTTGGTCTGTAGAAAGTCCACTCTGACTGCAGTGTAATAAAACAGATAAGGAAAGAGCAATCCTGGAAGTAGGACAAGCCGTTGGCAGGCTGCTGAAGTAGACCAGCCGAGCAAGGATGGTGGCTCAGATTAAGTGACTGCAGTAGGAATGAACAGAAATAGGAATAATTTCTGGGGAAAGATGTCAGACTGAACAGATGTATCTTCATTTTCTTCCTCCTGAAACTGTTGAAAACACAAATGGGTTTGTTTGTTTTTTTTAAGCTTAAGTCCATACGGATGGGAAGAATGAGAGAGGATGCTACAGCAACAGCATTTGGGAAGGCACCAAAGAAAAAAAAAAATGGACAAGTACTAGATGATTTAGAAAATCAGTAATGGGGAAAGCTCAAAGACAACTTTATTGGCACCATAGAATCACCAAAAGTTATGTGACCTGCTAAGAACCTCAGGCACCTCAAGAAGTGGCAGTGAAGGGAAAGAGGTCCTGTAATTAGGAGGATTGGTTAAAACTAGTTAAGAAGCTATTAGGTCCCCTCCCCCACTTGAGTAACTGGACTTTTGACGTCCTCCCTTTAGGAAAATAAAAACTAAACTTTTCCTTCTGGAGAGAATAAAACAAAAGGATGATTAAGCAAATATGTACATACTGAATAATAAAACAATTTATTCCACCACCCCAGCCCAATTTCTCTACTCAGCTTCAAGAACACTAGCTGCCAGGTCTTCAGTGTCTAGGAGGAGAGTAGAAGAACCTTTTTTGGGTCGTGAGAACAAAAGATCTAGAGATAGTGAATCAGGGTTTCCCAATAAGACACACCAGCCAGATCACCCCGTAATTAAGCTCACAGTCAACAAGCCCCAGAATACACCTTCCACTAGCCCACGTATTTCTTCACCACTTGTTTTAGACTACGGGCCTCACCTCAACTCAAAATGAACCCCAACTGCTTCTGCCGCTCTGGTGGCTCTTGCATCTGCAATGGCTCCTGCAAATGCAGAGTACAAATGCACCTTCTGCAAGAAAAGCTGCTGCTCCTGGTGCCCCGTGTGTTGTGCCGGGTGTGCCCAGGGCCGCATGTGCACAGGGGCATTGGACAAGTGCAGCTGCGGAGCCTGATGTTAGGAAAGCCAGCTCCAGACGGAAACAGAGCAATGTGTACAGACCTTTATCATATTTTTTCTTTTTTCCTACTACCCCGACTCTCTCGATACATTCCCGTTTCTATGAAATATTAGCATGGCAGTGTAACTGGTCCAAAGTCCGTGTGCCCCACGCTGCAAAAGACCAAAACTCAAAATGTCAGAGTTTTGAGTAAAGGAAGATTTATTAATCGAGAAGGCACCAACCAAGAAGATGGGAGCCCTTGTGGTATCTCACATCCATGTTAAAGTACAGAGATCAGGCTTTTTTTTTCAGTCAAGGGAAGGGGAGATGGGAAGGGCAAGAAGTGACTGACCACTGCAGACATCCGAGCACCAGCAGAGGTCTGAAGAAGAATGTACTAGTTGATGTAAGTCCAGTCACAAGATTCCTGCATATCTTTGATAAACAATCATTATTTTTTTATATACTGCCCTTATCACCTCAGGAGAGGCACATTCTGATAAGAGACTGTTTTTGTAAAACTCAGGCTATTAGCAGAATTCCTCTAATAATTAGCATGTCTATATGCAACATTAAGCAGAAGCTATTAGCCTGAAGGCCATGGGAACAAGCAGGCTGGAACAAGATGGAGTCAGAGAGGCCAAGCATTTCACTCTGTTTCAACAATAAACTCATATAAACAAAGCAAAACAAACAAACACCAAAGCTCATTTATATGTTCTGAGCTCCCAATCACCTTTTTAATCCCCACACTTTAAATACAACCACCATATAGTTGAGAAGATCCTTTAACATGAAAGATCAAAACACACACAAAAGGAACAGGAAGTGGCAACTTAGAAAAAACAACCTACACAGGAAGGTAAAAAACATTAAAATTTCTACCAATAATATCTTCAGAGTGATAAAAGGATTGGCAACAAAGAAATCTATTTAAAAAGAAAAATATTCAAGAAACATAAAAAGTCAATGGAAGACAGATAAATATGAGGAAAAGTACCCCCAAAGTAAAAAAGACAAACATGGAAGCTAGGAGAGAAACCTAAGAAAATTAAGAGTGCTAGGCAAGGAAATCACATATCTGAATATTAAGAGTTCTGCTAAGAATAGAGACAGAAAATGCAGGAGAGAAGATCATCAACCAAAAAAAAGTTTTATTCCCAGAAATGAAGGATACATATTTCTAGATTGAAAGAGTTGAGTACTCAGCACAGTAGTTAAAACCATACACACTCCAAAGCATGGAGACAAAGATCCATCAAGATTCCAGAAGGATATAAACAGATCAAATGTAAAGGAACTCAGCTCCCAATATATTTACCTCTCAAGTACCCTTTCTGAGGAAGCATATGGAAGAGATGCTCCACCAAAATAAAGGAATATGCTAAGAGTCTTCCTATGTGAAATATAGGAAAGATATGGTTAAAGAAAAAGAAGCAGGCCCAGGTTAGGGGTCACTCCCCCTCAGAACAGGAAACCAAGGCTTAATTGCAGTTTCAGCCCCTCCCAGGAATGGACTTTAACCCAAACAGCCTGGAATTTCCTGATCAACACTAGTGAGGTAATCTGCCTGATAAGACCCCTACCTTCCTTTCCCCAAAGGTAGGTGACCTTGCCTGAAACAGTTTTTCAGGGGGTTTTGTTTTGGTTTTTTTTTTTGCTAATAACGTCCTTGTCCCACCTTCCTGTCTATAAAAGCCTTCCATTTTGTACAGCTCCTCAGAGCACCTCTCTGTTTACTAAATAGGATGTTGCCCAATTTGTGAATCATTCAATAAAGTTAATTAGATCTTCAAATATACTCGGTTGAATTTTTGTTCTTTAACATATTTGGTGGCAGCAGTGGGATCCGAAACAAACTTCTGAAGGCATTCAGGGACAAGAAACACAGCCATAGTACCCCCAAACCCCTTGAGTTCAATGTCTTTCTCACCATCTTTGAGCACAGGGGTAAGTTCCTCAAAGTTCTGAGCTTTACTTTCTTTCCATCCAGCTCCCAATCTAACCTGCTTTTCAGTAGAGGGCTTAGCAGGTCAGCTTGAGCTGGCAGACCATTCCGTCCACAACACAAAGTCCCTAGCCTTTGGTTTAGTCCCCAATTCCCCAGTTGTTTGGAATCCATTTCTTCAGTTCCAGTGCACAGTCTATGCAAGTTTGTTTTCCTCATCTTAAGGCTTAGAACACTTTTCCCTCACTTTTCACCTAGCTAATTCTCATTTATCTTTTAAGTCCTAATGTAAATGTCACATTTTCAGAAAAGCTCTGAAGCACCCTTCCCCCTTACCCCCCAACCTCCCCTCGCAGTAGTAGATGGTGCTGTTCATTCCTCTTACAGAACTTCACTTTTTCTTGCCTTGTACATATCATGGTTGTAAATGAATAATTACTTAGTAATAAGTCTCACTGGACTGTACATTCCATGAGGGCAACGATGGTCTCTTTTTTTCACCCCAGTATTTCCAATGCCCTCAGTAGTAACTAACTTGTAGACAGAGTTACTTAATGCCCTCCTTAAAAATATGGACTTGCAATGAAGGCAGAATTGTGATTACTGGTGGATAGGAAAAAAAATCTTGCCATGGAGATCTACCTTCATGGACCCTCCCCTGGCCTTTTAAATTTTCATAACTATTTATTAGTAGTATCAAAATGTCTTGCCCCAGAAAAATTAGAGGGCGAAATTGTTCACATTATAAAATAATTACATTTCATAAGGACCACAGAGTCTCTTTAAGTAAAACTTCAGCAATTACTCGTTTATTAATCACCATATATTCTACAGGAGAAACTCAAAGCTTAAGTGTTCCTAGCCACTGCCAAATTGACATCCAGCTGCCGTTTTATATAAAACATCTGAAATTACTTAAAAGCATTTTTCATATCATACATTTACAGTTGAGCTTTGAACATTTTCATGTCATACATTTAGAATTAAGGGTGCTGACCCTGTTGAAAATCTGTGCATAACTTTTGGTTACCCCCAAATTTCAGCTGTCCCTGGGTATCTGCGGGGAATTGGTTCTAGGACCCTGCCCACACCAAATTAAAATCCACAGATGCTCAAGTCCCTTATATAAAAAGGCATAGAACAATGCATAAAGTTGGCCCTTTTGTAGATTTCCAACCAGATCAAAAATAACTTTTCAATTGCAGTTGAACCCAGGATGCAAAGTCCTGAGATACAGAGGGCTAAGTATTGAAAAAAAAACAAACCCGAGTATATGTGTGAGCAGTTCAAACCCATGTTCAAAGGTCAACTGTAATTTGCATATTACTGGCCACGAAGCTAAAATATGGAATTTATCTATCTAATACCAGGGACTTGCACCCCTCTCTGCTAAATGAATGAGTGAGAAAAGTGGTCAATGCCCTTTTTTGCAACTCAGGTATCTTGGCTTAAACAACTCACACAAGCCAGATGTATAATCCAGTATGCCAGTTAATTAGTTCAAAATGAGAAACACCAATTACCCTCCTTTGCCCTAAAGAGGCTTAGGATGAGTTCAGTTCTTATTTCTTAGCTCCCCACTTTTAGACCTATTCAGATCATCCTCCTTCTGTCAACATGCTCTACTTTCAGCTGGTGAGAGGAAGTTTTCTCAAGCACATTCCAGGCCTAGGGAGAACATTCTGCCTTTGCTGAACTTGGATATTTCCCAAATTTCCTCATTAAAAGATTACTATAGATTTGATGTTTTGCGTGTGCCCATGCCACCATCTTTATTCTGAGGGTATCTTGATCCACATTCTGCAAGAATCTTGCCAAAGCTTCCTGGCTGTTTCCGGTTTCTAGGCGGATGCAGACTAGCATGTGTTTTCGCAATTATGAGTTTACCTGTCAAATAGGAACTAGTCCCTCTCCTCTACCACAATGCCTGGGACGACAGCCAAAGTAGCCTGGGATCTTTCAAAGCCCCCCTCATCCGAATGTGTACCGGCTCGTCTGTGAGGGACTTTATCCCGCTAAGGGAAAGTCACGAAATAGGGTTTCAGGCAGGGCGCCAGAGAAGAGTCGCCACCAGCAAAGAGTCGCCACCAGCAAACACACACACACGCACGCGCGCACACACACACTCCCCGAGAGGTGGGCTCACACCAAAGGCTGCTTCACCCATTAATTTGGCCCAGAGATGGCTCTGAGGTGCGTGGGCTTGTGCTTTTTGTGCTGCCGTGGCTTCCGACCCGCGCAAGGCCTCGCACCAGGCACTACCGAGGCGGACTCCGGCAGTTTCGCCCTTCACCCTCGCACGCGGTACCAAACCGCAACACGCGCCTCGGCCCGCGACGCCCGGCCCCACGCGCCGCAGCCTCCCCGAGGCCGCCGTGCCCACCCTCTTGCCCATCTCCAAGATGGCGGCGCGTCGCCGCCGCGTCGCGGCCCCGCCCCGGCCCGGCCCGGCCCGCCCCCGGGGGGACGGCCCGCCCCTCCTCCCCGCCCGCGGGGCCGCGCGGCGCGCTCCCGCCGCCCCTCCCGCGCGAGCTCCACCCAGGTCGCAGGCAGCGCGGTCGGCGGCGCCTATTTCCCGCCATTGTGCGAAGTGGAGGCTGGGGGCCCGCGCGCGCAGCCTGCCGGTCTCCTGCAGCTCCCCGGCCGCCGCCGCCACAGCCGCTGTTCCCTGAGGCCGGGCGGCCCGCGCCGCGAGGCTCGCCCTGCGTGGGAGGGCGCGGGCGAGGAGCTGCCGGGCCCCCCGAGGAGGAGCCGCGGCGCTGGACGCCCGGCCGTGTTGGCCCCGGCCCGTCGGCGAGATGCCCTGCGGGGAGGACTGGCTCAGCCAGCCGCTCGGAATCGTGCAGGGCTTCTTCGGTGAGTGGCGGCGCTGGGGGCGGGCCGGGCGGGCCGCCGAGTTTGCCGAGCCGGGGCCGGGCCCCACGCGGGGCTGCCTCGGGGGCTCGCGCGGCCGAGACGGCAGCCGGGCCTGCGCCGGCCGGCGCCGCGACACCCCTCTCCCGGGCCCGGTCGCAGGTGCCTCCCACCTGCCCGACTCGCGATTCCCTGGCGGCCAAGGTTACGGCGCGCGGAGCGGGCGGCCGGCCGTGATTGACGGCCGCGCTGCCCCTGCGGTGGCTCCCCCGGGGGCCCGAGCCCCGCGTGCGGCAGGACGCGGCGAGGTCCCCGAGCCGTTGCGAGGGCCCGCAGAGATGGGGAGAAGGAAAGGCACTTTGCCTGGGGGAAGCCTGCAGGGTATTTCAAAACTTCCGGTGTGTCGGGGGAGTGCGTGCTCGCTCGCTCGCAGCAGAAGTTGGCTCTAACTGCTGCTACACACATCCTCTCTTTTCGAGATAAGATTTGGTGTAACAGCTTAATTTTTCTCTGAGGGTGATTTTAAAACCTGCCTCGTATACAGCTCCTCATATGCCAGAGCTAGCCAGAAATGAACTACTCAAACGAGTTCCTACAGTCTAGAAAGAGCTTAGAATGCTGCGGACAAGCTTAGTTCATTTTAGTTACGGTTGTATTGTTATACTACTTTTCTGCTAAGCGTACGCTGGGCATTTGGACACCTCACTCACGTCTTTTTGCAATGAGGAGTGGTGGAGGGAAACCCAACGAAAAAAATCACTGTCAGATCCGGGGCACCTGACTTGGGTGGACGTAACTTAGAACTGTAGAGTGGCCTTAGTTCATTAAGAGCATCGTGGGATAATAGTAAGAACGCCCAATAAGAAGCTAAGTAGTCCCGTCGTCAAAAGTGGTGTCGTAAAATGTGTGTATTTCTTGTAGGAGGGACTGAGCAACTTTATTCATTTTCTCTATAATTTGAACTACTTTAGTTATCTGGTTTCCCAGGCTTAAACTAGAGGCAGCAAATTAGAAGATCTAGATGGGCATCCTGATTGTTGCCAGTGAACACTGACAGAAGAAATAAACTATATGTTAAAGGGGGAAGGGCAAAAAAACAAAAAAATCATTGTATATCCATCCACGTGTGCTTTGAGGAAGGGGCAGATAACCCTCCACTAAATCCTAGTAATTGACGTTGATAGTGAATACTGGAACCCATAACCGATGTCCAAAATAATGGTCCCGAAAGGTGGAATGAAAATTAAATTGCACAGTTGGTTTCCGGGGGTGCAGACGCATAGATACTTTATACGAAAATCCTTCAAAAGTAAAAAGTTTTAATGCGTAAAGGGTGAAGTTCCAGTTACTGATATTTAGAAAATTTATTCATGAAAAATACCCCCATATCCTAGTTGTGCTAGATAGATGAGATGATTTTTATATTTGATATAGATTTTAATCTATTTTTCTAACATTTTGTCTGCTAAGTATGTGACCCATAATACAAAAAGGATATAATTTGAATATAAAATACAGACTTTATAGTAGTTTGTAAATTTTGTGAAATGTGTGGATCTGGACCTTGTGGAAACTAATACTGTCTTGTAGTCATGATTTTTTGTAGAAGCTGTTCTGAAGTATATTACATATTTTTGCAGCATGTTCCTGTCACTGAATATATTGAATACCATTACATGGGTATGTTTGTGTGAGAAGCCTCTCAAACCTGTGGGCTTGTTTTGATTTAGTAGGAAATTGTTTTAAATCTGTTTCCTACCCAGACATAAAAGTAATGCATGTCTGTTGTGCTTTATGATGCCTTTCCACCTGTGCCTAGCTCAGACCTCATCACTACGTTTCCCCTCATACTGAACCCCCTTTCAGCTCTTTGACTTTGAGCCTTGCCTCTAGGCCTTCTGCATCAGCTCTTTCCTTTCCCTAGTCCCCCCTTTCCACCTCACTTCCGCTTAACCTGGCTAATAGATCTTACTCTTCCTTTGGGAACTTAAGCTAGGTACTCCGCTCCATTTTACTCCACGATCCTATGTGTCCTGAAAATGAGGAAGTAAAGCACATTGTTGAAATTACTTGTTTCTTGGATTCCTTTGCTGGATTTTGACTCTGGGAATTCTTGGCTTGTATCTGCCTTATGCACGGTATATCCTCATTGCCTAGAATACACCTTGTACACCAAAAGTGCTCTGTGAACATCTGTTGAACAGAGGCAGTGGAAAAAGACTGATTTACCAATCAGAAGTGGTATAAATTGGGATGGTTATTGTGACCAATGTTAAACTTAGGACAGTGTTGACAGATCTTACATTGATTCGGGGAATTCACGATCATACCCGGTGTGAGTTACTTTCACGTACAAATCCTGATTCCTTTTTATTGGTTCGGATAAGGAACTGAAATTCTGTGTGTGGCTAATCATAATTATGAGTCCGTGCATCTTTGTGAACCAGTCTGTGTTTTGAGTTTGTATCTGCTGTATTACAATTACTCATATGTAATTTTTTTCTGTAAGCCTTGATAAAATGCTTATAATGTTTCAATTCCAATTTCAAAAAGATTTTATAGGCTTAAATTAAGATTAGGAATACTTTGGTTCAGCAGAGCTCTGTAGGGCTTTATTATGAGCATAAGGCTAATGAGCCAGTCCCCACAGTGATTGCTCGTTTAGTGACCCATATCAAATTGCTTCCCTTAAGCAAAGGCAGGAATTTTTTTTAAAAAGTTTCTTTACTTGAATTAATGACTCAATTAATAACTGCTGTTAATTTCAGAAGTGGGAATGTTTATCAACTCTGATTTCTTTTACTGTTTTTTCTTTAGATTGTTGGTGGGTCAAGATCACTATTTTTGGTTATATTCGAAGTAATTAGGTTGTAATCTGACAAAACTAGAAGTAGAGTATCTCATGCAAAAAAAGAGCAGTGGTATGTGGAGGAGGGCAGGGAGGAGTATTTTCTAGCATTTTAGAGAATTTAGAGCAGCAAGAAAATTGACTAAAAGTTGGCCTGCTTTATTGTCACCATGATTCTAAGCAGAATCATGTTTTGTCTGTGCCCACCTCGGATTTCTCCTGCCATCCTGTCCTTGGTAGGTCACTGAAAAGCAGTTTGTTACAGGGCTGTAGAACCCAAAGGCAGGGTGGGCAGCTTGGTATCCTGAGACACTGAGTGGATCAGAACTGGAAAGCTAGCAGAAATCCAAGCCACTCTACCTATCTCGACTCCACAGCTCTCAAATTCACTTGTTCTCAGTTCCAGCCCACACCAGTTAGGGAATCTGATCGGCCAACATGGAGTCAGGAGTCCACTCGTGGCACTAGTCAGCCATGGCCAGGACACAACTGTTGAGGCCCATACCCCGACAGCGGGCGGAGCAAGTTCTCAGAGGAGAATGGATTGGGTAGCTGGGGCAAAAGGCACAAATATGTACATATGAAATTTCAAATCATTAAATGATGACTTGTACATGGTTACAGAAAAACAACCTGAAGAGTAAAAGGATGGCCATCCCTCACCGAGATAACCACTTTTAACTTTTTGCTTTTAGTTCTTTTTTTTTCTTCGCAGGATTTTTCATAGAGATATAACTAATGGAAGATAAAATTCACCATTTTAAAATTTACTAGTCATTGGATTTTAGTATATTCACAATGGTGTACAACCATCACCACTGTCATTTCCATCACCCCAAAAAGAAGCCCTACACCTGTTAGCAGTCATTCCCAGTTGCCCCCTCCCCATCTTCTGGCAATCACTAATCTATTTTGATTCACCTGTTCTGGACACTTCCTATAAATGGAATCATACAACATGTGGCCTTTTTTTGCCTGGCTTCTTTCACTTGGCATACTGTTTTCAAGATTTATCTGTGTTGTTGCATGAAAGTACTCCACTGTATGGACGTACCACATTTTCTTTATCCACTCATCCATGAATGGACACATGTTTCTACTTCTTGGCTGTTGTGAATAGTGCTGCTATAAACATTCGTGTATAAGTTTTTTGTGTGAATGTTTTCAGTTCTCTGGGGAATATATACCTAGGAATGAGATTGCTGGGTCATAGGATGATTTCCTGTTTAACTTTTTGAGGCGCCGCCAAATTGTTTTCCAAAGTGGCAGCACCCTTTTACATTTCTGCCTGCAATTTGAGAGGTTTCCTTCCTTACATTTTCTCCGAATGATATTTTCTGTCGTTTTATTAGTCACAGCTATCCTAGTGGGTGTGAAGTGGTATCTTGTGGTTTTGATTCGCATTTTTCTAATTAATGGTAATAGCATCTTTTAATATGTATATTGGCTGTTTGTATATCTTGTCTGGGGAAATGTCTAGTCAGATCTTTTGCAAAATTTTTAATTGGATTTTTGTCTTTATTGTCGAATTGCAAGAGTTCTTTATATACTCGCATGCATGCTAGACCCTTATCAGATATATGATTTGCAAATATTTCCTCCTTTTGGTAGATTGTCTTTTCTTGATAGTGTCTTTTCATGAAAGTTTTTAATTTCGCTTAAGCCTCCTTAACCTGTTTTCCCTTTGGTCCCCTTTGGTCCGCACATGGTGCCGTGTTTAGGAACTCCGTTGTCTGATGTGAGGTTGCAAAGATTTACACTTATGTTCTGAGAGTCTTGTAGTTTGGGCTCCTACACTTAGGTCTTTGACCCGTTTCGAATTAATTTTTCTACACGATATGAGGTAGGGGTTTAGATTCATTCTTTTGCATGTGAATATCCAATTGTCCCAGCACCGTTTGTTTTCGGTTTATTTTTTTACATTTTCCAGTTTGATATAAAGGGTATAAAGCAGCAGTCCCCAGCCTTTCTGGCCCCAGGGACCAGTGCTCCTGTGAGAATCTAACGCCTGATGATCTGAGGTGGAGCCGAGGCGGTGATGCTAGCGCTGGGGAGTGGCCGCAAATACAGGTGAAGCTGGGCTCGCTCGCCGCTCACTCCTGCTGTGTGGCCCAGTGTCAGTCCATGGCTTGGGGGTTGGGGACCCCGATATAAAGTGTGTAGATGGACAGCCAGATGAAGAGGTACGTAGGTGAGGTCTGGAAGGGTCCTTGGTGCAGGAGCTTCTGTCTCCAGGGAACTGGGATGTGCTGCCCTCCCAGCATATTGGTACATTCACCAGAAGCTCCGCAGCACCATGTGTTGAAAAGACTGTTCTTTCCCCACTGAGTGGTTTTGACACCTTTGTCCAAAAAACTCACTTGACTGTGGATGTGTAGCTTTATTACTGAGCTCTCAAGTCCATTCCATTGGTCTCTGTGTTTAGTCTTATGCCAGTACCATGTTGTCTTGATTGCTGCAGCTGTATAGTTAAGTTTTTGAAATCGGGACATGTGAGTCCTCCAACTTTGTTCCTTTTGGATAGTTTTAGCTCTTCAGAGTCTCCTGCATTTCCATGTGAATTCAGAATCAGATTGTCCGTTTCCGGTGGGGGGGGGCGCGGGGCAAGGCAGTTAGCATTTTGATAAAGATGGCATTGAATCTCTAGTGCTTTTAGGACTTTTGATAATAGAGAAAGTTTAGGTTGTAGATTCTAGAGCCAACTGCTTAACTCCGGGACTATACCCTGAGTATTTGGCTGCGTAGGTGGGTGATTTTTTAACAGCTCCCTTCTTTTTACTTAAGAATTACTTTCAGTAATAATCATGAATTGAAGCTATGCGCAATGCTGAAGGTTATTACGTGTTTCACAATCAATCCAGACATCAGTGTTTCTCCGTCTTCTCCCCCCCAACCCTATTTTGTTTTTTTGTTTGTTTGTTTGTTTTTTGAGTTCTGCTGTGTTGGTGTCATTTCATGTTGCATGGATATCACACCTCAGATTTAATTTTTTTTTTTTTTTAACACCTACAGCACCTGGTCTTCCTAGGTGGTCCCCCATCCAAGTACTAACCAGGCCCGACCCTGCTTAGCTTCCAAGATCAGACAAGATCGGGCACGTTCAGAGTGGCATGGCCGTACACCAGATTTGAATAATTTTAATTGTATAGTTAATTTTTTGAATTAAGAATAACTGCCCAAGTTCCTGCAAGACAAAAAGAGCTCAATTCTTTTCTCAGAAGTATTATAGCTATTAATAGTTTGAATTTTGGTCTTTCGGTTATAGTTTGATATAATAATATTTTATATAAACAATTATCTGGTAACTAATGTAATTACCAAGTCCTACCACTGATGTTATTGATGCATTTTCTTTATTCATTCTTTAGTTTTAAGGCAAATAACAGTTTAAGAAGAATGCATTTCAGTATTAAAGATAGTATTCAAATTCAGCAAAATATTTCACATGTGAGCCGGATTGCACCTACTACACTTCATTTCACACTGTTTTAACTGTTTTAAATATTAAACACAAAAACTCTAAGTTGTCTCATAGAAAATAGAATTAAAGTAACACAAGTTCAGTTTCTTCGTCTTTATAGTCACTGGTTATGGTTTACTTCACTCTGTTGTGTACTTATAGGACTCTCGAGTGCCACAGGGGCTGGGGCACAAACCATTCCCTAAGCAAGTTTAGGCTGTTGGATCACTGAGAGCTCTACTGTCCAGACCAAGGCACGGAGCAGAGTCTGTGCTGGGAACTACTGTGTAACTGAATTAGTCTACATGTAGAATGCAATGTTTATTACAGGGCGAGTGGTAAAAATGCTAATTTGACACTTCCATATATATTAGAACTCAGAAGTAAGAACAGTCGTTTAGGATTTAGTCCAACAAAAGATTTTCCAAGGAAGAATATTTTATCACTGATATTATTTAGAATTGCAAATGAGTGGCGATAATAAAAACAGACTTTTAGTTTTTATTATTTTTAAGTTTTCTGCAGGAAATGCATCTCCTTATTGCTGGCACCTGGGGCACACAACTGTGTCACTTCTTTGGTAGGCTGCTATTTGGCCCCTCTTCCTAACTTTTGAGTGTGAACATGTCAAAATTAATTACTATTTTTTTCTACCACAATGTCATTATCTGTAGAATGGGAATAAGATTCCATAGGTCTGTTGTAAGGATTCGATGAGAAAATGCATGTAAAGTGCTTAGAATAGTGTCTGGCATAGTCTCAAGAGGTCATTAGACATTAGCTACTGTTACTTTGTTATAATTTATAATCATCCTAAAAAGATATATTTTACCTCTTTTTGCATCTCTGTTACTTTTCTCCCATTCCGGTTTTTGAAAACTGTTTTTTTAGAGCTGCTTTAGATTGACAGCAAAATTGAGTGCAAGATACAGAGATTTCCCATATATCACCCTCCGCCATGATCAGCATCTCCCACCAGAATGATGTGTTTGTCAGAATTGATGAACCTGCATTGACACATTATTATCACCCAAAGTTCATAGTTATGTTAGGGTTTATTCTTAGCAGTGTACATTCTTCAGTTTTGAACAAATGTATATAACATTTATCCATCATCATAAGAGAAGATATAAATGTAAATGCACCCAACGACTGAGCTTCAAAATGCATGAAGTAGAAACCAACAGAATTGAACAGAGACATAAACAGATCTGCAATTATAATTGGAGATTTTACTGCTCTTCTCTTGGGACTCTGCAGAACTCTAGGGGATAGAAAATCAGCAATGATGTAGAAGAACTGCACAGCAGTTGTAATCGACGTTTGTGGAACACCACCCAACAACGAGAATACACACTTTTCAAGTGTACATGGATCATGCAGGATAAACTACATCCTGAGTCATAAAAACAAAAATTAAACTTAAAAGAATTGAAATCCTCAAGTATGTTCTCTCACCATTATAAAATTAGATTAGAAATAAGTAACAGAAGATGACAAAATTCAAACTCGTGGAAATAACACGTATAAACAATCCATGGATCAAAAAGTCTCCAGGGAAATTTTAAAATGTTTTGAACTATATGAAAATGAAAACACAGCACATCACAATTTGTGGGCTACAGCCAAAGATGTGCTAAGAGGCATTGAGTACATTTATCAGCAAAAGATGTCTCAATAATATAAGCTTCTACTGTATGAAGCTAGAAATAAAGAGCAAAACGAACCCAAGTCATACAGAAGAAAGGAGATAATAAAGAGCAGAAGTGAATCAAATTGAAAACAAGAAAAAAAGAAAAATCAGTGAAACCTAAAGCTGCTTTTCTTTTTTTAATGAAAAAGATCAATAAAAGCCATAAGCTTATAGCCAGACTAGCAAGGAATAAAAAGTAAAAAAGAAGATACAAATTACTGACATCAGGAATGAAAGAGGAGCTATCGCCATAGAATGGATGGAGTGAAGAGGACAGTACGAAAAACCAGCTCTGTGAGTGTTGATTAAACAACTTAGAGGAAACAGACCAAATCCTGAAAAAACATTATTAGTTTCCCATTTATGTTGTAACAAAGCACCATGAATTTAGTGGCTTAAAACAGTATAAATTTATTATCTCAGTTCTGGAGGCTGGAATAATGTGTGTCTCACTAGGATAAAATCAAGGCCACAGGACTGTGTCCTTTCTGGAGGCTCAGCGGGAGGATCTGTTTCCTTGTCATTTTCCAGCAGACTCTACACAGAAGTCGACAAGTTGGTTTTCAAAATTATGTAGAAATGTTGCGAATTAGAATAATCAAGACAAACTTAGCTACCTGATTTTAAGACTTACTATTGAGTTATAGTGATTACGACAGCGTGGTATTGGCATAGGATATAGACGAATGGATTACTGTAATGTAACATAGAATCTAGAAGTAGACTAACAAATACAGTGGATTGATTTTTGACAAAAGTGTGACAACAATTTAGTGCTAGAAAGTTAAATAATGCTGGAACAAGTATAATCTTTTGGGGGGGAAATAATATGGATTACAGACCTAAATGTGAAAAATAAAAAACAGGATTATATCTTCATGACCTTGGGGTTAATAACCATTAAAGAAAAAAATTGATAAATTGGGCTTCATCGGAGTGAAAAACTTCTCATCAAAAGACACCACTAAGAATGTCAAGAAGGCTACAGATTGGGAGAAAATATTGGCCCTACACATATGTGACAAAAGACAGACATCTAGAATACACAGAGTTAATGCCTCAGTTCTCTTGACCCCCTAAACTAGAGCAAGATTGAGTGCAGTGGTGCTCAAATTCAGATGGCCAAGAATTCATAGGAAATATGATGGAGTGGTACATGTGTGCTAAACAGGACTCTTGTTTGCAAATGACCAAGCTTGGTCCCACTTAAACCAGAAAAGACTAATAATACATAGCAACAGAATTCATGAGTGGGCTGGTGTGTCAGGCTCAGTCACAGCCAAAGAGTTGAACTGTCTGTGTCTACGAGAGTCTACCTTTCTGTTTTCCTCTGGGATGGTTCAGTTTCCAGGCAGAACTCGGCCACACGCAGCTTCCAGGCACAGAGCGCTCCAGGAACTTGAATTTCTGGTAGTGTTCATCCTTTTCCTTGCTCTGTATCTAGAATATGCCAGTCCCAGGCCCTTCAGCATGTTTCACTTCTGCTTCACCCAGCTCACATGCTTCCGCCATCAGAGGCCTTTCTGAGATTCTTTGACCTGCAAAGTTTTTCTTTTTTGCTTTTGGCTGTTGTTTTATCCACGCATATATTATCTTTGCTTTAAGTTCCTTCAGCTCCAAGATCCTTGTAGAACCTGATAGAGAGCTGGGCACACAGTAGGCTTAATAAATAATGGGCAGTTATTGCGTGCTTGAGTTTTTTGGACCTACCTGTTGCAGTCCTTTGTCAGGCAGTTCCAGATATGTGTCAGCTAGCTGGCTTTTACTTAAGAATATCATTTGTGTACGTGTTAGTTACTTAAAAGTAACTTACCACTTCCTAGTCACTCTTTGAGGAAGCTTCATCACCTGTTATGTGGCATATTCATGTTTCTTACACAAAAGGAGTCAGAATAGCAGCAATGGTATGGGAGTCATGGCTGCATGTAAGTCTTTAAACAATCGTTTTGTCTAGAAGCAAAACTCATTCTTTTTATCCAATTCAGTAATCATTTTTGGCACTCATCAAGAACAGTGGTTCTCAGGAGTCACTTAGAGGGCATTTTAACAAATGAATTGCTGGACCTCCAGAGTTTCTGATTCAGTAGGTGTGGGATGAGCTGAAAATTTTGTATTTTTAACAACTACTCCGGTGATGCTGATGCTAGTGGTCAGAACCAGGCCTTGGGACCAATTTGCCAGCAGATTTAAACTGCGTCGCACATCAGAATCGCTTAAGAGTTTTTTCCCCGACTCCTTTTTCAGAACTAGCCTTCGCTCAGTTAAGTAAAGCCTTTGGAGGCCCTACTCAGGCCTGGTGTTAGCAGGATTTTATGAGTATTTCTGACAGCATTGGCTCCATAACAAATATAGACAAAATTTCTTTACTTCACATCTCCATAGCACCTGTGTGATGAATATAAATGGTGAAAGTATTGGCCAGCTGTGTAGTTCGGTGGTTCTTATTCCCCAAAATAGGTATTCCCGATTCTGTCGATAATTCACTCTTTGGTCATAGCCAGTTCCTCTCATTTTTCAAAGCTTCGGTTTTCTTATCTTTAACGTGACATTAAAAACACCTTTCTTGTCATTTCGCAGTAAGAATCATCGATGATGGTAAATCTAGATTGGGGGCAATGAGTTTTCATGAAAATTATTTGCATGGTCTTGAAATGTTTCCCTCAGATTACCTATTAATTTCAAAGGGGGGAAAGTCCCTATGAAGTGGAGAAGCGAAATCACTGACCGGGTTATCACATTTAACATCATCGACAGGAAGACAGACATCTGATCTCCAGATGGTACCATTGCAAGGACACAGCATCACTTATGTGGTGGTCTGACTGATAATACATAACTGCAATTAATCAAGGAAACATCAGAGAAACCTAAAATGAGGAGCATTCTATTTTTTAAGGGCGTGTATTCTTAAATATGAATGTCTATAAAAGATAAAGATTAAGAAACTGTTCCAGCTTAAAGGTGATTAAAGATACATGATAACTAAAAGCAATAAGTGATGCTAGGCAGAGTCTTGTACTGAAGGAGACAAAGCATTGGGTCAAGTGACAAACCGGAATGTGGGTGGTAGATTAGATTAAAAGTATTGTGTCAATTTTGAATTTCCTGAGGTTGATAAACAGTACTGCGGTCATGTGAGATAATCTCTTTATTCTTAGGAAATACACGTCAAAATACTTAAAGGTAAAAATACATGATGTGTGTAGCTTAATCTCTTAACGGGTCAGAAAAATATGAGAGAGAGCAAGCAAATGAAAAAGCAAGTGAAGGAAAGATATGGGTGTTCTTTGTACTATTTATGCAACTTTGGAAAAATTATTCCAAAATAAAAATATTAAAAACAAAAAACAAACTTCTGCTCAGGGTAGTTATAACATTTTTTAAAAATATATAAAAATGTTTTCAAAGAGCAATGCACTCTACAAATGACGATTCAACCGCTGCTTTGTCTGGGTCCCGTCATGTCTCATTCCGTGGGTGGCGTTAGCTCCCGAGAACCTGCGGGAGGTCAGCATCGCCCTGATTTGTAACACCCAACCTGCCAGTGGGGCAGCTGCTTTCGTGTCTTGTGCAATGAATGCTTCACACGAATGTGTGACTCACCTGAACAGTCTGTTGTTACATATTGTACCTTTAACTTTATGAAGTATATTTGTCTTTCAGCCCAAAATGGAGTTAATCCTGACTGGGAGAAGAAAGTAATTGAATATTTTAAAGAAAAGCTGAAGGAAAATAATGCTCCTAAATGGGTAAGTTTATTGCTAGTTTTGGAGGGGAAGAGAGGGTGGGGCTGACTTCCATTTTCTCAGAGTAGTAATCCACATATGATTTAAAAATATATAAATTAATGTGTACTGCTTCTGCTTTAAGTGCATATGTATTAAAAGATTTTGGTCTCTTGCAACTTCAACTTAAATTCAAGCAATTAAGTGTGTCTGTATTGGTACCTCTAGGTGGCAGTAACTGTCCGTAGTTGTGAGAGCTTCGATGACTACCTTTATTTAAAAAAAACTAGCGTGTACTAGTTAAGAGAACTCAATAAAGCAAATGCCTTTCTGCTGCTTGAAAAGTGTTCTGAAGGAAAAGCATCTTTTTACATTGTAGTCAAATGTCTTTATACAAACTTGCAAGAACCCAGAAGTACTTTTGTCCAGCAATTATGTTATGTCGACTGTGAGATTATCGGCTCCCTAAAGGGGAGGATTTTGTGCATGTGTGTTGCGGTTTGGATCTGGATATAAAGTCTGTGGATGTGTATGAGCTTAATGTTTTATAGACAGAATATTTTATTACCTCAATTGCTTGTTTTCCTTTAAGGTACCATCACTGAATGAGGTTCCCCTTCATTATTTGAAACCTAACAGTTTTGTGAAGTTTCGCTGCATGATTCAGGATATGTTTGACCCTGAGTTTTACATGGGAGTTTATGAAACGGTTAACCGAAACACAAAAGCACGTGTATGTATTTCTTTCTTTCATGGAACTTGTCTCTTTATAATTAGTGGTATTAATTTTGTCCTTGTGTTGTTTATGGTAGTTTTGATTCAGGTATACTGATACTGTTATCCTTTGTTTGGGTCACAGGTTCTTCATTTTGGAAAATATAGAGATGTAGCAGAGTGTGGGGTATGTATCCTTAAGATATATAAGACATTTTTAATAAGAATTTGTTCTAAGCAGAGAATTTATTACTTTCCTTTGGTTGATCTTAAATTTAATTACTTTGTGTATGAATAAGGTCTAAGAAGTCATGTGGAATGTTTTCTTTGCCTTTGTTTCTATGATATATTTTGATCTTTAAAAATCTCTTAGGTGGAATATCGTAAATGACAATATTATAAATTCCTTTCCTCAATGTCTGTATACTTGGTTTAAAAAATTACGGGTTCTAATTCTTTAAAAATGAAAGTGGAAGATTAACTTAGGGCTTAACACTTGCTTAATTAAATTTAATTATATTCTTCCTTCTTTTCCTGAGAGAAAAGTTTTTAATAAGCTCTCTTTGATAAAAGGAAATAATAGCAGCTCTCTAACACATCAATGATGGAAGAGGGAAGGAGGCAGAACAGTGGGTATAAAAGGGACAGTTGAGATAGAAACTTACTAGAAAAGCAGTTAGAGAGGAACCACAGTACATCTGCATTTTTTTAAAACAGATTTTCTGATAATAAATGAACAACACGCAGAATGAAATTTAATTTTATTCAGACACCTGTTCAACATTCCTGGCGTTGTCACTGGGGAAAGTTTAAAGTCTAATGGTTTAATTGTAAAAAAAAAAAATTAGCATGTCCAAAAATGTCCAAAAATTTCGTTCCGAAAATGTCTCCCATATTTTGTTTTTTTGTGTGTTTTTTTAATGTGATTCTATCAAAACAAATGAGAATTGTCAATTTTTGGAACGAAAACGGGTATTACAGGTGGGGATTAACCAAGTAGGGGGAAGCCTCCATAGGAAGGTGGGACCTCAGTGGGGAGAGTGGGGTTCCCTCCTTTCTGGGCGTGGTTCCCTACAGATCCACAAGCTCAGTTTAATCAGGCTCTCTGGGGCTTTTTATGTCCTGGGAGTCTGGCTCCTGCTACTCAAATCTCAAGAGATTGATTTATAAACCCTAAAACCAGCCCATTAAGTCACAGAAGTTGTTCCTCATTGACCAGAGTGTTCTAATTCAATGGGACAATCTGGACAGAAAAACAACCCTAATTTGGAAGATTGTCAAAAAGGTTTTATTAAACAGAAACGTAACTTCCTACAATTATTTACAGTAATGGACTCGCGAAAGATGGATTTATTTAATCTAACACATGCTGACCTTAAGGTCTCCCAATGTCTTTTTTCTTTTAGAGTGTTTCCGTAAGATAAAATGTGCCATCTAATGAATCAACTTTTAAATGCTTACTGGATCCCTGTTCGAGGAGCCTAAGGCAAATATGTGAATACACAACCTTCTCTAGTACCAAGTAGTATAGTGTCACTATAGCTCAGTAACGTCAGCGTCTGTAAATAGGAAAATATTTATCTGTGACACTTCCAAAGAGAAGACAACTTGTACTATGTTGCTAAGAGTCATAAATAAAAGCACCATACCAAGAAAACGGGACTTTGGGCCTGGAAAGAAACAAATCTCAGCTTATACATATTATCTCGGGCTCAAATTTGATGTCTCCTGGGTCTTTTTTTTTCTCTCCCCTACAAAATGGAATATACATCTTATTTACTTGTAAGATTTTTTTGTACTACAAAATTAATGTTTATTAAAGTAATTTTTCAATATTGTATCATGGGTCCTTTCCTATTCTTAGCATTTGCTAAGAATATGCTTTTTCTAGAGAATAGTAGCTGAGACTTAAGTTTCATCTCAGAGCTACCTTGTAATGAATATTTTATTAAATTCTTATTTTATAGGCTGATTCTGATGCTTCGCTGTGAAAGAAACAGTGGGATTACTATGTGCTTTGTCTTTGAAAAAAATAAAGCATCCTGTTTATTAAAAAGGATTGAATTTTGTAACATAGGGTGCTGTGTATTACGGATTGAAGGAAGGAAGTATATTGATTATTGCTTACAAAATGATTTTATGTTTTCTTTTGAAAAATAATAGTTTGAATTTAGTAGTTGCTTGTTAATTAACTCATAATGTGAAATATTTACTATGGTTTTATAAATAACATGAAAATGTGGTTGCTAATTTTTAAATTTTTTTAAGTAAAATTCTAAAAATACTTTTCGTGTACATCACAGCCTCAACAAGAAGTTGATTTAAACTCTCCACGAACTACCACTTTGGAAAGGCAGACTTTCTATTGTGTCCCAGTGCCTGGGGAATCTGCGTGGGTAAAAGAAATATCCTTTGGGTTTTCTTATTTGTTGAATGGTTCTTGATATTTTCTTAAATGGAAAAAAAAAAACGAAATTTAGATTTTCAGTTTTTAAAAACTTAAGTCTTCTTACCACAGCGAAGCTTAACAGGAAAAAAACTGTATAAAACAACCTAAGTATTCATCAACAAGAAATTAGATAAAGTTATGGTACATTCTTATAGTGAAATACTGTTAAAAAGAATTGAGGAAATTTAAAGATAATTGAAAAAGAGAATACCACAATAATTAAGAAAAAAATTCAAATTAACAACTAATTCTAATTTTCTTAAGAGAAAACAATATGTTGATTCTTTTGAACGGAGCATGTGGAAACATCTTCATCTTCTTGTCTATTTAATTTTTTTAGTTCGTAATTCTTTTAGGCAAAGTTTATATACACAGAACTGCATGGATTTTAAGGGCATACTTTAGAGATTTGCAGCCCAAAGTAAAGAACTCGTGCCAGAAGTTCCTTTCTGCCTTCTTTCGAGTCACCGCTCCCCTCCCTTCCAGCCACTGTCTCGATTTCTTCCACCGTGGCTTCAGTTTTCCTGCTTGTGCCTGTCATACAAATGGAATCATGTAGCACAGAGTCTGTTGTGTCTGATGTCTTGTTCCGCACAATGCATTTGAGATTCACCCCTGCATATGTTAGTTCATTTTTTTTATTGCTGATGGTATTTGTTTATTGTCTCCACTTGGTGAGCATTGAGGTTGTTTCGAGTTCGGGGCCTGGCATTTTCTTTGTAAGATTTTCAGTTCGATTTTTTTAAGTTTTTTTTGTTATTGTTGTTACTTATGATAAGTTGTGTCTTACAAGGAATTGTTTAAAATGTTTTAAATTTGTCGGTAACGTGAAGCTTTTCATAGTATTTTCTTATTTTTCTTTTAATGTCGAGGGGATAGCTATCAGTGATCTCTTTCATTTCCAATATTGTTGGTTTTTCTCTTTTATTCTTGATCAGTGTTGCCAGTGATTTGTCAAAGAACCAACTTTAACTTTTTTCTGTTTCATCAATTTCTGCTCTTTGGTTTTATTTTAATTTCTTTCTCCAGCTTCTCAAAGTAGATGCTTAGATCATTAATTTCAAATCTTCCTTCTTTTCTAATAGCATTTAAGTCTATAAATTTCTCTCTGATCAGTGTGTTAGTTGCATTCCACAAATTTCGATTTGTTGTTTTTATTATCACTCATTTCAAAATATTTTCTAGTTTCCCCCGTGAATTCCTCTTTGATCTGGACGGCAGTGCATTTCCACTTGTGCCCCTCCCTCCCGTTTTTGTGCTGTTGTTGTCCTACACTTGTTCTTAAATTATAGAGCCCAAGATATTGTTATTTTTGCTTTAAACAGTTGTCTTTTACGTAAATTAAGAAATGAAGAAAAAAACATCTTTTACATGTTCGTGTACATATCTATCATTTACAGCTCTCTTTGTTTTTTTACTCTGGAATCCTTTCACTAAGCTTTTTTTCTTTTTTTTTTGTTAAAGTACAAATCTGTTGGTGAGGAATTCTCTCAGCTTTGGTTTAACTGAAAACGTCTTCATTTACCCTTATTTTTGAAGGCATTTTTATTAGCTGTAGAATTCTTGATTGACAGTCACTTTCTCCAGCACTTCGGTGGTATTGATCCAGTGTTTTTTGGCCTTCGTTGTTTTTTGATGAAAGGGTTAGTCATATCATTATTCCCCTGTATATAATGTGTTTAATTTTCTTCTGGCTGCTTCTAATGTTCTGTTTTTCTGTAGTTTTCATCAGTGTGATTATGATGTGCCTGGGTGTGGGTTTCTTTGTGTTTTTCTTGCTTGAGGTTTTTGTTTTGGTTTGGTTTGGTTTGAGCTTTTGAATCTATGGATTGACATTTTTTTCGGAAGAGTTCAGCCTTTATTTCTTCAAATATTTTTCTGTCCCAGTCTCTCAGTGTCTTGTTTTTTTGGGGACTCCAGTCACATGATGGTTAGACTACTTGTTATTGTACTCCAGGTGACTGAGACTCAATTCTTATTCTTTTTCTTTTTTTTTTTTCATTTCAGGTATTTTATTTTTCAGTTGTAGATTTTTCAGTTGGTTCTTTTTCATGGTGTCTATTTCTCTGCTAATATATTTCATCTTTGACTCACTTTTAAAATTGTAATTGTTATAATTGCTTTTTAATGTCTGCCAATTTCAATCAATATCCAGGTCTTCTTTGGGTTTGTTTCTGTTGACTATTTTTAATTCTGGTTATAGGTCATATTTTTCTGCTTTTCCCTATATAACTGATAGTATGTTATTGTTTGCCGATGTACAACCTTGCAAGTTTGGTTTTTGCCTTCATTTCAAGAATGTCACACTTTGTTCTGATGGGCAGGTGATTTACGTGGTTCACTTTAACCTTGTCAAGGTTTGGTTTTGCGCTTTGTTAAGGTTGGTATGGAGCAACCCCTGCTACCTGGGACATGGTCCTTACTCGTGAGGTAGACAGTTTCTGGGTCTCACCTGAGTGCCCAGGATGTTCAGCAGAGTCCAATTCTAAGTGCTGTGTAATTTCCAGAATCTCCATGTAGCTCCTGCCAACCAGCAGCTGTTCTCTGCTTGGACTCAAGGAATCTTGACGTGCATCCACGGCCTTGTGTTTGGCCCAAGACCCAGGTGGGACCGCACAGATTTCTGGTCATCTTCTCTCTCCTAGAGGGGCACCCTTCCCCTTCCGGGACCGTCCTGCACATTCTCATTGCTTCAGCTGTCCTGAACTGTGTGCCGTGTTCTCTCTGCCCAGCAAGAGCAGGGCCTCCACTGCTCTTTGTTGTAGTTTAGAAAATGGCCCTGAGAGAAAGCTGGGGACAGAGTGGAGTTACTCAGTGCGTTACTCCTTATTGGAGGATCATAACCTTATGCTCCCTGTTGTCTGATGACAAAACAGTTGCTTCATGTCTTTTGTCCAGTTATACAGCTCTTTACACTAGCTGGGGTGGGGGGCATAATCCTGAGCTATTATTCTCCTAACCAAAACTGGAAGTCCAGCCTTTTAAAAGTACATTCTTGTTTTAACCAAACTGCCAAGTTAATAACCTTTTATCAGTCATGTAATTAGCGTAACTTCAGATCATCCTCAGTTCATGGTAGTCTTTTCTTAACCCTTCATTTAACGCCTATGTTAATGCAAACCAAGCTCGAGTCAGCCCTTCAACATCCTATACTCCCAGTCGGCACAAGAGGAGTTACGAAGATGATGAAGATATGGACCTGCAGCCTAATAAACAGAAAGACCAACATGCGGGTGCCAGGCAGACAGGTAGGTGTGCCAACAGGCTTTCTTCAGCCTTCGGCTCTCTCTCATTAGTTTTGTTTGCAAAATTAATTGTTATATGATACAGCTCTCATTTTAGGAACTGGCAGTAATTCGACAACCTTGTTTTCATGGTAATCAGAATTATAGGCAGTGTTGAGAGTTTTTAGAGAACTCTGCTCAGTCGTGCTTCATAACTGAGCAATTAGGAATCAGAAGTGGCTGCTCTGTCAAATAGTTAGCTGAAAAAGGTCTTTTCTCTTTATTTTCATCTCAGCTCTTAAGTGATATAGAAGCATAGTCCTTTAGCCTAAGAATGATTGATTTATATCTGAAAACATCCTTTTTGTTTTCTCTTCGGAATAGTGGCACTTTAATTTAGTAAGACTGAAAACATCAGCGGAAAAACATGAAAGTGTTATATACTAGATTACTTATTCTTAAACTCTAAAGCAGATCACCCTTAGAACAGTCGCAGTTCTGTTCTGTTTACATACGTTTGTAGTGGCCGATACCTTGAAACATGCTTAAAACACAACTAATTCTAATTGAAACGAGGAGGCCAAAGTTGAAATTTGCTAAGAGCATGAGGGAATTTCAGGATGGGTATATATCGTTATCAGTTTCACCAGTCACACTTCTTTACGTGCAGTGAATTTTTTTTTATTATGGCAGGTAGATACGTTTGTCTTTATTTCTCCTTTTATATTCAGTCATTTCTCTTTAGCACCTTTAATCACAGGGCAAGTTAAAGGGGAAGGAGGTAGAACAAATTAGTTAATTGGTCTCTTAAATCGGGTTTGGAGGGCAAACATAACAGTGATAAGGAATAGTGAGTTACATTTAACCATATATTAGTCTACTTTATAAGTTCGTGTTACTGTATTTAATGCTGAGGCATATTTTAATGTTTTTAAAGTTGGAATGTTTTACAGTAATTATATACAAACATGGTAGTATTCTTTCTTTTTTCATCCACCTCAAATGTTTATGAAAATTAATGGTGTAACAATAAGTGACCAAATCCAGGTCATATTGTAGTTCTTTCTTTTTACTTAAAAAAAATTCGATGCTCCTTTCTATTTCTTGTTCTTTTTAAGTTTTTATTTGAGTACATTATTTATGTAAAGTTTAACTTGTTTCATTGATTTCTAGGCAATCTCTCAGGCTATCAATATTCGTAAAATTTTTTTTGAGATAATAGATTCACATACAATAATAAAGAAATAGAGAAATAATAAAGAGAGATCCTGTGTACCCTTGACCCAGTTTCCCCCAGTGGTTACATGTTGTATAAGTTCAGCAGAATATCATAGCTAGGAAACGGGCAGAGATACAATCCATGATCTTGTTCAGAATGCACATTTTTTTACGTGCACCTATTTATGTGTATTTAGCTTATGCAGCTTCATCACTCACGTAGATGTCACGTGACCACTAGTACAGACAAGATACAGAGCAGTTCATTACTTGTTTTTTCACGTTGCCCTTTTAGAATCATACCCCCCTCTCCTGCCCCTCCCCTTTCTTTCTCCAAGTCTCCAACCCTGATAACCACTCATCTTGCCTCCATCTCTATGATTTTGTTATTTCAAGAATGTTATGTAAATGAAATCTTATAGTATGTAAACTTTGCGGATTGGCATTTTTCATTCACCCAAATTCCCCTGAGATCCAGGTCGTTGCAGGCGTCAACAGTTTGTTCCTTTGTGTTACTGAGCAACATTCTGTGGTACGGCAGGCTAGATATTGATTCTGATTAGTAATCAGCCCTGAACTGTGACGACTTCAGGGGTAGGGGCTATCTTTTAATCATCTTTGTATCCCCAACAACTAGTCTGATTCCTGGCACATAGCAGATGTTAATAAATATTTGGTAAGTGAATTTATTGCTGTATAGTTTTATTCTGCTTACTAAGTAGCAAAAGGTATGTTATACCAAGGCAGTTAACTTTTAAAAGTACTTATACTTGAGACTTGATGGGGGGGAAATTTGTTCCTATTTTATCGTAGGAAGAACAGTGATTAAATTTTTCAGATCATCATCATAATCTTTGCTCTCTTTATAGGTCCGACAAGGGGTTTTGTTAGTATGTGTTATTTCCTTAAAAACTATAACAACTTGAAGTTTGGGAGCTCAGAAGCATCGTTTATGTTAAACTTGAAAGGCTCCTAAGGGAGGGCTCTTTGTCTCCAGAAGGCCTTGGAAATGGCTAAGTACAGTGCTCTCCTTTGATTTTAGGAGGCGTCGGTGGTCTTCAGTGGTGTGGAGAGCCAAAGCGTTTGGAAACTGAAGCGTCTTCTGGGCAACAACTGAACTCCCTCAGCCTCTCTTCTCCCTTCGACCTAAACTTCCCACTGCCAGGAGAGAAGGGCCCTGCGTGCCTTGTGAAGGTGATGAACCTTTCACAGACCCGGCCCTGGCAGACGTGCTGTGTGTTTCAGAAATTAAAATGAGGAAGTCGGCATTTGTGTTAGTTTTCTATTGCTGCTGTAACAAATCACCCCAGACTTAGTGGCTTAAAACAAAAACATTTCCTCTTATAGGCTTTAGGTCAGAAGTCTGACGTGGCTCTTCCTGGGGGTAAAATCAAGGTGTCGGCAGGGCCGTGTTCCTTTCTGAAAGTTCCTGGGGAAAATCTGTTTTTTTGCCTTTTCCAGTTTCTAGAAGTGCCCCCCTTCCTTGGCCCATGGCCCCTTCCTCCATCTTCATAGCCAGCAACAGTGCATCTTTATGGCCATTTTTTTCAGACACAACTCCCTCTGACCAGAGGTAGGAAAGAGTCTCCAATTTTAAGGGCCCATGTGATTAGATTAGGCCCACCACATAGTCCAGGATAATTTCCCATCTCAGGGTCCTCAATTTATGCAAGTCACTGTTGCTTTTTAAAGTAACATATTCACAGAATTTAGGAATTAGGATGTGGATATCTTTGGGAGGCCATTTTTCTGTCTGCCCATAGCATTCTTAAAGAATTAAAGAATATTTCAGTCGCAGCAATGGAGCAATTTTTTAATTCATGTCTACTTCCTTTCTATATTATTTCTAACTTTCTGATAGCTACTTCGTTTTCGCCATTCTCTTATCAGAAAGTTTCTCATTTGTATTTAAAATAAAATGGAAGAAAAAAATTCTACTTATAGTTCTCCTATCTTGCTTATTCTTGTTTTTTAATCCTGATAGATGAACAAGTGATACCAGTTTCAGAAATGATCATCGAGAATTTCTGTTCTTATTTGTGGTTTTAACTTAAACAGCACTTCTAAAGTTAACAATATTTGTTAACAATGTTTGTCCTGCCATGCTTATGTTGGGTCTCACCAGTAGGAGGCTTTGACAGTTATTAAAGTCCATCATGACAGGCAACTGTGAAAGTTTGTTTTTTGTTGTGCAAAACCTCACGTCCACTCTGAGTTTTGTGTTAGCCTTCCCAATATTGCATAGTTTGTAAGCCCAGAGTTCATAATCCTGGGGGTTTCCCCCTTTTCTCAGTGTTAATAGACTGTGAGATAATGCACGTTTCTGGTTTGAGCTGACCATCATCCTTCAGGAAAGCCTTCCCCTCTCAAAGCAGTGTGGTGTGTTGAAAACAGACGTTAGCCCGAGAGTCGAGTCCTGTGTTTTGGTTGTTAGCGTCTGTGCTAGCAAGCAGAATGACCTGTACTTTACCTCTCCTGGCCTCAATTTATGAACTAAAGGAGTTGCTTTAAGATGCATTCCTGATCTAAAATTCTAAGGTGTTATTACTCTACTTCAGGTCTAAATAGCTTACGCTTTTTGGGGGTTATTTAGTGCTAACAACATGATTTCGTGTGGTGTCTTGTCAGGTCTATGAAGACTGGGATTGTTTCAAAGTCAACGATGTTCTTGAGCTGTACGGCATCCTCTCCGTGGACCCCGTGCTGAGTGTACTGAACAACGACGAAAGGTGGGTCTTTTTGCTCTTTTTTTGGGTAACTTTATTTTGATATTATTTCTAACTTTCAGAAGTCAGAGGATAATTACAAAGAACTCTTTATTCCTTTACCCAGATTTATCAGTTGTCAACACTTGTGCCCCATTTGCTTTATCATTTGTGCTCTAATCTTATGTACACACATTTTTTATAAATATGTACATTTTTATGAAACATTTGATAGTAAGTTGCATATATAATACCCTAAATGCTTGAGTCCATATTTCCTAAGATCAAAGACTTTAGCTTAAAAAAAGTGAATTTCTCACAGTCCTGGAGACTGGGAAGTCCAGGATTAAGGCCCCAGCAAATCCAGAGTCTAGCGAGGGCTGGTGTCCTGGTTTGCAGATGGCTGTCTTCTCGTGTCTTCATGTGGCAGACAGCAGAAAGCCTTGACACCTTTGAAGTGTCAAAGCCAGTTGTTTTGTAGGGTGTCTCTCAGCTTGAGTTTGACTTATGTTTCCTCCTCATTAGTTCAGATTATGCATTTTGGGCAGAAATACCACAGAAATGATGCATCCTTTTCAGTGTATGACATCAGGAGGCATATGATGTCACTTTGTCCCATGACTGGTGTGTTCATTTTGATCACTTGGTTAAGGTGGTGCCTACCAGGTTGCTGTCCTATAAAGTTACTGTTTTTCACTTTGTACTTAACAGGTAACTTACTGCGAGACATAGTGAGAGTATGTAAATACCTAGTTTCTCATTTAACTTTCACCAGCTTACTTTGGTATCTGTTGGTGATTCTTGCTTGAACCAATACTTACTATGTCAATAATTTTCTGTCTCAGTCATTCCTTTTACATTTATTTGTTGGCATTCTGCAGAAGAGATTTCCTTTCTCCCCACTTATTGAGTTGATTTTTTTTGTCATTGTGGATGTTAATCTGTTATTTATTTTGAGATTCCAGTTTTCCCATATTTGGCTAGTGGGAGCCATCTTAAGCAGTCTCTGGGTCCTTTTTGACAAGACTTTATCATTTGGAACATGTATTTTCTGACACATTAAGCTATTTCAGCTTCATTTTGTACTTCTCATGTTCTGGCCCCAATATCAGCCATTTTTCCAATGAACAGGAATTATATTTTAAAATCAAGATCTGGGTGCTCGTGTGCTCACTAGTACTGGGTTGGCATTGCTTCTATGCCCACTTAATGGACAGAGCTAGGAAATATGTACACACACACACACACACACACACACAATACACATAGGTCTCTATTTCCAAGTCTGTGTCTCAGAAAGCGAGTTCACCTGGATTCCTGGTCAGCCCAACACCACAGCTGTCATTCCAGTTTCCTGTCCAGATTTCCAGCTCCCTTCTCTAACAGAACCCTGACTCCCATCATTCTTAATATACTCGTTTGCTCAGCTCTACAGTATGGAGAGGGTAGTTTCAGGATCGGGGACCCATACATAGCCCTGCAAAAGACAGCCCTGGTAACCCGAGTACAGTGTCTGTTCCCGGTTCTTTTTATTTCAGGATGAGGGTAGGTTCTGGTCGGAGTGTTGTGTTCCCAAGTTACTTGGGTGTGTCCTTTTCTCCCCGCTCGGTGCAGTTCTGCTTTTCATTATTCATTTTACAGAGTTAGGTTCATTTGTTCTCAGAGTGTTTCATTTCAGAATTTTTCCTCCATTTTTATTATTTTGATTTTTTTAAGTGTAGAAAACATTAACACTGTTGCCAAAATCAAAACTGCAAAAAGAATGCAAGAGTGTCATTCCCCATGGCTTCGCTCTCTTCCCATTCATCCTTCCTGCAGAACCAGCTTCAGTTTCTGTTCTTCCTGTGTTTCTTTCTTGCAAAAATAAGTAGATACATGTATATTTTATTCTAGAAGAAGAGGCGTAGGATGTGCGCTTTTCTGCTTTTCCTACCTAACAATATATCCTGAAAAGCCAGCTCTTCCTCCTTTTTGTTTTTGTTTTTGTTTTTGTTTTGTGGTTGCCAAAAGAAAGGAATCACATCTGCCTCCTACACACACACAGAGTTTTCTTGTCGAATAGCGGACATTCATTTTAGTGTTTCCATAGGAAGAACCTAATTTTTTTCCATAGTAAAATGATGCAAAACAGAAACTTTAAATAAACTTAACGTTCCTTAAGAATAGGACACATAATGGCTTGTCTTGGCTGTTTCTTGCTATGATGATTTTCTTGCTTTGGTCACTTCATTTATCGAGGTGGTTTAGTGTGCGGACCGAGCCCGCTGGCCTGGGTCAGAGTCCTGGTGTGGCCGTCATGACTGCGTGACCTTGGGCTTCGCGGCTGCAGCAGCTTGGTTTCCTCGTCGGAAACGAGGGTGGTGGTGAGGCTGTAGTGAGTGTGTGTGTGCGAAGTGAAGAACATCGCCCAGCTCGGGGTACACACTGTGTAAAGGCTGATTCCCGTTCTCATGTTGACGGAAGATGGTAGTATGAATTGATTACTCTGCAGTCTGTAAGGTCTGAAGCTCTAAAAACATTTTACTCATTTGTTTCCATCAAAAATCTATCATCTGCTAATTTATTTAGCAAATCTGAAAAACTCACTTTATTTTCATTGCTGGTATACCAACTATTCGAGAGAGATATCACAGAATAAAACTTAGGAAAAACAGTTAGCAAGACAGATGAATGGATTTTCCACACACTGAATAAAGGATACCTGATAGCTTTCTAGAAAAAAGACCCTGTTTTCGAGACATTCCGTGACATTTGCTGTCTCGCTGATAGCTCAAGAAAGAGTATTTGTGTTTTGAAATCACCTAATGAGTAGACATACTATATCCCATTTAGCTCAGTGACAGCATCCTGAACACAAACATCGCTCTGGAAGAATGGAATACAGTATAACATCCAGCTAGCCTAGAACCTGCGTAAGGTAACAAATGAGGCGCTGTTTTCTGAGACGATGCACAGGTGGCTTGAGTTCTCATTCTTTGTTCAGTCAGCGCAGCTGACGTCATCTGTGTACTGAAGCTTTGCTCCTCCCCGCAGGGACGCCTCGCTCCTGGACCCGATGGAGTGCACGGACACAGCCGAGGAGCAGAGAGTGCACAGCCCTCCCGCTTCCTTAGTGCCGAGAATCCACGTGGTGCTGGCACAGAAGCTGCAGCACATCAATCCGTTACTGCCGGCTTGCCTTAACCAAGAGCAGAGCAAAACCTGTAAGTGTAAGAGCTCGAGCCTCGCGACCCACACTTCATCCCCAGCGTGTGTGGAGCTGCCTGTGACGGGTGCTCATGGCATAGCTGAGTCCGTCAGGTCCTCCTTTGTCAGAATAATCACTGTTTCTTTGCCCCATTGTCCTTTATGTTTATCCTCTTTGTTAATGGGGGGAGGGTACACAGCTGTCTTGTAGCTTGAAGATTGGCGCCTCTTACTGACTAATGTTGGCAAGTCTGTCCTCGTCATCTATCGACCTGTAGTGCTTTTGTTCCAGTTTCTTTTTTTAACCTCGAGTTCCTCTCAGATGTCTTATTCGAGTGCGTTATTCTGAATCAGGTCTCCCTTCCTTCTCCAGTTGTTTCAAGTTTCATGTCCGAATTATCTCCAATCAGAGCAGAACTGCTTGGGTTCCTCACGCATGCCCTCCTGGGAGATGGCTTGGCTGCCGAATACCTTATACTGCATCTCATCTCGACAGTGTAAGTGCTCAATTCCTGGCGGGAATTAAGGAGTTTTTTGAAAGTGGAAAAGAGCGGGAAGGTTTCTCCGGTAATCTGTGCGCTTCATCGTCGACTGGTTTTCATTGGTCCAGTGTAACAAGTGTTGCACCAAGTCACAGCCAGACTCCTGTTTTGACCTTTTCCCAGTTTCACATTTAGCATTTCGATTATGTCTCTTTAAATTTAAGAGTCAAAATCAGATAAAAGGGCCTGTCTGATGAGTAAAATGAGCTCTTTTATCCTTTTTGCATTCTGAATTCTCTGTTTATCCAGCCCACGGCTCATTATCTAGAAACAGTCAACGAGGTCGGTCGTGTGCTCATCTGACTTATAAATGGATGTGAGCACCCCTCCCTCCGTCTCACCGTAGTTGGTTTCTGATTTCGAAAGCAACATGCGTGCCTTCGGCAAGTTCCAAGAGCATGAAGCAGAGGTGGAAATCATCTGTAGTCACCACTTAGAGATGCTCTCGGTTAACACGTTTGGTACATGTTCACGCCATCTTTTTGTTTGCATACATGTACATCCCTATGTAGGTCTCGATATGCCCTAAATGCAGATCCACGTCTTGCATTATCATTTAATATGTATTAAACATTATCCCATCATGACTCTTGATGAACTTTTTGATGAGTGAGTGCACAGTATTTCATTGTAGACAGTTGTACCCTTTCCCTAAATGCTAGATTTTCCTAGTTCATTATATGGTACAGAGATGCAGTAACCGTCTTTGTACTATAAATCTTTGTTTAAATAGGATTTGACACAGTAGTACATGATGGTTATGAGCACAGACTCCAAAACCAAACTACTTGTGTTCAAACCCAAGCTGGCTATGTGAACTCGGTCATGTTCCCCAAACTTTCTGTGCCTCAGATTTCTCATCCGTAAAATGAAGATAATCCTACCAACCTCAGAGGGTTTGGGGATTAAATGAGAAAGCATGTAAGCATTCAGAACAGTCTCTGGCACATGATAAGACTTCACTTAAATATTGGCTGCTTTTTATTGCTGTTATTCTGATTAAAAATATTAATCTATTTTTAATGATACTATATTAAGCTAATTTTTCCACGTTTGCTTTTTGACGAAGATCAAGAAGTCACCTGAGTTTCTTATTGATGGATATTTTTTTTTTTCTAGATACACAAGAAGAGACGTTCTTCCACTAGGAAAATTTACAGTTAACTTGAGTGGTTGCCCGCGGAATAGCACCTTCACAGAACACTTATATCGAATTATTCAGCATCTTGTTCCAGCAGTAAGATCAATACAAATATGTATTATAAATTAAGCACACTTTAAAATCCAGCCAGTTGTCTTTACTTCAACCCAAATATTTAACTTTGAGATTTTAATAGACGTCATTACAGGGAAACAAAGCCTGCCACGGTCCATAATTCACAATGTACTTTCCCCTAAACCTTCCGCTTCTCTTTCATTACCTTGGCAGAAGTTTCTCTAACGATGAGCCCGACTGCAGGAACTCCCTTACGGTTGTACTCTCGGGCGATGCGGGTTGGCTTGTGTCGTGCACAGCCGAACACTCGCCTCTTCAATGTCTTGTAGTTTTCGCAACAGATTAGAGTGTGAGTGACATGCTTTCGCTTACATGCGGCCAGACCCTGCTCGTGGCATCTTTTGATGCAACAAGCTCCTTCTTCAGGTGGGGCTCGCTTGTATCTATAAAGTGCCCTCCATTGTCTTTGACTTCAGCGGAGCCAAAACACAAAAATTCTCTGAATTTGGAAAATACACCTCACGTCCGCCCCGACATGCTTCTCCTGCGCACACACGCACGCACGCACCCCGTCTCCAGCCCGAGCGCACACACTCCTGTAGAGGCTAACGCAGCAGAAGAGCCGACTGGAGCGTGGAGCAGGGTGCAGGCTGTGGGGGCGCCAGCTCCAAGAGACCGGAGGAGGTGGCGCGGCGGGTTGAACGGGGTCTCGGCTCCTACGACTGGGCGAGGAGGGCCACACAGCCAGGTGGTGCGAGCTCCAGACGCACGGCGCCTAGCCAGCACGTGTGCCCTGCTGTCGGATCTTGGAACAGTTTGTTCAGGAGCCCGCAGCAGTCTGTGATGAATGGGTCTGATTTGAATTCAGGGAAGCATAGAGGAGAATTAGGCTTTTCTCCCACGGTGATGAGTAAACGAACATTTTCTGTTTTGCTGCCCTGTGGTAGGTTAAAGAAGTTAAGCTTTTGGATATTTGCTATATGTAACATCTCAGCTGTCTATCATTTGTGTCTGCCTCACTGGTAAAATAAAAATTAACCTTTAAGAATACTGAACGAGACAGTTGAGAATAAAGCAGCTCAGTGAAACTCTTATTTAGGATAGAGCTATTATTTTTGCTCAAGAGACCATGAGACTACTGCCTGAGGAATTGATAAGGTCCTTCTTTCTATATAAAATAGTGTTTAACTCCAAATATATGTTTTCTTAAAACCGGAAACTTAGTTCCTTGCTCATCAAAAAACTTCTTTTTGCAGTCTTTTCGTCTCCAGATGACTATAGAGAACATGAACCATCTGAAATTCATCCCTCACAAAGACTACACAGCCAACCGCTTGGTCAGTGGGCTCCTGCAGCTGCCCAGCAATACTTCCCTTGTAATTGATGAGACGCTCCTGGAGCAGGGGCAGCTCGACACCCCAGGTCGGTTCGTGGGTATTTCCGTTTCTAACCTCCCTAAAGCCACATCTGATCATGGCTTCTTAAAAGAATAACTGTGAATAGAGACAAATGCAGAAAGGCTTACCATGTGAATTTAATTGAAGTGTGTATTCTGAATTGTGTACATCAACTATCTTTTGTCAGTTTTATGAAAATGGTACAATGATAGTACAAGTAACTAATAGCTTTTCAAAGGCTGAAAAGGGAAGAAGTTTTGCCTTTAGTCATATTATTACCTCAAAAAAAAAGTATAGACAAGATCTAGTAAAACAAAGAAGTTTTAAAATTTTTTTCGAAGACTATCTAAAAGAAATATTTAGTAGATTAGATGGTTTGAACTAATTTCAGTTATGGAACATAAAATTACAGGAACGCAGATTGCATTATCTGCTCAAATAAGAATTAAGAAGTCACTTTGCTGGTGATAAGGTCAAGATGAAGAAGTAGAATTAAAAACTATAGACTGGGTACATTTAAGGCAAAAGTGAGTAGCAAATTTGTAAAATTCAGTAACTTTATCTCTGTGGATAAATATTTTAGTTCTAATATTTTAGCCCTGTTGAACACACCCCAGAAAAAATACTTACTGGGAACCTCTTTTTTTGTTTGATTGCATACCAGATGCTATACTAGGTATTAGATTTTGGGGGATCTTGGCCCCCGAAATATATTTGTCTAGTTTGACAAATATTACGTGGGATGTTTACCTAATGAACACTGAGCTTAGTAAATTGGACAGTGCCTCATACACTTTCTGAAAGCAGTAGAAACCTCATGTCTCATAATCAATGTCAGCAAAACTTGTTTAGGTGATTAAAATCCAGTAACTGAAATTTTTGCTTTTTCTAGGTGTTCATAATGTGACTGCCCTGAGCAACCTGATAACTTGGCAGAAGGTAGATTATGACTTTAGTTACCACCAGATGGAATTCCCCTGCAACATTAACGTTTTCATTACTTCAGAGGGGAGATCGCTCCTACCGGTATGATGAGTCATTTTTAAGCGGAGGGAGGCTACACTGGAAAGATACCTATATTTTTGTTTTATTTCTTGGTACTGCTTATTACTAATAAGTGAAACTTGTTTTTAAATTGTGGCTGCTGATTATAAATATGGGAATTGATTATTTCGTTGTTGCCTATTTACAAAGAACCAGGTACCAGCATATCACACAAGCAAAGGAAGCAGATGGAAGCAGTAACGCCCCCATCTAGGCATAGGAAGTAGAAGCTGTCTGTAGCTTGACCGGGTAGCCTCAGACCTTCGCTTCTGCTGTCTCTATCCCATTGTTTTTCGCCAGTCTCCTGTGAGAGAGATTTTAGAGATCCTTTTAAAGGGTCCCTGATGACTGGTAAATCATCAGAGTGACTGATGAGAAATAAGCCTAGTCGTTTAGAAGGTATCTAGTTTCTCTATATAATAGCGTTCACTGTGATTTACGAGAAAACTGCCTGTGAACGAATGAAACAGCCCATTTGTAAGTTTTCTATGAGAAAGTCTGATTAAGATAAATATATATTCCACAATTAAGGAAACATCTAGAACATTTTAATTAGCTGCTTTTTAGAGGCCGGCTACCTTTTTACATGTTTGCTGATACCATTGAGGAAACATAAGAAAAGTCTTTTAACTTTTTAAATTATTGCTGAGGTAGTTATATTTATGTAAATTAATTTTTTAAAAAGGGACTTCCACCCAATAATAAATAATCTTTTCTAATTCCCTGTGCGGCCAGTAGAGATGATGCATCCATCCTCCTGAAACCTCAGATTAATTTAGGAACTTGGAGAATACTCTGTGCTACTTCTCCTTTTAGGCAGACTGCCAGGTCCACCTGCAGCCCCAGCTGACGCCTCCCAACATGGAGGAGCACATGAGCAGCCTCCTCGCGGCCGTGCTGCCCTCCGTGCTGAACAAGTTCCGTGTTTACCTCACCCTCCTGAGGTTCCTGGACTATAGCATATCTGATGAAATAACCAAGGTATGTTTGGGTTAAAATAAAGGATTTCCCGGTGTCGAATTGGAATGTGTAATCAATTTACATTTATTATACTTATTGATAAGGAAATTTTGTTATTTTCTATTAATTTCCATGTCTTGTACAATTTTTCTTCTTAGTAGTTGCTCTGGGGGCTACAATTAATAACTGTGACCATAGATTTGGGATTAATGCCAATTTAATCACAATAGTATACAAAAACTTTGCTCCTTTATAATTTCCTTCTCCCTTCCTTGGTGCTTTACAGATTACATCTTTATTACATTGTTACGTTCATCAACACATTTATAATATTGCTTTAAATCAGAGGAAAAAAGTTAAAGACATTTATACAGCTTTTTGTATTTCCCTGTGTAGTTCCCTTTGCCAGTGATCTTTATATGGATTCGAGCTACTTTGCTGTCTCCTTTCATTTCAACCTGAAGAACTCTCTTTAGTGTTTCTTATAGGGCAGATCTGCTTATGACAAATTCTCTTAAGGTTTTGCTTATCTGGAAACGCCTTAATTTCTCCTTCATTTTTGAAGACTAGTTTTGCTGGATGTAGAATTCTTGGTGTATAGGCCTTTTCTCTCAGCACTTTGAAGTTATTTAAAAAGCAGTATGTCCTCCAAAGCAGAACCTCCCTCCACCAGCTGTGTCCCGCAGAAGCCTCCTGGCTTCTGGTGAGGAGATCCTTATGCACAGCGCATCATGGTTCTTGTTTTTTCATGATTCTCTTTGGCTTTCGACGGTTTAACTGCAACGTGGCTAGGTACGGATCTCTGAATTTTCCTACTTTTGGAGTTTATGGAGCTTCTTGGATGTGCAGATTAATGCACATTTTGGGGGAAGTTTTTAAGAAATTGGGTAAGTTTCGACCATATTTCTTTAAATGTCTTTCTGCCCCTTTTTCTCTCCTTCCCCTGGCACGCCGATGTACGTATGTTGGCACACTTGATGGTGTCCCCCTAGACTTTGATTTGAGGCTGTGTTCGTATTTTCTCATTCTTTTTCCTTTCTGTTCCAAAGACTGGATAATCTCAGTTGACCTGGCTGAAAGTTTGCCAATTCTTCTGCCTGCTCACATCTGCCGTTGAGCCTCTCTAGTGATTTTTTAATGTTATATTTTTCAACTTTAGAATTTGCTTTTTAAATAATTTGTTGATATTTTTTATTTGGTAAAACATTCTCATATTTTCTTGTAGTTCTTTATACATGGTTTCCTTTGAATATATTTAAAGTAGATGATTTAAAGTCTAATATTTGTGTTTCTTCAAGGTTGGTTTCTGTTGACTTTTTTCTTAATGAATGGTCATACATTCTTGTTTCTTTGTATGTCTTCTAATTTTTGTGTGGAAAATCTGACATTTTAAATAATACAATGTGGCAACTCTGCTGAGTTTCTCCTCCCCCCGCCCCCCCAGGGTTTGCTGTTGATGACTTTTCTGAATTCTATAAAATCTGTGTTCTTTGTTGTGTATGGGCACTGAAGTCTCTGCTGTTAGCTTAGTGGTCAGTCTGTAATTGGATAGGAATTTAATTTCCTTAGATGCCTGGAAGCAGTTTGTCTCCTGTCTAAGCCAAGGGGCTGTGTCTATGTTGGAGCCAGCCTTCAACAGAGCCATGCAGCTTACAGCTCGGCCCTAGCCTTGAGGTTATCCAGAGATGAGAGCTTAGGCCTGTGCATGCACGTGGCATTCTAAATGCCTAGGGATTTGTGTGTGTGTGTGTGTGTGTGTGTGTACACACACACACACACATATACATACATACATGTACACATACACAGTTTTCAAAGCCCCTGTGGACATCTCATTCTCTATTTTTCCTTTTAAGGGTTTTGGTTAGCCTGCTGTTTGCCCCAACTATTACCCAATACCTGAGGCAGCCAAGGTGACCAATAATTCCTTGGGTTGTTTCTGATAAATGCCCTGGGAGGAAGAGGCTTGTTCCCCCTGGGCAGGCTCCAAGGCAGGAGAAAAAGGACAGCCTTGCAAATGGATTTTCCAGGGAACTACCAAACGAATGATGATGGTTCTCTGGGAATGGTGCTTTGAAAGGCTCCAGCCTCACTACCCTTTCAGTGGTCGCCAGGCTGTCCATTTTCAGGTGGGGTGGGGGTGCGGAATAGGGTAAGTTCAAATGCCTCAAAGCTCATTGTCTTTGAATAAATGCTGCTCAGATTGCTATAAGCATCTGGTTGGTTACCTTCCAGAGTTTTGAAGAAGCTGTTCCGTTTTTTTGCTAGTGTCCTTATTCCTTTTAATGTGGAGATAAGTTTTCAGAGGTCCTCACTCTGCCATTTCTGCTGACATCTTTCTACCCTGTGTTTAAAGGCATCATTTGCTATGCAAGTTGCTGGCTTCTGTCTGCTTTGTCTTCTCAAGTGAATCTGAGTTGTATTCCGTTTGGAATACCTTCACCGATAGCATCATTTGTCTGTGTAAAGTTTGGTTCTCACTCCTTTCACTCACAGTCTCATTTGTCTAAGAGGCAGGGCTGCCTGCCTTATTTTCACATCAGTCAAGGAGCCAGGTCACTTTCCTCGCCCTATTAAATGCAAATGTCGTTCTTTCCTGTGGAACAGTTTTAAAGTCTCTTTACTCTTTTGTTAAAGGCAGTTGAAGACGACTTTGTGGAGATGCGTAAGAACGACCCTCAGAGCATCACGGCGGATGATCTCCACCAGTTGCTCATCGTAGCGCGGTGAGTGGTGCGCGTCCCCGTTGCTCCCTCAGTCGGCTGTGTCTGACTCCTGATTTACTGATAACTGAGGCAGACTTCTAAAAATAGAACCGAACTTTCCCCTTGTAAAAACACCTCGCAGAGTGGAATTGTTTGGCCATTGATCACTTCATTGGAACCAGGCGTGCTTCTTGTTCTCTAAGCTTCTGAAAGCAAGTCATCCTCCAGATTTGACTTAAGGGATTCCTTTGTAGAAATCTGAGTTGGCCCTTGTTTGTGTCGCTACCAGAGATCCTTTCTCCTAACCCAGAACTCCTGGGTCTTAAGAAAAAAAAGGGATCATCCTAGGTCTCGACTTAAATTTGTTTGTGTTTCGAACCAGGTTTCTGTCTCTCAGTGCTGGTCAGACGACGCTGTCCAGAGAACGATGGCTAAGAGCAAAGCAGCTAGAGTCTTTGAGGAGAACCAGGCTTCAGCAGCAGAAATGTGTGAATGGAAATGAACTTTAAGATCTGATACCTATGAAAGAGTAATGGGCAAATTGTAGCCACATTATTGTAAAATTCAAATACCATTTATACCACATTGTTTTGTAGATAATTTGTATCAAAAACCAGTGACTTTTCCCGAAATCAAGCCTGGTAACATCTTAAGTTTATATAATATTCAGTAAGGGCTTTTACCTTACTGATTTTATGGAGCTTTTGAAGTTTGTTTTATAATTATATAAATCAGTAACAATGTACAAAAATTGTATTTGATATAAAAGTTTAATATTGATAATGTTGATTATACCATTTCCTTAAGCTTCAGCAAAGTCATAGGCCAGATTCTGTTGAAATGCTAACATCAACTTCATTTGAAGAAAATTGTTGAAATTCCAAAGTTAGGACTTGTTCACTTAAGGTTTTTTCGTCTTTCTAATTAACGGGGTCTGAATGTGTTTAGCGGTCCCAGTTTGGGGAATGGGGCATACTTGCCAGTAATTCACATAACCATGTGAAATTCTGTAGTATCATTTCCCAGACATTTGACCACAGAAGCTTTTTTTCATCTAACGGTTGTTAACCTGCAATACTAGTCTTTAACATGGCAGTGGTTCCCAGACTTTTGGAGTTCATGGACCAGTAATATATCCAAAAATTTTGGAGATGGACAAGGTTGCCAATTTATTTTGCCAAGCTATCTGAAAGAAATCGTTGTATTATCACCATTTTTTTTCATAAGAGGACAATCTCAGGAAGAGATGGTCCTTTAAATGAAATAAATGTAGCTTTTTGAAAAAACACTCCATTGTCCTTATTTTCCTCATTTAACCCCAGTGCATTTGGGAACCACTGTTTTTTGGGACTCACTTAAGGAAATTCTTGCCCTATGAAGTTATTTTGCCCACATAATGAGCCAAGTAGTTAACTTTTTGAAAATGCCTTCTTTAGGAAAAAGGTTTTTAATTCTTTTAATAAATGTGGTTTAATTGCTTTGATGACTGTGTTAGTATCTGTTAGTTCCAGATATTAGATCAACTAACATCTGCTAGTCTAGGAAAGCCCTGATAAAACTGTAGGTAGGTTTTCCCCAGACCGATTAGTTTTAACATAAAACTTTTTAAAGGAACAAAAATATCCATAGCTAGAAAGCAGATTAATACTATAGTATAAGTGTGACATCAAGAATATTTGGAAAGGTTAGAACATTACATAAGCTACCAGTGGTTGTTTATAAAGATTAATTTAAGTCGGTAAGTTACCTAATTGGAAACATTAGATATTGCTTAAAATGATTCCTCAAATTCCACACTCCCCTAAATTGACATTGCTAACCAGGAAGCAGGGTCAGCCTTGAAAAGCGAGGAATTTATTATGCCTAACGAACTGAAGTGAAAATTACTAAAAAAAGTTGTGACACTTTTCCTAAACTCAAAGCTATTTTTATAAACTAATGTAAATGATATGTTTATATTTAGAATTCTAACTGGTTTTCATTTTTATAACTGGTAGACTAGAACTTCCTTAAACTTTTAGAAGTGAAAGCTCAACTGAATTTGTGAGAATAAAATTCATCAGCGTAGAATAGTTACTGTGTGTTTATTGTGCCAATGTGAATTGTAATTTACCAAAGAAAAGTACGTAACTTGCTTGGTCTTGTAGAAAAGTTCCCTTCAAAGGAAAACCTTCTTTCAAAGAAATAAAACTCATCCCATGTGATGTGTTGAAGAGATGCTGTGTCCTCTTGATGGAAGCCCATCCCCTGAGGTACACTTAGTATGGGGAGTGGTGCAGCATGGTGTCCACCACTCAGGTAGGAAGAGAATTCTGGGCTTCAGAAACCCTTCTCTTGCTACGCACGTGGACGTTAAAGTCTGTTAGTCTAACGCAGTGTTAATCCTATTTTGAATCACCAGGAAACTGGAACGAAACATCGCCTTTAGTTCTCAAAAATCTCTTTGGAACTAACTTCTGTGGAGTTTAAAATGCATATTATCACAAGACTTTGCTTATATTTTCTCATGTTGTGGAACAGTTAATATTTTCAAGAAAAGTTGGTTAAGAGCAGGATAAAACATTCCATTTCAGTACTTGGGTTTTAAAATTTGTTGGTCTCTGATCCATTTCATCATTTTTAAAGTCATGAAAACACTTCAAAGGGGTAAAACATTTGGAAAAGCAAACTTACCTTACTTATGAATTACCAAAGAAATTTAATTTAATTTGATTCAAAAATCAAACCATTATCTTTAAAATGTTATTCAAGGAATTCTCATACATTATCACTTTAAATTACAATAGTATTTTATTTTTAAATAGTCACAAGATTTGACAATTCACACACACAGGAAAAAGATATCACTAATAAATAACAAAAGTGGAAATACTCATCAAAGTTACAACAGACATAATGCTTAGCTGAGAATCACCTCAACAGTAAGGCTCTGAACAAACCAGACAAACTGCTCCTCGTTAGGATTATGTGTCGGGGCTGATAGAAGAGGCCCCAGTTCCATGTGGTCAGGGTTACAGTACACAGCCAATTTTAGCACAGTTGTGCTTCAGACTAAGTTTTCAATAGTTGCAATAATCTACACAAGATGTTAAGGAATGCCCCCAAGAGAAATTAAAATTTGAAGACTTCTTTCAAGAATAACCAATATCCAGTAAATGTACATTCTTACCTGAAAACAGCAAGATTAATAGATGCTGGTATTCACATCTGATGTCTCAGCTTTTAGGACTGACGAGTCTTAACACTTCTAGACTTTGGGGTGTATAGGGTGGTAGAAAACTTAAAATTTAAGTAGAATAGAGGGAAAATTAGGATCAAATGGGCATGTATTTCTTGACTGTATTGCCAATAACCCTCAACCCTTCATAGGGAATGATGAAGCCATCTTTAAAACTAAAATAACGGTTTTTAATATTCAAATGCTTCGCCATACTAGTAACACTAAAGTCACTAAAAACTAAATATATTTACCTTGTAGAGGTAATACACAAATGACCGACAAAAACAAATTATAAAAAATGCTAATCCCCTAAATGTATCCATGACTATCCTTTATGCACCCACCCACCTCCAAAAAAGTTTCAGGTTATCGCGTCCCAAAGTGACCTATCCCTGAATTACTTTCAGAGAGACAAACTGCTCTGTAGTGTACAAGCTACTCAGGTCCACACACTCTAGGACGATGCACTTCGGTCGTCCTGACCCTCAAATCTGGAAATCTGTTCAGGTTCACACTCCGTTTAAAACCTTTCCCAATAAACAATTAGAATCTGTGACCTAGATTCAAAGACAATACAGGTTAAAAGAGCCTAATATGTGAAACCTTTTTTTTTTTTTTTTTTTTTTTTGGATTAAATAAAAGCCACAGGATTCTTGTGGCTACAAACTAAATCTGAATTATTCGTGTCTGGCACTGCGTAAACATACTTTTAAGTTCGTTTTGCTGGACTTCATGGACCACTTCAGGTTCGGCAGGGCTCTTCTGAACCTTTGCCACTGCAAAGTTTATCCCCTGGGTTAACCCAGCTTGGGTAATGCTAGCAACCTGGACCATGGAGCTTCGAATCTTTGCAAAGGGAGAGACTGCTCTGCTGCTGCTCTCTGAAGGAGAAGGAGTCACATGAAGCCCTGTCTCAAGTTCAAGCACACTGGATCCAGAGCCGAGAGTATTTTGAGATATGGCTGGTTCAACAGACAAAAACTGTGGGCCTGTTGCAGAAGACACATCTAACTGAGATGGTCTAGAAGGTATCTGTTCCAATGATTCAGATTGGGTTTCTTCATTAGAAACTTGATTGCTCATTTGATTTCCTTCCTCACTAGCCTGCTGAGAAACAGATCTGGTTTCTGATAGCTTGGTCGTTTTGTTTTGTGCATCTTGTACAAATCTGTGGCAGTAAATATCCACAGGCTTGGCAAAGCCAGTCAAGATGTGTATGTTGTCAGCAGAAGGACTTTTTTTCAAAGGAGACTCACAGCCTTTTCCAAGGTCACTTCCACGAGTGATAGTAATCTCCGAAGGAGCATGAATGCTGATATCAGTGCTGCTAATAGACTGGGATCGACTGCTTAATCGAGGTGCTGAAGCAATAATACCACAACTAGGAAGAACATAGTCTACTGGCCCTACGCTCTCTAAAGAATCAGCTAGCTGCCTATCTTCATCAGACTTGGAATTTGTAAGGAATTCATCAGAACGGTACGAGTCATTATCTGAGGACGCTTCCCCGTCAGACTCTGCCTGGACTTTACTATCCATCACACTTGTGTTTTCCATGGTTTCAAGACTACTGTCTGATTTCCAAAGATTGACTTTTAAGTTTGGTTTTAGAAAGTTAACTTTCATTTCAGGTTTTGTAAAGTTTCCTAGTTTTCGTAGATTGCTGATATTTACATTGGATTTGGTCTGTTTGACTTTTTGATTTAGAGATGAAAATTTGCTCATTAAAAAATTTTTCCCCTGGGCCAGAGAGCCTTGATTTTGAGATCTGATGCCAATGATGTCTTCATGCGGTTTACTGCTCTTCCTACAAATTAGAAGACAACAAAGTTAATTCCCCATAGAATTCAACATACCAGTTCCAGTTATTTAAGTGAAAATTCTTATTTAAATTGGCCTCAATTTCTTGAAAACAGTACACTGCTGATTGATAAACTCAGAACCCCTTGGAGCTGACACAAGAACAGTATTGTGCAACAGAGATGTGAGCTGCAGATGTAATTTAAAATTTTCTAGCAGCCGCATTAAAAATGTGAAATGAATTTTTAAAGTATTTTACTTAACCCAGTATATATGAAATATTGTCACTTCAGCATAGAATTGACATTAAAAGATGAGACATTTTTCAGACTAAGTCTTTTAAACACTGTAGTGTTTTACAAGGGCAGCAGAAGCCTTGGTAAACACTGATGAGTTGTTCCCAGGTACTGGTGGGAACGGGTGGCCCGACTATGTGACTTTTACACCAAGTACAGGCCACCAAGCAGGCCACAGACGTCTTCATGTGCTGTCCTCATCTTCCTCAAGCAGGCCACCAGGTGCACTGAAGAGCCACCTAGTGAAGCGACTACTATATCTGCAACATCTTAATCCTACTCAGTGAAGCTCTTCCTGGTAAGTGGATTAATTATGTTGGATGCTTTTGGACCAAACATTTGTCTTCAGAGTTGATCGTTATTACGTATTTCCTTCAACAGTATTCTCCCAAACATGCAGAGAGGAGACAGTGGAAGAAGGGAGGGGTTCCCCCGCAACGGTGGCCTCAGCCTGTGTTTTTGTGCATTCTGAGAATTTCTTTCTAAAACTCCAAAAACCCCACGCCCAAAATTCAGACTAGTGTCATTTCAAAGGCTCCACGTCCACATGTGGTGAGTAGCAACCATGTGTGGCAGCACAGGTCCACCACACCTACAATCTAAACCACCAGCAAAGGCAACAGTGGCTGTAAATGGGAATCCACAGCACCTTAACTGAAGCTGTCTACACATATCCAATTTGGCTGAATTCAGGTAGAGTAGGAGGAAGGATTCTGTTTCCTTACGTGTTCTATGGGATACCTGAATTTATTTTAAGAGGTTTGGGACATTTAACATAACTTAGTGTTTTCTCTGGTATTCCTCATGATAGCTATAAATAAGAAAAAAAATCTGCTATTCGCCACACATCTCAGTACAACTTGAGTCATGCGGGATAGCCGGTCTTGAGACTACTTCGTAAAAATTATGCTAAAGACCTACTGAAAGAATTCTACCAATAAAAGACTGAACAGTTTTTCACTAGATGACCAAATAGCCCTCTTCGCTGGTGGAATGTGGCCCAAGAAACCTCATTAGACAGAAAATCCACAAATTTAAATGCAAAATAACATTTACAGGCATTCTTTTCTCAAATTCAGAAATCTAGTGTTTAAAACTGTCTATGTTCTCTACAAAGTTATTTAAATTTGAATGTGCCCTCTCGAGTATATAGGTTTAAAATATATCACTTGTGACCATAATTTTAATAAAATGTTTTACTTTTTGATCCATGGAAATTTGATACTTCCTTCTCTAAATTCCAACTCATCATTACAATGTGATCACACCCACCCACCCACCTGAACTCTTTGCAATTCTTTGAAAGAAATAAGGCTTTGGATAATGTCTTTATTCTTGAGAGAAAATCAGTGTACTTACCTCTCAAGTTTTTTCTCGATTATGGGTACATCTAATCCCATGGCTTGCTTGGTGATCTGCAGCATCTCTGCAATGCACTGAAGGGTATCTGAAACCCAAATACAACTAGTTGTCAGTTTCTCCCTAAATATACTAAAAAAACAGCAGTTCTAACTCAGAACCTAAATGAAATTTGTGGCCTTACAATTAAATACAAATTTACTTGCTACAATTTACAGACAACAGCTACTTATTCATTATTCCCTCCACTAATTCAGAGTGTTCTAAAACCAATTTTAACAGGAAAGTAAATAAAGAGCAAAAGAACCATATCAATTGGAATTAAAAGTTTATTCTAACTCGTGTGTGCAAATATTGCTAGAGGCAACGCAGCAGCTGTGAACAAGACAGGTGTGGTCCCTGACTACTATCCTCGAGAGGTGTATGTGGCAGGAAAAGCCCTGGCATCCATATGGCCACACACATTGAATTCCCATTAAAGATTCCCTTGCCACAAATGACATCATTAGTTCGACATCATTAGTTTGAATAATCTCCCTGCATTGTTGGGAACAAAGTTGCTATTTCAAGGTCTCAAATCACAAAGCTATTTCTCTGGATGATTCAGTTGGTAACGGTATGTACTGCCCCCAATCTCACTTGGGCTTGTAAGCAGATAAAAAGTTATCACTCATTAATTTCATCTCTTCATTACCTTTTCCATCCTCTTCTGGATTACGCATTACAGCTCTCAGGGTGTGGAAATAACCACTTGCTTCTTTGTACCTGTAGTGCAGTCGCATGCAGGAGAACTTTGGCTTACCAAAAAGAGTGGGTTCAGGACCTAAAGACCCAAATGCATACGTGTTAATCTTTTATATAACGTATACTTTTTTCCCTCTATCTTCAAAAGACCAACACATTGATCAGGTATTTAGTATATTTCTCTTCATAATCTAAACAAGAGCACACAAAAGCTTATTGTGACAATTTGGTTTGATAAGACTATAAATACTCTTCTTCGATCTCATATTTAAACTTTCTTAATCCCTGGGTTAATCTTCACAAGGTAAGTAATAAAAGAAATATTGTTATTATTCGACAATATCATTCACTAATCTGTAAATAATAGAACAGAATCCTAAGAAATAGACTTCTTGGAATATCTCTTTCTGGTTCTAATAAAATGTTATACCAGCTGAATGAATAATTTGAAGAAAAGTGTTTGCTTTCTATGATTTGGTTAGTATGTTAAAACTTACCTATTTCTATTTTTTCCAGGTCTTCTAGGCTTAGTCGTTGATACTGGTTTACTTTATCAACTTCATCATCATAACTAGATGTAGAGAAAGGCAGGAAAAAATCAAAGGCATATTTGGCTTGTCAGCTGAGAACTGTAGCAACTACTATGCAATTAAAATCTTCCATATATATAGTTCAATAGCTAGAGGAAAATCACTTTATAGATCTTGAACTAAATCAATTACAAAGAAAAATAATTTCATTTTTATAAACTTTCACAAAACAAAATCCAACAAACCAAAAATTTAACCTAAAAGGCAGGCACCGCCCCCAAAAAAAAACAAAAAAAAATATACTGAATAATACAGCAGTTGAATCTGATAGCCAAATCAAAAAGGAAAAATCTATGTGATCAATACCAACTGGCACCTGGGCCAATGACTGAAAAACGACAGTTCACATAGACCAAAAAATATATATTAGAAAAAAAAAAACTCGAATCCAACAAGGCTGTGAGGAAGTACTTGTATTTTTCCTGTGGCATTGTTAATTGGTAATCTTTCTGAAGATCAATCTGACAATAAACCACAAAAGTCACATAATTCATCACTGTAACCAAATGATGTATCCAAAATAATAACCTTGTAACCAAAGAGAAGTGCAAATGTGCACAGGCAAAATTATCTGCACAGGCAGCTGTATCATTCACAGCAGCAAAAAAATGGAGAATTATTTCAATGCCTAATGATGGGGAAACATTTAACTATGGTATAGAAATAAAAACAATGACAAACAGTCCTTAACAATAAAAATATGTTGAGTACATCAAAAATTGGGAGAGAGACAGGAAATAATACTAAATGCTAAAAGAATGCAATTTATACTGACAGTTCCTTCCATAAGGTAAAGGGAAGGTAAAGGGGTTCATTCAGTACATTTCTTAAAATAAGTAACAAAACCAGATTAATTTTTTTTGTTATAGATTCTAAAAAGGAAATTTACTCATTTAAAAACAAAATTAAAAGCTTTAAATCAATAAGAAACTTACTAGGCTACATAGTAGGCGGAGTTAGAAAGCAGTAACAGCACATCCACGTCTCTGTGAGTAGCATCGATGAGGCTAAACATGACAGACAATAAAATGTTTTTATTTTCATCTACATTTTTGCCAAGCTTATTTTTACAGGGGAGCCACTTATAAAAGATTGAGGAGAAAGAAAATCAAATAATCAGTGAGTCCTACTTCTGTAAATGTATACAATCTACCCTTTTGGAAATTTAAAAGAAAAATGAATCCAGTTTAGGAAGCGGGGGAGGAGGTGGAAGGACTGGGGCTCAAGAGAGGTCTTCTCAGAGAGGCAGCCAAGGAGAAGGGGGAAATGGGGAACGGGGAACGGGGATTGGACAATGGTAAAGGGGAAGCAATTGGGAAGAAAAATGTGAGATCGAGAAGGGAGAAATTGTCTAGATTATCGCATGTGACCTAACCTTTGAAATGACTGCACATTTAGAGTATTTTCACACTTGTGTGTAATGCATCCTTTGAAAGAATTTGACATAAATATAACATTTATGTGGAAAACTGGAACTAAGCCCAAGCTACTTTGCATTTTTCTTACTACAGATTAATTTACTTGGCTTTTAAAGAACAAGCAAATATTTCCTTACTATAAGTCCGTTTTGCCATTCTAAAATATCAAAATGAAGGTTAGAAACTTGAGTGTTGGTGAACCACTAAACCCCGAAATAGAGTAAAATGTACATCTTTGTAAGATTACAAATAAGAAAATGGTCAGTTTATAGAATCTACAAACCACGTAACGGGCAGAATCTGAACTCAAAACGTTTAATCTAATATTCATGTAATATTAATAACAGCCTTTCCAAACAAAAGGTGGAAATTAATCTGCATTAGACTTATGTAACTATTAGCCAAGACAACAGAATGCTACTGAAAAACAAACAGTAGGGGAAAAAATCATTTGTAGATGGAAATTAAACATATGATGAAGGTGCATAAAAATGAGGTCATTGTTTATTTAATCAGTATCGCAGAGAAAAATTTACCAAAATCTTAAACTGAGGTACTTTACATCAACAGCACCTTGTTGTAGCATAACTGTCTTAATCTAAAATAAATTCTCAATTCTCACCTAAAATATGCCCCAAAATACAATAAATAAGATGCCAGAACCTGATAATATACCAATTATCAATGGGAAAAAGCATAAATTCAAATATCCTGGCAGCTTCATCCAGAATACATAGTAGCCCTGTAAGGATGTGATTTCGTTTTGCGCGCTGATACTTACATGCACTCTGGAAATTGTTGCTGGGGCCAAGCCATAAAATTCACATCGCAACACATTTTAATATGAAAAATACCCTATTAATTAGTGTTACTTGATCCTAGTTTCCTGTTTTGGCATTTATATTTACATCGGTCAGACACGATCCTCAGTCAAAATCATTATGTCCTTAAAGAAAAGCACTTGGCACGTAACAGGCAGTCGAAAAAGATGTCAGCCCTCCCCCCGCCCGCATTTTCACTGAAGTTTTAGCTGCAGTAAATACTTAATTTCCCTCTCCCCAACCACCTCCTCCCCCTAAACAAACGAAAAAAGACACTTTTTAAAAAAAACCACGGACAAGAAAATAAATAAAACCCCTTGAGGTCCGCCCCACCCCCTGCGTTTGCAGCTCTAAAGGAAAAACTGCTCTACTCGTTTTTTTCCCGCCAATCGGGCAAGCCCTCCTTCCACACGACGAAGACAAAAACCGACAGTACGACATGCAGCCCAACCACTGCGACAATGGTGGCGTAAAAGCCACTGTCGTCAGGGGACATTAACAGGAGACTTTGGAAAAGGAGGAGCTTGCAAGAAAAATATAACCCCACGGGAACTTTAACCATGAGTCCTGCAAAAAGGAGGAAAATCTTGAAAGTTGTTGCCAGGCTGCCGCCTTCAGGCTTGGGCTCAGCGGCGCTGCCTGCGGCGCTGGCGGACCGCTGGGCGGTCGGCGGAGGCCTGTGGGAGCGCGGCATCTCGTCAGTCCGTCTGTCCGTCTGTCCGTCGACGACGGTCAAAGCTCAGTGAGAGCCACCTGCACCCGACCTCACGCCGGCAGCGACTGCAGTGACTGCGGCAACTGCAGCGCTGCCGCGCCAAGTCACGCCCAGGGACGCGTCTCGCTCCCGACCGCCCACTTCCGCCGCGGCCCGCGCCCACTGCGCATGCGCGGCTGCCCCGGCGCAGCGAGCGCGCTCGGAGAGGGTACGAACTGCAGCCCCGCAAGGAGGGGCGCCGAGACGGCCCCCGCCCGGTCCTGCAGGAGTGCACAGGCACCTTAGTAAATCAAGGGCTGTCCCCACTGCTCAGGGGGCCCTGGCAGGCGGCCTGCCGCACCATGACCAAGCCTCTGTTCTCCGCACTGTCACATGCCTAAGAAAGTGGTCGCTTCGCTACTCCACTAAAACGAGTAGAGAAGTGATCATCTACTCTCGGTGTAGAAAAAGCGAGTTAAATAGCGTTGGACAGAATAAAGAGCGGGCTGCATGGCACTGAAGGGCACTTGGACAGCACGCCGATCTCCCCGCACATTTAAGACCCTCCCGCCCGCGGCAAACCCCCAGGCTCTGATCCGCCGTCATTCAAGTCAGAGCTTTTCCTGCAGCAACTGGGGGCGCAGGAAGCCGAAGGGGAAGGGCGCAGGTCTGACCTGTACGGCGCCACAGGTTGTATACGGGGAATAAACAGAAAAAGGCCCGGGGCCGGGATTGGGCACTGGGTATGCTCCAAGGAGATGCTCAAAGGAGAGCGGGAACCAAGCAACCGGCGCCGGGCTGTGCTGGACAGCTCCAGCTGCGGTGCGGGGAGGTTAAGAAAAGCCACGGCAGCCATTCCCGCTGCCCAGTACAGGGCTATTTGTAAACTGCCATAACTTTTTCTGACAGATATTTAAACAGGCAGTGAGGCGCAATGTTTAAGGAGGTATGAAAAAAAAAAGCCATCGAGATAATTTTTAGTGCAATATTTTTAAAATTCAAAATTAATGCAAAAATACCATGATGAATAAACCAAGATTTTAAATAAAGACAGGATCTGACCCTGCACTTGTACAATCCCATCTCACTTGCTTCCCCTAATCCCAGCCCTGGTCCCTGTAAAACGGTACTTAAAAAACACGTGGCCCAACTCAATAAATAGACACAACCCAATTTTTAAAATGTGCAAAGGATTTAAATGCAAGAGACTTCTACTGACTCTTAGCAAGCATACCCAAATTTTGTTGCAAACTTTAATAGCATAGCTAAATACACTTTACATTTTTTTATACTCCTAACCCAGGTTACTAACTTTACATAAGAATTACAAGACTGGAAATCAAATCAAATCAGATGTACTGTGACCTTACAAAATGGTGCTCAGCTTTAGAAATAAACCTTTTTGGTCTTTTTTTCAATTATCTCCAAAGGAGCAATAAAAATACTTGATCTAAAGATGATATTGACAATCGTGACAGCTTTAAAAAATTGAAGTTGAAAATCAGGCATGATAGCTGCAGCTATTTCTGAATGGGAATTAAAAGTACTATTTTTTTTTTTTTTTTTTTTGGTGCTGCATTAGGTTGGACTGCCGTTAAAAAAACTAAAGTACGTGAATCAAAAAATTTTTACCAAATGGATTATAAAAGCACAGAAATTTTCTGCTAAATTGTGTGAGAAAAACCTCGTCTCTTACTTTAAAAGTCTGCAAATTGCATCCACACATACAGTATTGACTACCAAAACAAAATAATCCATGAAAATAAAGTCATGGAAGGTTTCCCTATGAGCTTACAGTCAATATTTTTTAAAATTCATTTTAATATATGCATTCAATTGTTCTTTCAAGCTTGTTTTATGCCCCTTTTATTAAAAATACATGAAATGTAAAATAAGACAAAATCTAAATAGCCTTTTATTCTCAGAGCATGGTCTAGAATTTTCTAAAATGTTTTTAATTCATAACATTGAAAATTATAATTGGATGGTTTTGTTTAAAAAATGTTAAGCATTAGTTGGCCTGTTTATTTTATGAAAGGTCAGGACCACTTTACAACCAAGGTAACTAGCATCACTGTACCCCTTGCTGCCCTGTTATATGCGTTAATAAACCTAGATTCTGGGGGAGGAAAACTCATGCAGCCAGCTGCAAGCCATAGTTTTACAATTTGTTTTTTATATAAAATATTGCATTAAAATATTTCTCTTCATTACTGAGATTTTTAGTGCCCCCTTAATTATACCCCCAAGGCGAGTCAGCTTGCCTTGGTACCAGCCATGGATGTGAAAACCGCCATGCACCATGCATCCGTGCCCACAGCTTTATGGACAACTGCTAGCATTAATTAAGAAAACTTAACATCAGAAATGTAAGCACGTTAGTTACCACAATACTACTCCAACTCACCTGGGGTCACAGTCAATAAGGGCCCAGCCCCCATGGAACTTTTCATTATCAGGCAGCAGTAACTTCATGTAACTTTGTAAGAGCTGGCTAATTAGTTCCTGGTGACTTCTTTGATTTTCCTTATGCAAAGCTTCATGTTCTTTCTCCTTGTTAAATATGGAATAAAGATCTTCTGTCACTGGAATTCCTTGCATCAAATCTAGAGTAGAAAGTGTTAATATCTATCATCATCTTGGTTTACTAATTAATATGTTTTTTAAAAACAATGTAGATGTAAAACCATAAAACTCTTATAGGAAAATATAGGCATAAATCTTTGGGACCCTGGATTAGACATGTTTTGTTAGTTTGTTTTTAAGATAGGACACTAAAATCACAAGCTACAAAAGAAAAAAAAAAAAGACAAACTGGACATCATCCAAATTAAAAACTTTCATATTTCTAAGGGCAATATCATGAAAGTGAAGACAATCCACAAAATGGAAGAGAATATTTACAAATCGTCTGATTATAAAATATTCCTACAACTCAATAAAAAGACAAATAAGCCCATTTAAAAATAGGTAAAGGATCCAAATAGACAAGCTAACTTCTTCCTAGTGTGGCATGTTGCTCAAGCTTTAATGAGTCATTATAACCGCATTCCCTATAGTTATTTGGGACAATGAGACTGGAGGAGGCTTTGGAGAGAGACCTGCCCCACAAGGGGAAGCAATGATCCCAGACTGCTACTGGCCTCTCTCCCTCTCAACCTTGAAGAGATCCAGCTTAAGGATTAAGATGAAGCTGATGCTATGGATGGTCGAACTGAGAGAAAGACAAAGCCTGACTCCTCCAGGACATATCTGAGTCACTATACCAGCAGAAGTTATCTATTTTTCCTTAAATAAACTGCTAAAACCCAATTTTCCAGTCAACACACGACCTATCTATGGCGAATGAACCAAACCTTTTTATACCAGACTTCTCAAAATCCTAACTGGCCTGTGTCTAGGCCCTACTATTTCATGTGTAATAAATAATCAGGTTAAAAAATAGGATTTAAAAAATATTCTTAGTGATCAAAGGACAAGCTATTACACTTGGTTCTCATCCAGAACACTCTACATTTATTTTAATCCTATAAAGTAACATTTTAGTGAAAATTAAATTTAAAACATGCCAAGGCATGTGTCCCACTGGGTAATCTACCTTCCATTTCCTCTTCTAAAAAATGATTAAGAACTGGTTAGGATAATCTCTAAATCTGATACCCTAATATCCTCTTAAATCATGCTTATGGAAAGGATGGTGTATCTTTCCACAGCAAGAACACACAATAAATAACATGGAGAGAAAGAAAATCATCTTGTTACATCTCAAAGCCTTCAGTAATGGAAAAACAAATAGAATGTGGGCTTTTCAGCTGATGAGGTTTTAGGGTACCTTACTCCATACTCCAGGAGCCTCAACTCTGCCTTCTGTTACATGAATGGCAAACTGACAAATACATATGGAAATGAGTGGTTTCTTTTGTTGCTCCAGCCTTAAAATATTGTCAAATTCTAATCTTCTAAAAATTTGAATTCGATTGATTGGGTAAGATGCTCAAAACTAAAACACAAGTATAACTATGTTAATAAAGTCAGTTTCTATAAACATTAGTCACAGAAGGAACAACAACAAATCTTAAAGAAAAGCATTTATGTTCCTTACCTATAACAGCTTGCCTATAAGCATCCTTAAATCGATTCAGGTAATACCTATTTGCCGAGTTAACACCATCTTTCATAACTCCTGCTAACTTCCTCTCTCCTGTCCTTGTAAAGTCACCCTGTCAAAAAATTTTAAAAAAGCTATTTTGACAATTTATTCAAACACAAGAATGTTCCCAAAGTCAATGTGGGCTTTCAATTCAAAACCGGACTTTTCTTTACGCTTTTATAATTCTTAAATAAAGTACTTAAAATATCTACTAGTTATCTACTAGTATTTGACTCTGACCCAAGCATGTCAAATAATTGAACATGATATTCGTAGCAACAAGTCTTCACAGTTAGACGTAAAGCCATTCTTGGCAATCTACAGAATTTTGAGAATTTACAGGTTAAAACTTATTATATAACCAACGACAAAGCAAACAAAGATTTTCAAGCCTCAAACTGGTATATTCAAAAACCACAGATTTCTCATATGAGAAAATGAGGACAGCTCCCCAGAGTTTATTACAAGAGACCTGATCTTTGTATGTGGATATGTGTATATACAGAGAGCAAGGGTTCCCATACCTTACTGCACATTACAATCCCTGTGGAACGAGCCAACTGTTTCTCTTGCTTTTCACAACAAAGGTGTCAGAGCAAGTCCCTAGAGAGGCAGTGACTGAAACTTAAGGCAAGGAAAAAACATAGTCTCTTTTTTCTCCATCTCAACCCCTATTCCTTCTATCCAAGACAATCTCAGAAACAGGCCTAAAACTGACAATTTAGGAAGAACATACTGACAGTTAAGTCAATCACAGGAAATATTAAAGAAGAATCTATTACAAAAGAGAAAGACATAAATGCCGAGTCCAAAGAAGATTCTTATCAAAGGAAAAAAAATATTTTTCCAGATTTATTGAGATATAATCGACAAACAGCATCATGTAAGTTTAAGATATACCATGTGACCACGTGGTATGTGTGCGCATGCACGCATGTGTAGTGAATGATTATATTAAGTTTAGTTAACACATCTATCACCTCACATAATGCTCTTTTGTGTGTGTGTGGTAAGAACGTTTAGGATCTATTCTCAGCAAATTTCAAGTATACAATATAGTATTCTTAAATGCAATCGCCATGCTGTACATTAGATCCCTAGAACTTATTCACCTTATAACTGAAAGTTGGTACCTTTTGACCAACATCTCCCCATTCTCCCCAACCCCTGGTAACCACCAATCAACTCCTTACTCCCTGGTCTGCTCGGTTTTCTATTTCTTCATGATTCATTCCTGGTAGGTTATATTTCTAGGAATTTATCCATTCCTTCTAAATGTCCAATTTTTTGGCTTATAATTGTTCAGAATAGTCTTTTATGATCCTATGCATTTCTGTGGTATCAGTTGTCTACTTTATTTATAAATTCTTTTTCTCTTGGTTAGTCTAGCTAAAAGTTTGTCAATTTTGTTTATCTCTTCAAAAAATCAACTCAGTTTTGCTGATCTTTTGTTTTCCTATTCTCTATTTCATATATTTCTACTCTAATCTTTATTATTTCCTTCCTTCTGCTAACTTGGGGCTAACTTTCTTCTTCTTTCTCTGGTTCTTTGAGGTGTAATGTTAGGTTGAGTTTTTTCCTCTATACAGGCATTTATAGCTATAAATTTTCCTCTTAGGACTGCTTTTGCTGCATTCCATAAGTTTTGGTATGTTGTGTTTCCATTTTCATTTGTTTCAAGATATTTTTTATTTCTTCTTTGACTCATTAACTATTCAGGAGTGTCGTTTAATTTCGCATATTTGTGAATTTTCCAATTTTCCTCCTGTTACTGATTTCTAATTTCATAACACCGTGGGTCAAAAAAATACATGATATAATTTCTATCTTCTTGAACTTGTTGAGATTTCTTTTGTGGCCTAACATATGATCCATACTGGAAAGTGTTCTGTGTGCGCTTCTGAAAAACGTGTATTCTGCTGCTGTTAAGAGAAAGGTTAAATGACTTGCCTTAAGTCACAGAGCTAGTAAGAGACAGCAGTGGGATTCAAATTTAGAGGAAGCAAATTATCACAATAGGGACCAAATCACATCATCAGACATGTTCATTTTGTCTCAATAACATTTTAAAAACCAACTATTTCACATAAAATTCCAGATTTCCAAACTCCCTTGAAAACGGGGAAGACTTAGCATCGCTGCACCTTCATCCCCGTAAGGAAGCAGAGGAACAGTGCCCTCCTGGGACAACAAGTGCTCTTCCTTAGGTCCACACAGCCCCACTCCTCCCTTTAACCTGGTGGGTGGCCTGATGGAGTGACATGACCGGGCCCCAGAAGGAGTATGAATGTGTGACCCCTGCCTTAGCCAAACACTCCCAAAAGGAATCGACTACACAAACCTATCACCTGTTGCCCACATACCTTTCTCTCAAAGACAAAGATGGTTTTAAACCACGTTCGGGGTCCCACAGAATGACCCGCAAAAGGCTGCTGCAGGTACTCACCTTCAGAGCAGCTGTTCCAGCGTACTGCCTGCTAATGGAGTCCCCGTTGTTGGCCCACATTATCTGATAGATCCGATTGCACTTCACTGGTAGTGGCTGCTCCGGGGGCATCACACCTAATTTTTTCAGCTGAAATTAACACAGTGGTGGATTAATTACATATAAGCCAGAAGACCACAGCGTAAAATGTATGCTGCAGAAAAAAAGAATTGTGTTAACATGGAATTCAGAACCCTTAAAGAAATGCTATTTTCAAACTTTTACAAAATAAAGTACCCCCTGAGAGGTAATTTTATGGATTGCTACAGGTGAAAGAGCAGAATGGAATATTTACCCTGTTTTGGTGTAATTTTCAATGTCTAGGCTCATATTTTGTCTTTGTTTGAAATTTGCCTATGAAATGAAACTATCAAAGCAGCACACTGCAACAGAAATATTAATAGAAGCAGAGCAATAATTGCCCAATAAACATTAACTTTGTGCTAGGGCTAGGGTTCCAAGAGCTTTTTAAAATAATTACCTCATTTACTCCTAATAACCCTATGCCATCAATACTCTTCGTACCTCCATCTAAAGATGAGAGAGGAGTTTGGTGAGGCTGCACTCTTTGCACGTGATCAACACCTATCACGTGGTGGGGCCAGGGCTTAGATGCAAAGGCCTGGCTGCTCCAGCAACGCTAGAAAGAACAGACTCACGTCCTCAAAGGACAGTCACTAGGTTCCACCCAAAACACCTAGAAACTGGGCTAGGAGCTTCCACCTTGGGAATTTGTTACTCAGGTGCTGGAGGGCTGCGAGGTCTAAAAGGGGTCACTGAGGAATAGATACAATGACTGCAGGAAGCAGTTGCCACCAACTGGAATATAAAGGCAAGAGGCTGGTTCTGCGGTGCCAAAGCAAATGACAGCCCCAGAGATGGCGCTGCTGACAGGCACATAACACAGGCGAAGCCTGTCCCTTTTTCCTCCTCCAGCCTCACGGTCTCCTTTGGTGCCTGCTATTGGCAGAGCCTGACATGGAGCCAGCTGGCCGAGCAGAAATGCAACGTGCAGCCTCCTGGCTCCAAATACCGAAGGGAAGGTTTAGAAACGAGAGGAAAAAGGTAAATAACCATATAGTGCCACCCAATAAATTTGAAAATGTTGGGCCTCACATTTTTGACATGATTACTCAAGAAAATGCCACTTGATTCGATTTATTTCAAGTGGAGGTTGTGCTGTCCAGCTTTCATGCGACAAGGATGTTTGCACACTATAAAAGTTCTATAGAAAAAAGATTTCAGTTATTTGTTTACACAAGAAAACAATTAAACATGAAATATTTGCGACGCGACGGATGCCGAGTTACCTGCTGTTCCATGACCGCTCGAGCGATGGCAGCTTGGACCACGTTGGTGCGATCCAGGCAGTCCATGCAATTAACTCGGAAAATCCCTTCTTGTTTACATATCACCCCAGCTTGATCAACCCTTTAAAAACAGTACGGGATAGTTTTACAATATGAAATACTTTGAAACATTTTTCAAAAAACCATAATTCTTTAAAACAATAAGAATGGCAATGTTGGTTATTAATTTGCTTGGAATATTATTCTGTGGCAGGTGTGACTGAGTCCTTTGTAGATGCTGCTGCTAATGTACACAATAACTTTACAAAGAAAATAATATCGTCCCCAGACTGAAAAGAAAAACACAACTGAGGTGCCGAAAAGCGACTTGCCCAAAGTCATACAACTACTAGGCAGAGCTGACACATCCCTAAAGTAAGCTTTTCTGCACATTTAAAACCAGAGGCACTTTAAAACACCATCCTGTCTCTTTCTCATTCCAAGTAGAAATGCATCTAAACGAGCCTGGATGGACTAATTCACTTTACCACCCAGTGGCGAGCCGGGAAGCATGCCTTGCTCATCTGACTTCTCTGGCTGCCCATGATCTGAAAGTCTAATTCAAAGTCTCCTCTGGTCCTTTTATTTATTTATCTTTTAATTGCCTATTTACTGAATAATTTAAAGTGTGGACCGCTACTCTGGTTGGGTAAACCACAATGAAAAATCAGACTGCAGGTCTTTAGATTCAGCCAAATGCTTTCCGTTCATTTTGCTCTATGAAATGCTAAACATAATTAAGTTTTTAATGCTTCAGCCATGTTCAGAACACTGTGGTAGAAGGATGAATTCAACCCACTCATGCCAAGTTGGGGTGACAGGAACAGAACGAATGAGCTATGATGCCTGGAAGAATCAGAGAATCTAGCTTCAGATGAAAGGTTCTATTCTCCCAAAGCAAAGCGTTAAGTTTTAAACATCAGCCTACAATGTTCTCAAGAGACTGAAAAAAAAATTATTTAAAAAGTTCCACACAAATAAGCACTTTCCCATGATTTGTTTTGTATCTAAAATGGCACAAAGAAAGGCTTTAAAAATCTAGCAGTCGGAACTAAGTTTTCCTAAGAGAAATCATTTCTACTCTTAAGTCTCATCCTTTCCTGTCCTTTTACACCAATTTCTTCTTCCTACATCACCCTCCTGCAGTCTGAGAATCATCGTCCTTCTCTGATCATTGTGAAATGCCTGGAAACTGAGACCAACCATCCCTAAGCCTTCCTTCCCATGTTAGGGATGATGAGAAAGACAGAGAGGATATGTAGGCCATGAAGCGTTAGAAGGAATTAAATAATCATCATAGAGCACTTCATTCAATGTTGCCTGACCATCTGGCACCTTTTCCCTATTCAAAGCTAACACTGCTATTATTTTAATGCTTAGCAGCACCACACAAATACATGTAATTTCACGGACCAAGAGTTTGCCAAACTGACTTCTTATGAAATAAGAAATACCTACCAACACCACTTCATGTCAAGAATAATGTCATAAATGGCATCTGTTAGTGTTTGAACATTCTCAAACTTCATTCCTCGGCTAAAATATGTGCCAAAAAAAAAGAAAGAAAAGAAAAATCTTTAATAAGTTGGTTTTTTTTTTTTTTAAACTTAAGATACGATATTTAAGGTAGCTTGGAAAAATGAAAGAAAATTATTACTCTAAGTACATGAAGTTAACACTATTGTAACTTATGTAGGCAATTATATAAATGTTTACAGCTAATCTGCATTGCGGAAGATAATATACTCAAGAACACACTAAAACATATCAAAGGTATCAAAAGCTTCTCTCCCTATCAAATTTTCAACACCTAGGTGAATGTGGGTAGAGCCAGGACTATGACAAAGAACCTTGCTTCCAGAATATACACAAGTTAAAGTTACCATCAAAATGTTTTCCAGAGCAAATTCTAGTGATGTTTATCCATAAGGAAAGAAGTATTACTAACGGAGTATGAAAACAAGCTTGAAGGGTGATCTTTCAGGAAGGGAACTCTATTCCTTCTGCCAGGCTCAGACTCAAGCAGAAAGGAAAAGCTCCAGAAGTTTTTTGACTGAATGATAAAAGGAAAAATAGAACTCTTAAGTCTCTAAGTCATTTTGGAACCTCTAGAGAGACTAGAAATATTTCAGGAACAATTAACTTAAATTTTTAGCCAAAATAAAACCCATATGAAGATTAAAACTAAGTAAATAAACGATACTGCATCTAACACAAACACTCATCTCAGGCAGCCACCTTACCAGTGCTCATGGAAGTCAAACGACACGTAAGTGAGGTGTGAGTTGTTAAAGAGCAACACCTGCTTCAGGTAAGCGTCGCCAATAATTTTCTCTCTTCCTGCCTGGTCTACCAAGTTAATAATAACCTGTTAGAATAAAGAAAAAAAAATCCAGTTTAATCAGATGTTAGAATCATAATGTGATTTGTTTGGAATTATGTTTTCAAAATATTTTATAATCATGCTTAGAAATGAATCCACTCAAGCATCAATTTTTTTCCCATAAAATTAGATTTTCATTTGTTACATTTAGGTTTATAAGAATTGCTTAAGTCTCTGGCATTGTTTTTCTCTACATTATATATTTGCAACAGCCAACTAGAATATATAATGAAAACATGGTCCTTTATAATAGCAAATATTTAAAATATCTCAAATACTTTTAAAAGAAATATACAAAACCTACACACTAGACACTTTATAACTTTGCTGAGCTACATATAAGAAAACCTGAATAAATGGAGACGTACCATGGTGCAGACGGCAAGATACAATATTGTAAGGATGTCAGGTCTCCCCAGATTAATGTATATACTCAACAATCCCAGTCAAAAATCAATCAGGATCTTTCTATGGACTTGAAAACTTAATTCTAAAGTTCATCTAGAAGAGTAAATATGTCAAAAAATTTTTGAAAGCTCTTAATAATAAAAGAGGTCTTGTGCCATTAGAGAGCAAAATGTACTCTTAAATCTATAACAATTAAAACTGTGGTGCTAGTGTAGAAATAGATGATTCAACAGAACAGGACAGGTGGCCTACAGATAGGCCTAGGCACATTGAGAAACCCAAGATTTGATAATATTCTGGGAGAAATATGGACTACTCTACAAATGGTATTGGGATAATTCTACATAGGGAGGGAAAAAACACATTAGCTCCTTCTATCTTATTACGCACAAAATAAATTCTAGATGCATTGACTTAAATATTTCCTTTCAAGTTATAAAAAAGCTAGAACAGAATCTGGGATGATATTCCCATAATTGTAAGATAGGACATGACTTTCTAAGCATAACATAAAAAACAGAGGGCATAAAAAGATGGACAGATTTGACAATGTAAAAATTTAAAACCTCTGTGAACCAAATGTAATTGTAACGCTATTACAATTACAAGCAATTGTAATGACAACAAAGAAAAGGACTACCTAGGGCAATATATCTGCAATATAAAAATGAACCACATAAATTTAGTAAGAAAAAAATGGGTAAAGGATACAGAGGATATTCACAAGAGAAAACATATAGATAGCCGACAAACATGAGACTACAATTTTGTTAATAATCAAAGAACTGCAAATTTTAGAACAGCAAACTAGTTTTCACCTATACAAGGCAAAAACTGAATACTAAATATAGAAGCATCGGTGAATACACGGGAACCAGGCACTGGCTTCCGTTGCTGCTGAGAAGGTAAACTGGCGTGAGGCTTTGGGGAGCAACAGAGTGGTAGGTATCAACTTTGAATACACACCTTCTGATCCAGCCATCTCACTTCTAGAAATTTATTCTATAAAGCATACAGAACATATAAAAGATGATTTCTGGAGAATTTTTATAATAGCAAACACTACACCCTAAAGGTCTGACAAGGAAGAAATGGTTAAATAACAGCCATGAGATAGTAAATGAAAACAGCTGTAGACCAATGTATGAGAGATAGCCCTCTTTTGATTTAAATTTTGAATGTGTATCTACGCATGTATCAAGATGTGTTTTGCTGCAAAGGACAAATCACTGACTCAGATCTCAGAACAAAAAGTCTGGTGATTGCTTGGCTCCAGAATTGCTTAATTCAGTGGTGACCAATACCAGTTCTTTTCCATCTTTTTGCTTCACCATCCTCAGCACACTGGTCAACCCTCAGGCTGGTTCGCTTATGGTCTTGACATAACTACAGCAGTACCGCATCAAATCCAGACACAGCAACCACAGAAGGACTGCTGGTTCCTGCATCTCTTTTTATTAGAGCAGGAAATCTTTCCCAGAAGCCTCCCGGCAGACTTCCCTTCCCACCAGACCTCACAGGCCCAACTGCCAATGAATATACACAGGCCCACGCCTAAAACAACTGGCAATGGCAACGGTGGTGCCACCATGACTGAGTCAGACCAACCGTGGGCCCACCTCCCGGGGAGCAATTACCCAGGGGAGGAAGGAGGATAAGCCGACATTGTTGTGTGCCGTTAGAAAAGAGGAAGTCTGCTCAAAATGTACGCCCATAAAATTGATGTCTACAAACGGGTCCTGAAAGTCAACAGGGAGCAGGGATGAGGGTGGTGAGGAAGTTATTTCTTCTGCTTCCTTTATACACGGTATTGCTTCAATCTTTACAATGATTATGTTACATTTAAATTGTGATTTATTCCTTGTAATGCTATTTATAATTACACATATTGCTAATATATGAATATATTCACATTGTAAAAACTAAAATGTGATAAAGGTCAAATCCTTCCGACCACAACCCAGTCTCACGGGCCCTCCTGGAGGTAACTCCTATTAACAGTCTGACGTGTACCCTTTCAGTCCACATAAATGCACTCCTATATTAATGATTGCCAGGTGTGTGTGAGAACATACATATATATGGAAGAGAATTCCACATATATAAATGACATGATTCTGTTTTGTGGGTTTTAAGAGGTAATATACCATATGCTATTAGTTTTCTCTTCTTGCTCCGTGATGTGACTTTAAGATTCTTCCGTGTTAGCACACACAGATCTGCCTTATCACTTTTAAGCACCTGTGTTTGACATTTCAGATGTGCCATGCTTATTTGCCCACTGCCCTCCTGCTGAATGACCAGGTAGGTTGTTTTTATGCTGCAGCGAATGCTCTTGTACATGTCTCTCCGACTGAACACATTTCTCTCAGGGAGATTTAAAAAGCTTTACGTTAGAGTCCAGTTGTTCCACAAGCTTGACAAAACTTGATACTTCTCATCTGTTTCCTTTTAGCCATTCTAGTGTGTATGTGGTGGTTTTAGCTGCATTGTCCTGATGATTAATGAAGTGGAGCACTTTTTCGTATGTTTATCGGCCTTTTGGATTTTCTGTTTTATGTAGTCCGCTCAAGTCTTTTGTCCAGTTTTTTGGGGGGTTGTACATCTTTTTTATGGATTTATAGGAGTTTTTAATATACTCTAGATGTGAGTCCTTTGTCATATATATCTTCCTGCACTTTGAGAACTGCCTTTCCATTCCCTTAATGATGCAATGCCTTTTAATAATCAAGTTATTTTAGTAAAGTCACATGTATCAATTTTTCATTATATTTGGTGATTTTAAAGGCCTATTTCATTTTAATAGCTTTAATAAATCATATTTAAAACATCTGTAATAGTATTTCAATATTTGTGATAAAGTTTTAATAAATAGTAAATGATAAAAATTTTAAAATAAAAAATTTAATAAGTCAATTTTGTCATTTTTTTCATTATGGTTAGTGCTTCTGAAGTCCTGTTTAAGACCCGAGGTCAAAGAGATGTTCTATATTTTCCTCTAAAAGGTTTTTGTTTACCTATTTAGATCTATATCCATCTTGAACTGATTTTTGTACATGGTATATAGGATAGATATCAAAAAGCAAAATTAATGGGTTAACAGTATAAACATATTTTATTTTGACTGATACCACTCAAAATGGCTGTGCCAACTATGATCCCTCCAGTCATGTGTGAGAGTTCTCACTTCCCCACGTACCTGCCTTTATCTCTTATTATCCAACCTTATAGTTTTTTTCCATCTAAGAGTTTGTTTTTTATTTCCCTGCTGGGATTTTCTTTGGGATTGCACAGAATTTACATATTAATTTTGGAAAAACTGCAATCTATTCAAGATTGAGTTTTTCCTTCCAGGAACATGGTATTTTTCTCTCCATTTATTCAGATTTTATTTGTGCTCTTCAGCAATTTCCACGCACCCACCTCAAGTATCTTTTTTGTATGTTTATTAGATTTTAGGTTATTTCTTCCTATTTTATTTTTGTTGCTGTCAGAAAAACTCATCCTATGGCATTACACACTCAGACTGGCCACTGCTAATAGAGAAGAAAGTTACTGACGATATTAATCTCATTATCTGAAATCTGGTCATTTATTGAACCTGTATCTCACCTAACAGTTTTCAATTGATTTTGGTTTATATGATCATATTCCTACATGACTGTAGGAATACATAACAAAGGTGGGCAGAGAAAAAAGATATTGAAAGACACATGTTATTGAAAGACAAATTGTTATTTCTAGGAGAATGGAACTATATGGCTGGTACTGAGAGATAACTTTCATTTCTTAATCTAGATACTTCTTAGATTGTAATAACTGACCGTAAACTAATCTCTTACCTAAAAACAGTCTAAAGTAGCTGGCAATTATATTTCTTCAAAAATATTAACAATACTTGTAGCTTATGTGTATTCATTAACTTCATGACAAATGCCATTTCGCTTAATTATGAAAAGTAGACATTGTTATTTTCATGAAATTTAAAGAAACAGATACACAGTCATTTCTATATATGAAGGAACATTTTACTACTACAGATCAAAGCCCACCTGTTTTTTGTAAATTTTCAGTTGTTCTTCGAAATGGGCACAGAAATAGGCAACAGTTTCCTTTTCACCTACAAAGAAGTGATACAAAATCTATTTTTCCTTCCCATGTTTAAGACAGAAATTAGTGTCCAGTCCATCTTTACTCTTACTTTTATATAGTTTATTGACAGGCCAAATGTAACTAAGATTTTCTATAACCAGTATTTTTAAATGAAATGCTAAGCCAAAGATCTGATTTCTTTTTCCCAATTAGACTAAATCGAAACATATTAAAAGCACAAATTGTGAAATTATAACATTTATTATTTGTATAGCTGGCCTACTTGTCAGAAAAGGTTTCATATGGTTTATAATAAAAACCCCTCTAAAACAAGGATATTAAAAACTGAAGTTTTACTGTATTCTCAGAAATATAAATTAAGTTTTGAAAAATATTCTGTAAACAATATTAAAAATCAACCTCATTCAGTATTCTAATTAGGTTGACATGACTTAGTTATACCAATGCTAAAGTTAAAATACTGGAAGAAATTAAATCCTCGATATTTAAAATAACAAGAACAAATCTTTCACAGTGAGACATTTGAGTAAAGACATTTTATCTGTAGATGTCATCTTGTTATTTCCTGCTTCTACAAATAACGGCTACAATTACCCTTTTCCAAATTTAAAAATCCAGGAAAGTAGTCCTCAAAGAAACAATAATTTAAAATCTGAAACAAGCTATTTTTCTCTATTGTTGGGGAATTTTTTATTGTTAAACTACTTAAATTGTCAACAATCATTATTACTCTTGTGTTTTATGATATCACTTCCCATTAAATTTCACTGTATGGGCTTTTGTTTTGAATGACGTATCAGGCAAAGCAAATCAAATCTACAGACTAGCTAATATTTTAAAAAACATTCTCTCTGAAGTCATCATCCACCAACCACGTAACCGACGTGCTTACTTTTGTCCAGCCGAGGTCTTGGATTATAGCGATACCCAACCTGGCTCCAAAAGACAGGCACGGAGCCTCGTGTCTGAATAAATGACAAGGTATGATTATGAACATGAACTAACTGCTCAGTCTCCACGTAATTTGCAACATTTCCATTTTTATCCACTCCCCTTCGTTTATAGCGCATTCCTAAAAGACAATTAAAACAGAAAACAACAACACTTAATAACGATTATTTAGTCTCACTAGATTATACTTCTTAACCAAATCTGTGTTTTTCAGGATTGCCCTGGGGAACTAACGTGCAACTGCCAGGCAGAACTATATCAGCTTTCCCCAAATCATAACTGCACGCACGCGTCATTGCTTCTTTCAATGTTGAAGCTAAGATAGCTCTTGTGAAGGGAGGGAGAAGGGTTTTCCCAAAGGTGCGAGCACTCAGGAAGGGTTTATTTTGGTGATACAGGCTGTCAGTGGGAACAATGGTATTTTAGAAGCACACCCCAAGTGACTTTCTTCTCTTCTCCATATATATATACCTCCTTCCTTCCTCCTCTTGTTAACTCTCCCCCATTCGCCTCTCTCCAGTAATTGGTCCTCAATCGCACAGAGTCACTGAGCACTTTGAAGCCAACTATGTTTCCAAATCCATTATTGTCATCAGCATTTCAACACCTCTGCAGAGTCGCCACAATCGCCCGGACTTGATCTGCACGCTCTTACGGCCCCCTACTCACCTGCTCTGTGCCTACTGCGGCGTGAAATGAGAGCCACCAGAAATCGCGGGTGAATATCATCTACGCAGGTGGACTCCTGAGGTGGGGTCTCTGGGCTGCTTTTCTCATCGTCAGATGATTCATTATAATTAACCACAAGTTCTTCAATCTGCACAAAACCTTGAATAATGGGGATAATCCAGAAGTCCACATCCGGTGTCTGAAAATAAGAGGAACATCATGTTGCTTCAATTTTGTACACACCGCTACTTTCTTAAACCCAAAGATTAGCTGGCAGCTATCCGTCAGTTGACTAGAGGCAGAAACCCTTCATTCTTTAACCATGTTTTCTGCTTATTGGAGAACATTGGGGAATGGAGGGAGGAAGGGGCGTGTGGGTGGAGAGCCTTTCCTTTTCTTTGTAAGAATCGTTCAGGAAAGAGCTGCCTGAGAGGGGCCATAGCACAGCTGGGGTACAGATTCAAGCTCCACAACTTACTACCTCACCCAGGTGAATCACTGGACCTGAACAATGCCTGGACATTCAGCTTTCAGAAAAAACTACTGCCCCGTAAGGTTGTTGTGAAGATTAAATGAGTAAAAGTATTTGGCATAGTGCCTGCCTTATGGTAACTATTTCACAAATTGTAGCAATTATGATTATACCTGTTGGTATGGAAAAAAAATACAGCTTAAAAACTGATTTTCAATTCCCAGTTGTATTAATCCTTTAATAAAATACAACCAACTCTGATCGCTTTATTAGGAAACACAGAGGTCTACTCTGTTTTCTAGTTTAAAAAAAAAAAAAACTTGCTTCGCCAAGTTGAAGTCCAAGTAGTAAGTGAACCCCCCAAAATTCCTTTCCACAAATATCTTATTTTAAAAAGTCATCTAACATAATTAGGAGAGGATTAATTACAGTTAGAGATTTCTGCGTCTTTCACACTGAGAATACTCAGGTCTCTCAACTGAAGAGTAAACAGTGCTCTGGAGAGCTGTTCTAGTCCCTGTCTATCTCATCTCCACACCTCTATTGAGCCTGACTCTCAGCATCAACTTCAACTCCACCTCTTCTCCCATAACCATATATTCCAGGTCCTATCTCACAGTTTTGTCTTGTGTTATGGAGCCTGCAGATAGGATCTTAGGAAGGTGGTTAGATTTTAAAAAAGGGAAGGATCTACCTGCATTATTCTTATCACTACTCTCGTTATTTGTATTTTTGTTCTAGTAATAAATGCAAAACTCTTGATAGGAACAAAGAAACGTATGTTGCCAAATGCCACCTGTATTGCAAGTCATCGGTTTTAAATAGCAATGCAAAGTGTCTGACAAAAACTCTGCAAAACATATTAGAATTCAATATGTCAGCAAACGAGGCCAATGCTTATCATAGACACCCTTATTTTTATTGACATCATAGAGTTCTGGTTACAGTTTCAGCATCATAAAGAGAGGTGAGAGCATTTTCATGCCTCATTCCCGATAGAAGCAAGAGAGATATCTAGTGGCAGGCACCACTAGCTAGTCAAAATCATTTACACTAACCACCAGCAAGTGGAAGAAACAGAAGAAAAAAAGGTTGAAATTTGTGAAAGGTTAATAAGAAAAGATAGTATGCGACCCTATTCAGTCATTTGCCTACTCTGTGTCCAAAACAGTTTAACTGGCACATCGCAGGCCTTCCGGAATTATCTGTTGATTGACTGAATAAATGAATTAACTGTCCTTGAACAGTCATAATTCTCCAACATATGGGACAGAATAAATGAAGAAAGTAAGCACCAAACCAGAGAAATCTCATGTGATAATCTCATCACATAACCAGTCTTCCTGGATTCAAATACTGGCATTGCTGGACTATTCTTAGAGCTTTGTCTACTCCAATTCCCAGGGGAGGAAACAGGAAAGTTAAATAACTTGGTATCATTAAAGGAAAACTGGGCTTCCACATTTCCAGTGAGTAAACAAGATACCTCTTTTACAGGAACTCTGTGGACAGTACTTCCCAGCCTTAAATTACTACTATTCCATGGGAACCTGCTAGACAGAGAAGAGACAGGCCTCTGGCTATGCAGTGGGAAATTGTGAACTGCCTTAAAACAACGCCTTGGTGCCTTGGTTTTCCCTAGCTAAACGATTCTTATTCTATAGGGAAGGGGTCCCCAAACCCCGGGCCATGGACGAGAACTGGTCCGTGGCCTATCAGGAAGCAGGCCGCACAGCAGGAGGTAAGCGGCGGGCCAGCGAGTGTATCTGCAGCCGCTCCCCAGCACTAGCAACACCTCCTTGGCTCCACCTCAGGTCATCAGGCATTAGATGCTCATAGGAGCACCGGTCCCTGGTGCCAGAAAGGTTAGGGACCACTGCTCTAGGGGAAAACATTATAGTAAGATTTTAAGTTTATTTTAATACAATTTAAAAATATCTGCTTAACAACTATAACTACCTCTGGATATTTTAGAAACAACTACTCACACCAATCGCAGTAAGATCTTGCATCATATATTTATTCCAAAAAAACCGGTCATCCACCTGGAAGAGGCCAGAGAACACACAGTTCAGAGACAAGATCGGTTCCCTGGAAAGCCAGACGGGCCCACGAATTGTTCCAGAGGGCAAACCCTGCTCTGAGCTGCGAGAGGTACCTTCTGCCAGAGGGGCCGGGGGTCGCTCTCGGCAGCGCTTTGCCTCTGCACAGAATTGGTCAGGTCATAGGTCAAGCTATAGTAAAAGGATTCTGAGTCCATGAACATCTTCAGCAGCTCCTCGAGTAATCTCCTCTCCAGCTTCTCCTTTTCTTTACTTTCCTTAACCTGTAAGAAACGAATCTACTATGACTGCAGGAATTAAATGTAAAGCATTACGTGGATAGTACACATCTTTCTAGGAAAGAAGGAAAAATAATCTCAAAGACATGCAGAGACAGTGCTGGAATACGACGCATGATTTGCAAATAAGAGTTTAGTGGTAGGAAAATCACCCTTCAACTTTAAGACTCATTAAAAAGGAAGTCCAAGCCCATATCGATTAAACTCTTACTTTCTTTTTATTAGGAGCCGACACATTGGATTTAATATGCGTAAAGGTCTTCAGTAGGAACTTTGAGTCATCAGGAGACGGTATAATCTTCTCTGGTTTGTTAATTCCAAAATGATGCTTCTTGCAGAGCTAAATAATTAGGGAGAGAAAGAGAATTCATTATTATCAATATCTGCTTGTTAAATGTTCAAGTACAAGCGCGGAAATGAATGCTACCGCATATGCACTGTGGTTAAAAGTAAACCTCAAGAGATAGCAAAATGCGCCAAGTGGACCACTGATGCCAGGAAACGCAGCTGTGCTTCAGTGATTAGAAAGCCACAGTAGAGGATGAGCAGAGGATACGAGACAGGATCTACTTAGGATTTAGGGGTGGAAAATTCAGGTTACAATCGTAATTATAGTAAGCTCTTATCTAATATAACTGAAGAATAAAATGCTCCAGTTGAGGTTTATTAATGCTTTAAAAATTGGCATCTAAAATTTAAAATATACATTTGCTATGCTTTGGGGCATTACTTTACATCTATCTGTGCAAAATAGTCATTCCTGCTGGTTAACTGAGTGTGTTGGCTTAGAAGATGTCAAGTGTGCTCCACTGGGAATCTGAACGTTTCAAACTTTTCCTCGCCTATCCTCACACGCACTAATGAAATCGACATAAAAACATATTCTTTGGGTTCAGAGATTAGTTAAATTTGAAGAAGCAGTAAGTAGGGGCTGCAGGAAACGCGCTGCCCAACTGACAAAGGTGAGAGAGGGTAGGAACGCGGTGAGACCAGACAAGGCACAGAGGTTGGAAAGGCGAGTCATGGTTAAAGTCAAGGGTTTTACATACAATTCTGTGTGGCTCGGCACACAAGGCAAATATTCGGAAAGGTACACGAGAATTCTATTAACCAGGTGCAGACTAATTTCATTTTTTCAACACACTCGTTTTATTCCTACACCAAGTAGTAGACTCCTGTTAAGAGCTGATAATTATAAACGCTTATTAGTGTCTTACAAAATAACTACTACTAGATACACAGGATGAAGAAAAACATAATGAGTACAAAAGTCAGTTCGAGCTTCGATTATACATTTTTTAAAAGGCGGGACCATCTCTGTTTTAACAAATTTGGAAATGAATGATTGTATTTGTCAATTGATACCTCAAAACAGCTGGGAGAAAAATTTGAAGCGGAGGCCAACAACTGGACCAAGTTTTCAGATGTAATGAACTCATAGATTTTATGGCTTTTCAAAATTAAATCTATCAAAAACTCTATTCACATGGGTTTCATAACATGATTGCAATTTACACTGTTCCTGCCCTACCATTAAAGATAAGAGAACTAACGATGAGGTGGGAGAGATTTATACGGTCCCGCCTGCCAGCACTGAGCTAACTTCCCTTCCAACAAGCAGAACTAACAAGAGCTTGAGCTGATGGGGAAGGACAGACTAAGTGGACGGACACCACTCCAGCAATTCTCTCCTCGCCCCTCTCTTGCGCTGGGTCATCCCCATCAACATACAGACAGACAGACATCTCTCCTCTAACACCTTCACCTGAAGTCTCCTCCTCTGCCAGCTAGTGTCCTATTTCTTTAGACTCCTCACTGCCTCCAATTCCTCTTTCCCCATCTCCTCCCATGGCCCACTCCAGTTTGGCTTTGGCCCCATACCGCTCCACCTAAACTGCTATCTTCAGTGTGACCAGGGACCTCTGCTTGGCTAAACCCAAGGGTGGACTCTTGGTCCTTGCCTTAACCTCTCAGTAGCTCTGACAGTTCGTCACTCCCTCGCCCCCTTTGCTAGACTGTCTTCACTTAACTTCCACTGGCCACTCTTTCTTTAACTTTTACTGGTTCCTTTCCAACCATTTGACTTCTTAATATCTTAGCACCCCAAGGTTCAGTCCTTGACCCCTTCTCTATTTGCAGTCACTCCTTCTGTGATTTCATCCAGTCTCACGGATTCACATACCATCTGTATGCCAACCCCTCTCTCCCAAATGTGTATTTCTAGCTCCCAAATGCACTTGGATTTCCACCAGGCATCTCAAACACAACGAGACTCTCGTCCGGCCGCTACTGCCTTCATCTCCTACTACTCTCCTCCCCGTGCGTACTCCACCGCCCACGTCAGCCTCCTTGCTGTTCCTCAACGTCAGGAATGCTCCCACCTCAGGGTCTTTGTTCTAGCTGTTCTCTCTGCCCAGATACCTCACCACACTCTCCACCCCTGGACGCCCCTTCCACCACGCTTACTCGCTCAACTATACTTCCATAGCATTTACTACCTTCTAACGCACAACATATTAATTATTATGCTGATGTGTAATGCCCGCCCCCCTCCCAGACACACACACTATAAGCTCCATAATGGCCGGGATCTTTGTTCTGTTGACTCATATCTCCAGTATCTTAGCAGTATCGGGCATTAAGAGATCTCAATAAATATGTGTTAAATGAATGAATGGGCTCTGATGTTATACACATTAAGTGGTAACCTCCAGATTCACACGTGGGGCATACAAGTAGTCCTGGGAAAACCATCGCTCCCCTTCTTCTGTGAACATACAACACACACCCCACCTTCCTTCGTGCAGAATCATTGGGGCAGCAGAGAAGCGGCTTTAAAAACTCTCCCTTAGTCCTCTGCTGCTGCCACTAATTGCTTGTAGCACTGAGCAATCGTTGGTAAGCAATTGTTAACAGAATGTTAGTAATTATCTAGTCATATTAATAATACTTTCTTCAAATTAATCTGAAAACATGCCCCGAATCTAGTTATAGATTATTGCAATTTTAATATTCAGCACAGGATATTATGAATTCATCAGACACAGTTATCCTCAAGAGTATTCAAGCCAGCAAACTTCCCCCACCCAGGAATACATCAAAGATGATTCTAAAGATCTGACAGTTTGGAAATAATCCCTTAGCAGCACAGCTGGTCCACACACCCCCTTTCCTCGCCCTCTGAAGCACAGGAGTCGTTTTTCTCGTCAAGGTTGGTTTCCTGCTGTGTCTCCTCCAGGGTCAGGGCCTTGCCCTGTCACCCATCCTCGCTCCTTTGTTCTAACCTCTCTCTTAGACCCTCTCCTACCACCTGTCGACATTGTTCAAGTTTACTAGAATGTTCAACTTTTTAATATTTAAGTTTTTGTTTTTAATGTTTACTGTTTTTTAATCCATTCCTCACTGTGGAATACCCTCTGTGAGTCGGCAGGGTACAAGCTGTGCCACAGCCACTGAAACTGTGAGGGCTGCAGGCTTATCGCGGTGGGTGGGCACAAAGGCTCAGTGACATCGCTCACTCTGAAAGGAAAGACCTTTTCCACTAAGGATGTGACACCAACGATCACTCCCTGCCGTCTCTTCCTTTGGTCCCTGTGACACCAATCTCTTTGGGTTCTTCCCCACCTTCTTAGTCCCCTTTGCTGGCATTCCTTGCGGTCTCTGAAGATGATGGTGGTTCCCAATGTTCTATCCTAACTCTCTGCCTACTCTTCAAGCTCTATCTAGAAAATGTCATCCTCCTTCCTCATTTTAACTACCCCCATGTTTAACTCCGCATTTCTAACTCCACTCTTTTGCTCTGAGCTCAAGACCCAAAAATATAACATCTCCCCGCTACTGACGTACTAGTCCCTCGAATTCAGCATCTCCAAAACTGATCAACGTCTGTTTCCCAGACCTTGTTCCTTCCCTGGTACACCCCCTCTCAGGCAGTGATCACATCACCCACTGGATCACTTACGCAAGAAACTCAGGAGTTATCTTCCATTAGTCTCCTTCCTAAAGTCTTTCCCATCAACCCCACTACTTCTTGCTGATTGCTATTGTGTTCATTCAGATTATCTTTTGCCCAGACTACTAGTTCTCAACAGAAGTGCTACCAGCTTAACAGACAGGAAAATTCTTAATGCACAATTATCCCACTTCGTGCAGACCTAATAGCCTCCTTTCAAGCCATTCCAGTGTCAGGTCTCAGTTACTGAGCATGGCTCCAGGCTCCCATCTCCCGTGTAACCCCTTTTGTTCTTTTTACTGTGTAGGGGCCAAATCTCCACCTGTTCTGCCTGCTTCTGGATCCAGAGTCCAGGAGGACTATGGCCTCAGTTCAAACTTCTGTTCTGTTCACGGTCCTTAGAGATGCTACTTCTCTCTAGGCCTAGCTATATCTTCTATGTTTTTCTCTTTCTTTTTAACCTATCCTCTTCCTGGCCTTGAAACAGAATTGATATATGCCCAGTAACCCTTAACTTCCTTTTCAACAACTCCAAAATTCAAAAAATTCTGACACCTGAAAGTTTGTTTTTTAAGTCTGTTACAACTCATTTAAAATTCACCAAAATATACCCTGAACTGATATGAGGCTAATGATGTCATCCTTTACCATGATTTTTTAAGAAATATTAATGTGTTATATTTTGGAATAATGCCCCAGACTCATTGGTATATACATGGAATACATGGAATAATCTTTTGAATAGCCCCTCAAAAACTTGAATTCTAGAACAAATATGGCCCCAGAGGTTTCAGATAAGCATTGTGATCTGTATAGCACAAACTACCTACACCATCTTCTCCAGAAGTCTATCTCTACCTCTTAAAACTGATTTTTCTTAATAAAAAATTAAAATTACTTTGACTATAAACATTTCCAATGTTTTAGAATCATCCATATAATCACCTTTAGAAACGAAAGTATAGATCACTACCTTTTTTAAAAGGTTAAATTCATTCCTACCACCAAATAGGGTAGAGAAAATTACTTCTTGGGATCCCTTCCAGTCCTAAAATGCTTTGTTTAAACAGAGTTCTTGGGTTTACAACACACAGTATGGAGAGAGGGATCATCTTCCCTTTTCTAGAGGCCCAGCCAGTTCTGTGCTATATGTGCTTAGGCTCTTATCACAACGTTGATACACATGGTCTCAAAAAAAAAAAAAAAAAAGGAGCCACCCTAACCCCACGGAGCTCCCCAAGTTTATCTGTTACTCTAGCAACTTATAACTCACAACCAAGATTAAGGGCTGATGTTGCTGCTATTTAAGAAAATAAAAATAAATGATTTTACTTTAAAAGTTGATATCTATGTCTGTCTGTCTAGAGTTAAAATTTTAAACAGATGTCTAATGGAAAACTAAATATGGAAAATGATGCAGTTATCTATTAAGGCAATGAGATACAGCAAGTAAGATATGCAGACATGGAACATAAACCTATAAAACTTTTTAAAGAATGCTTTTTCGAAACAAAGAATATCTATGTTCTTATTTATTTGAACCCCCCAGATTCTTCATACCCTTGTATAGATTTTTTTTTTTTTTAATGGCACACTGCTTTGAAAAACGGTGTGGCAATTCCTCAAAAGGTTAAACATGAAGTTACTATAGGACTCAATAATTCCATTCCTAGGCAAACACCCAAGGGGAAAGAAATGTCCGCCAAAAAACTTGTACACAAATGTTCATAGCAGCAGTATGAATAATAGCCAAAAAGTGAAAACCCAAATGTCTATCAACTGATGAACGGATAAATAAAGTGTTTTATCCATGCAGTTTTTGCTTTCATATCTATACAATTAAATGTAAAGGAACCAGTACTGATATTACTTAGGTAAGAACCTCAAAAACACTGTGCTAACTAAGAAGAAGCCAGTCACAAAAGGCCACTTACTGTATGACTCCATTTATAAGAAATATAAATTTATAGAGTCAGAAAATGAATTAGTGGTTGCCTAGGACTGGCGAAGCTGGAGTTCGGAGGAAAATGAGGAGCGACTGCTAATGAGCACAGGGGTTTTTTTTTTTGCAGGGTGATGATATGTTCTGAAGTTGATTGTGTGATGGTCACAAAACAATATACTAAAAACAACTGCATTATATGTTATAAATGAGTGAACTTTATAGTGTGTGACTAAAAAAAGGCAAACAAATAAGCCATATACTTGAGGTAAAAGGCAATTGTTCAGAAAACTAGAAATTCTATTAAATTCAGACTCTGAAATAAAACTGTTTCTGCTCTGATTACCGAAGACAGATTAGGCCTTAGTGAATCTGAGAACAGTGACCACACTTAACAGCCTACGGGTCCTGCTGGGAAAGGCTAAGAACAGGGGATATTCAAAGCAATCGACAGGCATTCAGATTAGAAAGACATACTAAGGTGATGTAAGAATCAGTTTTATTTTAAAAGTCTTTTTATGTGCATAAAAAGTAATTAAAAGTAATGAGTTAAGTAGGAAAAATATGTAAAAATGCAAAAATTAAACTATTCTGAAAATTTGAAAGTAATATTGCTCCTCTAAAGAGCTTAGGGCAAATGGAAACAACCCTTAAAACTAATCGGAATACTGACAATGATTATTTCTAAGTGGTGGGCTTTTTTATTCTCCTCACTTATAATTTACTATACAATCAAAAATAAAATAAAATTATTCATCTTTTAAAAGTTCTTTCTAAATGCAGTTATATGGAATACCAATATAATGAAATGCCTATTAAATGCAGTTACTAGGAATACCAAAGATTTAAATCGACATGCCAGAAAGTGCAAATTTCTAAAATTATATTCTCTTGAGAGAAAGGTGTATCAAACTATTCACTAAAGTAGGATCTGGAAATACTTTCTCCATCATCACCTTATCCCTAATTAACAAGGGTCATTACACATTTTCAGCATTTAACATGGGCCATATCTTCAATGCCCCTGGTAAGGACCATAGCTTACAGAGTCCAACAGTATTGTACAAATACTCAAGTATCTCATTGGGGGGTGGGGGGAGATCTCATTTTAATTTTTATTTGAAGATAATCTCCTTCATTTGAGAGTATGAGTATCAAGAGAGAGAAAAGGAAAAATCTGAATAAAAAAAGTCTTAAAGCTTTCATAATATTTACATTTTTGAGTTTAAAAATTTCATGTAAATGTTATTGCCTAAAGCTTACCACCATCCCCTCAAATTTATACAATAGTCAGCTACTAGTCTCAAACATTTTACAGACTGTGGCTGAAAAGTCCAACAAGGGTCCCCAGCTTCTCTGGATGAGGAGTAACAGTTCATTTCCCCAGGGCCAGCAGAGCCCAACATGTAAACTGATGACCAACAGGCGGACAAGGTGCCAGGTGAGACAGTCCCCTGCTCTACATCTAACTGCCAGGGCCCCCAGGCTTAATGCTCAAACCAGAATGGCAGCCCAAGGGGTGCTCACCCTCAAGGCCAAGGTCAGTGACAGAAAGCCAGGCCAATCTTTCAATTTGTCAGCAAAGCCATCCAAAAGACACTGATGACAAATTTATTGGCTTAATACAGTTTTTGTTAGTCTGGCTGCTCTTCCCCAAAATAAAGTGGAAACAAAAACTGCAAACAGATTATTTTAATATACCTAACTGCCAACTAAGTTACTTGTCTCTGGCTTGGCAATCATAGTGTCCTAGCTTTAGTCTCAATAAAGTAGAATAAGAAGTACTCTAATCATTTTTTGATTCCTGTAACAAACGGAATATCAGGGTCATGTCAAATTTACTTTATTTTATTTTCAAATTTAATGTTGATTTCTTAAAATAAGATTGTCAAACTTCCAGTAGAATCTGAAGCATAAAAATCATTAGATTTTGTACTTATTTTTTTAAACAATTTCACCCTGTTCCCAAACTTCCTCCCCAAGAATGCAGTCTAAAAAAACACTGAGTTGTGGGGCGGTGGGTCTACGTTACTTGTTACCTGCTGGTCAGGTAACAGGGTGGCAGCCCAGCAGAGTGATACAGGACCAGATGGCCCGAATCTAAGTCCAGACCCAACCACATGACAGCTGTGTGACTTAACCCTTGCCAAGCCTCCTTTCATCCATACAACATAGATCATAACAGTGTCTCCTTTATAAAGTGGTCCAAGGGATGAAATATGATAACCCAAGTTACCCTCCAGACCTGCCTGGCACATCACGCAGTGATCAAAATTCGCTAGGACTGTGGCAGAGTGATGACATCCCTAGATGCCACATCCCCGCACTGCTAGACATGATACAAATGCTTTTGTAGATTACTTCTACCAGGCAGCAGCACAGTATGGTGAAAAACACTGGCCCTGGGCAATCTCCTGGCTAACTAATTGAGCTTTAAGTCAGTCTATTGTGGACTTGGTTTTCTCATGGAAAATGTAAAGATCACACCAGATCAATGATTTTCTTTCTTCAAAAAAAAAAAAACTTTTAAAAAATTATAAAAAACAATGCTTAGAAAAATTTTTAGAAGTATAGATAAAAGAGGATATAGTAAAAGTTACATCTCAGCTTCTTGACTCCCCCCGTCCCCCAAATCGGGAGTTTTCAAACTGTGCTGTGCAGAGTCCTAGGGCTCCCTGGAAACAGAAGGTGGCCTTCCAGGAAAGTCCAGTGGGCAGGGTCCCACCGATTCCCTGTACCCCATCACCGCCTTGACCACAGCAGCCCTGCTTTTATGCGTCTCGCACACTGCATTTCACAGTTTGGAACAAAGGTTCCACTACTAAAATGAAGTTTGAAAGCCACAAGGTTAAGTTATTTTAAAGACATTATTCAGCTCTAAAATTGTACGATTCTGGTCTATTAAACCAAATCCTCATAACTGCTATTATATTTTCATCGAGTTTCCATAAAATTTCCTGAGACGATGCCTTACCTCTAGCTCAAGATCCTGAGGTTCCATTTCAGAAAGTGACAGCACAGCAATTTTGGTAACTTTACAGACCTCATGGTCTCCTGGAAGTTTGCCCACCAGTGCTTTCTGCCGAATTAAAATAAGCCACCACGGAAGATCTGAAAGAGAAACGTCATATTAATGCCTAGTATCTGAAAAGTGCTACTGTCCTGGCAAGCCACAAGTGAATAATCTAATGACAACAAATATGTGCATTAGATATAACCCTTTCAAGTAAAGCACACAACAAAGATATAAAAATGGCCCTTAAACATGTGAAAAGATGTTCAATCTCACTCATAATTAGAGTGATAACATTCTCACCCACCAGATTAGGGGAAATAAAAAAGTATGACAGCACGTTCACTGGCAAGGCTGTGGGGAAACAGGCATTCTCATACAGTGCTGTTTGTATCTGTCTGGACTGCAAACAGATACATTTTCTTCTAGAGGAAAATTTAGTGATTCTTAACAATAAAACATATACTCTTACCTTTCAACCTAGAAACCCCACTCTTGTGATTTTACCCTGAAGATACACAAGAATACACAAGTATATACATGAGTCTATTCATTACAGCAGTTTTTAATTGCAAAATACTGAAAACAACTGCTCAGACACAAAATGGTTGAATAAAATGTGACACACACACTCAGTGGAGTACTATGCAGTTGTATGAAAGAATTAAAAGCATTCTATGAACTGATCGGGAGTGATTTCTATATATATTAAGTGAATAAATTGGATTAATATATATAATAAGGATCTAATATAATAATATGTTATATTATTAAAGTCTAAAAGAGTATCTATCTAGAGTGTGCCATTCTTTATATAAGATAAAATATGCATATATCTGCTCATTTGTACATAAAAACAGGGGGCAAAATAAATGAGAAATTAATGAGATTAGCCACCTACAGGGAGTAGGCAGAAATGGGATGGAAGAAGGGGAAATGGAATGATCAAAGGGATTGGGGAAATAACAGTCCTCTGAGTGCATTTGTATTGTTCTGACTCTTAGAACCGAAGGTAATGTTTCAAGTAACCGCAAAAATAAATAGTTCAAATCAACCAGAATTGGAGGAATCCTAAAATGAAATGCAAATAGTAACCCAACCCTGCTACAAATGGGAAATGTAACTACATTGTAGGAGGCAGGGAAGAAAAAACTAATCTAAATAACTTGGGAAAACAGTATTTTGTAAGGATACAGACAAAAAGAACTGTACAGAATACTGCACTCTGCTTAGTGAATTTGTTTTTCAGAAGGGCTGGCTTAGCAATTCCAAAACTACTTTGTGTGTACACTGGGACTGAGCGAATCAGTAAATATATGGAGGAGAAGGGAGAGGAGGGGAAGAAGATGGTAAAACAAATGAAAGAACTCTCTTATAAATACAGGAGAAAGAAGAAAACACCCAGAGGTCCAACGGTTACTTCTCACAAGCTTTCAAATCTTACAAAACATGTTTAATTAAATGAGAAATAGTCTATGAAAAAGCACTTTTCGTTTGAGGTTACACCCTTAAAAAAAAATACTGTACCACCTAATTAGCACCAAAATTAAAAATAATTGAAATGCTGTTTCAGGAATTTATTATAGAAAAATAACACAAGAGGTATATATTTCCCATAGGAAAAAACTTTTTAAGAGATATGTAGTATTTTGATTTTCCCCCAATATTAAACATCTCTCATTTTAGGGATAACATTTTGAAGATGGGCATAGGCATTTCATAAATGCAAGAGTTTGGAAGCGTTTCGTAATTCTTTATAAAGTAGGGTGGAAATTTACTCCAAAGTTTCAAGGCTTTTACAGGTCATTTCATTATTCATTATCATTAAACATTAACCAAGGACCTACCACGTGCCGGAAAGTATGTCGGGCATGGGTCAAGGTTAGCATGGGTCAAGGTTACTGAGCACCTAACACGTAATAAACCTACCACATAATAAATAAAGCACACAATGCATAAGGTATTGTTGAATGTCAACACATTTTGGTGAATAAAAAGAAACCTTACCACAGGTTTCTTAATCTCACAGGAGTAATTTGTGTGAGGCTGAGAACAATTTAGAGTGTTGGCAGATGACCAGACAAGCCAGCAGCAGGAAGCTCTCTTCTAAGTTTATGCCTTCTTGCTGCAATTTCTTTTGGATTCATTTTATGTTAACATTGTAAATTGTGATCTTAGTAAATTACGGCAATGACAAACACCATGTGCATAATCAAATATAAGAGATGTCTTTTGAATAAACCATCTAATGGTATAATGCTAAAAGAGAAAAATATTAACTTTCGAACACAGAGGTTTTACCCCATACATAAACTCGAGAAACCAAAAGGCATTCCTTTGCCACAAAAGCATCGGTATTCCCAATACTGAAATTCAACTTATAAACTCAAATACATTTTAAAATAAAATATGCATATTTTTAGAGTTTAGTTAGCTACTCATACAGCATAAATCTGAAAAATTAAGGTGCTTCTTTTAAAAACTATTACAGACCAAAATTCAGTACACTTGGGGAGTAATGATAAAGATTAAATCGAAGAATATATAAATAATCTCAAACAACAGAGAAGGAATTTTGTAAGTAGCAGCCTTCTCTTTACAAGGAGGCATCAATGTTCCAGACTGTGAGGTCGGAGCTCGGACTCCAACTTTAGCCCATCGCTTATTTGCCCCATATACTCTGTCGCACAATATTTAACTGCTCCAATTCCTTGTTTTCTCATCCATGGAATGGGGTAAAACTGCCTACTTCAGAGAGTAGCCATGATGATTTTTATAATTCATGTTATTAATACTAACAGCTAATGTTTGCCAGACAGCAAAACATATTACATAGCTATAGTAAATAAAACAAATGTGGACCCGGTAGAGAATTGGACAAATGAATATTAGAACAGAAGAGAGCAGACACAGACCCATATAAATATGGGCCTCTAGCAAATGATAATAAAGAAGGAGAAAGAATGGTATCAATAAATGGTGTTGAAATACACACGTGTTTGCAGATAAATATGTTATCTGGAATCTGCTTTGAAATAATTTAGCAGCTGGGAGGATGGAGCCCATGAATAAAAAATGGCTTTTTATACCTCACTTCTGATCGGATCTACAAATTACATTGGGCTGATATGTCTCAAGTCTTTTAATCTATAGTTTCCTGTTTTACTGTTTTCAGTCTCACACATCTATCAAAAAGAAAAACTTAACAGTAAAATTGATAAGGAAATAGATATCTACCAGTTACATCCTAAGTTGAGAAGATGAAAATGTTCTGAAATTACATAGTAGTGATGGTTGCACAATCCTGCCAATATACTGAAAACTGAATTGTATACTTTTAAAAGGTTCTTTTATGATATGTTAGTTACATCTCAATTAAAAAAAAAAAAAGCTCCTTCTAAAGAACAAAAGACAGTTGTTAGAAATCTCACCAATCAGAGCAGAGAAGGAAAAACTAAAAAGGGTATTTTCTGCCAAAGACAGGTTAAGCTAGGATGGCCTATTAATTCTTGAAATGCATCGACATTACTAAAAAGATGTAGCTGTTTGGATTAGCATTGGAAAGAATAAATTATCACAACAGTAAGAAAATGAAAATTTTGAATTGAACACTGAGATATTTCCAGGCAAAATCACTGATCTTAAAAACAAAGCAAAACAAAAAGCCTTGCAGGAAATAACAGCGATCTCTCTTTCTGTAATTATTTAGCCTTAGGTGAAACAAAACATCCAAAAGTCTGAAAAGTCCTTCAAAAATGAGCATGGCAGTTACAAGGTTAAATGGTCTAAATACAATTTTTATAATTTGAGATTTAGGACAAGAAAAATGTGGAAGTATAGCATCATTATTGTTTAGCAATCCCAGTATCTATCAGGTATATATATATATTTTTTTACATTTATTTCTTATTTTATTTTGGGGGAGGAGGGGAAACCCATCTGTCTATTCTTCTGTTCATTCTTTCAACCACCTGTCCATCAACCCATCTGTCTATATGTCCATCCAAACCATTTTTTTCCTTTTTTTAATTATATAATTTATTTATTTAAGTTAGTTTCAAGTACACAGTACATTGGTTAGACATCTATATTGTTCATAAAACGATCCCCCCAATTGCTCCCTCCCTCCCCTGGCCATCATATTAATGCTAACTGCATTCCTTCTGGGTGCTCCCCATCCCCGTGCCCAACTATCAACTACTAATTTGTACTTCTTTAACCTTTTGCCCCATTCTCTCAGCTCCCCAAACCCCCTCCCCTCTGTCAGTCACCAAACTGTCCACTATATTTGTGAGTCTGTTTTTTATTAGTTTGTTCTTTTTGTTCCTTAGATACCACATGTAAGTGAAATCATATGGTATTTTTCTTTCTCTGATTTATTTCACTCAGCATAGTAACCTCTAGGTCCATCCATGTCATTGCAAATAGTAGAATTTCACTTTTTTTAATGGCTAATATTCCACTGTATATATAAACTATGATTTCTTTATCCAATCATCTGTTGATGGGCATTTAGGTTGCTTCCATATCTTGGCTATTGTAAATTGTGCTGCCATGAATATTGGAGAGCATAGATCTTTATGAATTATTGTTTTGGTTTTCTTTGGATAAATACCCAGAAGTGCAACTGCTAGGTCAAAAGGTATATCTATTTTTAATTTTTTGAGGAACCTCCATACTGTTTTCCATAGCTGCTGTACCAATTTGCAATCCCACCAACAATGTATGAGAGTTCCCTTTTCTCCGCATCCTCGCCAACACTTGCTGTTTTTTGATTTATTGATGATAACCATTCTGACAGGTGTGAGGTAATATCTCATTGTGGTTTTAATTTGCATTTCTCTGATGATTAGCGACCTTGAGTATCTTTTCATGTCTGTTAGCCATCTGTATTTCCTCTTTGGAGAAGTTCAGGTCTTCTGCCCATTTTTTTTAATTGGAATGTTTGTTTGTTGTTGAGTTGTATAAGTTCTTTATAAATTTTGGATATTAATCCCTTATTTAGATGTATCATTAGCGAATATCTTCTCTCAAATGGTCGGTTGTCTTTTTATTTTGTTGATGGTTCCTTTGCTGTACAACATCAGGTATAATTTTGTAATAATTTTTGAAAGCACCAATGCAGGCTATTGTATTAATTTAGATCACTCACCAAGAAAAGAAACTTGGCTCCGTTAAAGCTTCCACATTGAGATCTGGATATGCGGTGTAACCAAAAGTCAAAGAAAATTTAGTCTAGCAACATCCTTTAACATAAAGAAATTTTTTTTCAATATTTTAAACATATTAAAATGAGGAAAACATCAATTTTGCAATTCTGGCTCTCCAAGAAAAGTCAGACAAGGAAATCTGACTTCCCCAGCAAGATAAGAAAACTGATTAGGATGTGATTATTTTGAAAAGCATGACCAGCAGGGCAAGCTAAAACAATAGTCCTGGAAAATGTTCAATTGCTTGCCCTTTTCAAGGGGGATAAGCAATTGTGGGATAAACTGCCGCGTCCTCTTTCTACCCTACTGCGTGACAAGGTCCAGAGATGGGGACAGAGGCTTCAAAGAATGCATCATCAAGAACGAGGACATGGCATGTGTTTAGGGATAACTGGTTTTTTAGAAATGATCCTATTAATATGGGGAATTTGAGTAGCACAAATTCTAGTAAGTGTAAACGCTGAACAAATGGATTTCCTCAAAATTGGCTCTGAGGAAAACATAGTAAATTCCCCGCGTATGGAATCAGCTCTAGTCACCCTGACGTGTCCAGAATGCGTAAACCCTTTATTTGAACAATTATTAAGAGAAATTCCTTTTGACGTGCCTCTTAAAGATGTTACGAATAAATTATAACAAGCTGAATTACTAGAACCAGTTTATACTCCTGTTCCCACGCAGTTAGTAGAAAAATTAGTAAAGGATAAGAAATTTACTCATAAACCTGTGCCTACTATGGAAGGGCCTCCTTTTGTGGCCTACTGGATAAATGGAAAACTCTGGTATCCACCTAGCGGGGCTAATAATATGAAAAGATTACCTGATCTTCTTTTGCCTTATACAGGAGCTTATAATAAAGATAGTATACGTATAGTGAATAAAGATGGAATTCATGTGCCTTATAGTAGCTTAAGTTTCATAGAAAGGCTAGCAAGGTCAGGACCTCCTTGGTGCTTAAAAAACAAAGGAACAGAAACTTAGCTTATGAAAGCAGCTTTGTAAAACTGATTTTTATAAATATTTTCCTTAGTACTGCACCAAGGAAACTTTTGAACAGCTATGAGAAAGGTTCAGCTTGAACTTTAGATATAGCATAAATCAAAGAGCATTTAAAAGATTTCTTCAGGCAGAAAGAAGAACAATGTCTGCCCACAAGCCAATGCTTGCTGTTGTGAATACATCTATCTATATCACCTTTACTTAAATCAAACTGTATCTTACGTAATAGATATAAGAATTAAAAGTTTAGATTGTTCCATCAGGTAGTTCTGTTCTTATGATTGAGAGAAAAATGTACTAGTTAATCATGAATATTAATAATAATATACTCTATAAGATTTTCTGCTTCGCCTAACCACAGAAATTTAACTCCGTGCTACCTTAACCACAAAGAATAATCAAATGCCAAAATAAAAAGTATAAAAGTTGTACTCAAATCACAATAAAACGGAACAGTGTCACACCGCCTCTGAGTTGTGTAGTCGACTGTCTCCCGCGCCGACGCCTTGCCCACCTTCGGGGCCCCCTGGATCCTGTCGTGGCTGGACCGCGGCAATAAACATTGTTTTTTAAAAAAATTTTTCATCTAATTTTAGAAAAAAATGTTTTCTATTCATGACCTCTCCTCTAAGAAGTATTGCATCTACATATTTCTTGACATAGCTATGCATCTACCAACTTATAGAAAAGATAAGCATTTCATTCAACAAGTATCTGGCAATCCTTTTTATTTTTATTAATGTTAATTATATAGGGAATATATGAATATATTCCATTTGTTTACAAATGTAAATATTACAGATAAAACTAAAGTTCCCTTCGACCATTATTCCCTACCCCATAGAAATTATTCAAATCTAACCCAAAATACACTGTGAGTTTTCTCCTGTAAGGAGACTACCAGAGATGGAGAGCCTACCATTCTTGGCATTAGTCCTTTTACTCTTACTTGAGAGCCTAAAAATGAATTTCTTAAAAAACACATATTTTTATTTTTCATATGAAACATTCAAACATACATTGATTAGAAATTTTCCATTGAAAATGAGCCACTGATGGGTATTCGGTGTTATCTTTTAAGGCAACATAGCTTTATCTAGTCTTTCCAAAGCATTCAATTTAGCTTTTATAGAAACAAGAAGTCTTTTGTTTTGCACTTATAGTTGATGGGCTTATTTAATATTTAATATTTAATTATGTAATTACAGTAGTGAATAAAACAGGTAGAAACAGGCTCAGGAACAAACACAACCCATGATCCCCAGAATGAGAGTGTGCTTCCTACCCAGCCTCTGCCAGCCCTCAGAGTATCGAATGCAGCCAGCTAAAGGCTTTGCAGAGTCAGTGGGGCTTGCGGGTTAAGCTGGGAAATCAGTTGCGTAAGATTCAATTAAAAGAGCTCCAACTGACAGAAATACATATGCAGTACATATTCTTATGTGCCAGACACTTGAAGTGAATGAAATATTTGTGTGGAAATGATTTTGCTTTTCTGATGGTTTTTTTCTGGCTCACTTTTTCCAAAGACTGGAATTTGAACGATTTGAACTGGTTCAACAGAATTTCTTTTAAGAAAAAACGTATTTTTGTAGCTACTGTCAAAACTCATTTTGTAGATTCTGCATTTACTGCTTTTTGAGACACTTTGCAGTTTCTCTGTATCTCTCTATAAACATTCATGTGATGACCAAAGGTAAAAATAAAAAGAGAAAGTGGGTCCACTAACGACTCTCACTCGTTTGCCTCCTTTAGCTTGTCCCAATCCTATAGACCACGTTCCTGAGGACAAAGCACTCTCTTCACCTCTCCTAGGTCCACAGCTCCTGGAGCATCCATGGAGGAGGGGCCGGGGAACAGCGGAGGCATCGGCTGCCTGAACGCCCACAACCACTGTGAATGGAGGAGCCGGCACAGCAGAATTCATAATCACACGCGCATGCCAGTTATACCAACCCAAGTGGATACTGTGGACTCCAAAGTTATTTGTGACATAATATTCAAATGCAAATATTTAAAGTCTTGAAGGGCTTGTGTAGATTATGCCCCAAACAGCCACAGAAGAGTCTGCATTTGTACCGGTTATGTCAGAAGATGTAGATGTGTTGGTAAAGGAAAAAGAAAAAAGGGGATTGTAGTTGGCTCACCTTTCCTTTCTTCTGTCAGGCTAACAATAAGAATAATTATGTTTCTCTGTCATTTCAAATCGACAGTCTGAACTAATAAACTTAAGCCAAATGAATCACTGCTATTTATATATTTTGAGGTTATGAAGTACAAGAGATGCATCCAAGTTTAAAATTGTTGTTTCTGGTGACTTAAACCTTTTGTTAATTTTTAAATGTACATCTCTCTATGCTTCTTGCCTTAAAGTCAGCGTTGGTGTTAGGATAGTGGCATCGGTTTGCGGGAGGTCAGCATTTGCATGGTTTATCTTCTATCCCTTTACTTTTGGTTGCTCTGTATACATATACCTAAGGTGTCTGTCTTGGAAGCAGCTTGTAGAAAGATTTTATTGTTTTACCAGGATAAAAAGCGTTATTTTATTCAGTATTAAGTCCATTCATATGTAATGTAATTACTGTTGTATTTGGGAACCAGTCTACCATCTTAACTATTTGTCCCACCTGTTCTATTATACCTTTCTTTTCTTTCCATCTTTCAGGTCGTTTTTAAATTCATATTATTCCCATTCCCCCCTTTATTAATTTTTACAGTCTTTTATTATTCTATGCATTGGGTGGGTATATCACAGGGAATAACATGATCCCTAACTTACGAAAACCTAATGAAAACTAGTACTTTTACCAGCTATTGGGCAGTAAGGACAGAAAGGACCTTAGAATACCAGCCCTTGTAACTCTTTGTTGTTACTGTTGTATCTTTTAATTCTACATTAATTTTAAACCATATACGAAGTCAAACTCATTTAAATTTACCAACATTATTGACCCTTTCCTGTGACCTTCCTTCCTTCTTACGTCTCCACACTTTCATTTTCTTTTTGCCTGAAGAACTTTCGTGTTTCTCTTAGTGCAGATACTGCGAGTGATGAATTCTCTCCATTTCTGTTTGTTTCAAAACGTATTTCCCTTAATTTCTGAAGGTATAAGATTCTAGAGGGGCACTTTGAAGATATCCTATTATCTTCTGGATTCCATTTTTTCTATCAAGGCTTACTGCATGCCTTTGAATTTAATGTATATTTTTTCTTTGGCTGCTTCGGGATGTTTTCTCATCAGTTTTACTATGAGTTACCAAAGTGTGGTTTTCTTTATATATTTTTTCCCCTGTGGTTCAAAGTACTTGTTCAAACTGTCACTTGTATATATAGTAGGTTTTGGAAAATTCTTGGCTATTATCTCTTAAAATACTGCTAGTCTGCTGCTGTCAGAAACAAAATTTCTGACTAGTTTCTCTTGATCTCATTTTCTCAAATGTATGAATTATCTTTAAATGATCTATTATATACTAAAACAGTTTCTCTTGATCTCATTTTCTCAAATGTATGAATTATCTTTAAATGATCTATTATATACTAATACGTTATATAGTTTAAGAGAATCCAATAATTGGGATAATATCTTAATGGTTTATATCTCAAGATAAAGTATGTTCCAATTAAAAGAATCCTGTTTTTAAACAAATATTTGGTAGGAATTTAAATTCAGTTCAACGTATGCATAAAATCTACTTTATTGATACCCACTGCATAAGCTATCAATTGGCCATTTAGCACTTTTAAATGGCCATGAGCATAAGTCCATAAAGTAGGTTTTATACAAACAAAAATTTAAATTTCTACGAAAGCTATTAATTCCTGGTATGTTTAACTTTTTGCTTTATATTTAAAGCCATGTCCATTTTTTTTTAAACAAATTAAGAAAAATGCTTGTTTTCCTACTGGAAACAGAGCACTAATACGTCCCTAAATTAGACTTCGGGGAGCATCATGCATCAAGTAAGTGGAATTACAAATACTACTACCACCACACCAGCACTGTTATTTTCCCTGTCAGATACCCGTAGTCAAAAGTACAACATATTGGGCTTCTAGTACTCTCAGGGACTCAAGAGCCAATTATTAATTTGTTCATCTTCCAAATACAGAAGCTACTCAATGTTTCTTAACTGACGCTCTGTAGCCTACTAAGGTTTCCTAAGTCTGGGTTTATAGACATCGACAGTGACTCATAAGGAGAGCATCTAGGGCAAGAGGCCCTCTTAATAGGCTCCATTAAAAGTACCAAAAGTACCAAATAGAATTTGCAATCAGGAGCATATTCAGCTTAGCCTATGAAGCCTACAATGAATTTAAATTCATTCTAATAATAAAATCCCTAATAATGACTTGCCATAAAGTAAAGCAATCTATATTATACTCTATAAAAATATAAAGTTTTCTCTATCTATAATAAACTAGAAACTCAAACTTATAAAGTATAAATGGGCCAAATAAATTTCTATATGAGTATATTTTCCAGATGACTATAGCTTATCCTCCCTAAAGTGCCAAGATGTTTTCTTACATGTTTATTTTAAACTTTTATATTACATACTCTCCTACCTCTTAAACCCCAGCATACTACATATAATTTGGGATTCTTATTCATGAGAAAGGTTTATCGTCATGAACATAAATTACTGCTTTGAGGCATGACATAAGTACATTTTAAGGGTAGAGGTGATTGGCCCCTGCGTGGAGGGACTCAAGCCCACGAGCTGTAACAGACCTGATAGACAAATCAATCAAATGAATAACCTTCGCCTTCTGCTCTGGATGGCTGATACTGGCTGGCCACGTCTAAGCAAGTGAAAACATGCTATATTGATCAAGAATCTTCTCTTTTAAACACAATTAGACCTGACAATTTGATTGTAATCACTTCAAAATGTTCAATAAAATGAAAAGCTCAAGGCTATAAATGAGAAGATATGGACAGCGCCTTTGTAGGTGGCCCGTACATACAGTCACTCTTAACAATCCTCTCCTCTTTATGAAGCTAAGAACTTTTACTACCACTGCAGAGGAATCACTGAGGAAAACAACTAAAATTTTACAACAAATGGGCTGATAACTAGAAAAGGGAATGATAGCAGAATAACATAAGAATAACATAAGAATCAAGCTGGCCTACCTCTAAATATCTCTCTGCCTGAAAATATAAAAATCTGTCCCTTAAACTTAAAGATGCGCTCAGAAATACGAAGCATGCTTATCTGAAGACCCTTGGGAGAACTGAGAGCTGTGGGTCACATTCGCGCGTCTAGTTCAAGCACTGCTGATACCAGGGAGGTGGGACCATCTGCACCAAGGAGACTAGAGCTCAGATTAGGGACAAGGGAGGTGATGGAAAACTCTAAAGCATAAAGTGATGAAACAGGATGAGGGGAGCAAAGAGGAGAGGTAAGGGCCATTCAGCACCGAGGGGAGAAGTAAAAGAGGAAGGAAGCAAGAAAGAGCGATGAGAAGATGCCTAACAAAGGACTCTCTCACGCCACTTAGCAGCCTGCTTCTGAGACCCAAAGCCATGAATCAAATAGGTCCACTAAACTATAATTAACCAATCTCTTAAAGAGCAATTTGACCAGGAACCTAGTCACCAATGAAAATCTTATCTCCAAAACAAAAATTCTGAGATCCTCATGAATGACAAAATGAATATAAAATGACTGTGTCTGAATTACATTTTAAATCATTCCTATTTTGGTAGAAATGTTATGTCATTTCAATGCTATTTCTTTAGGATACTTCCCTCAAAGCAACTTCAGTACATGAAAAAAATCATCTATCCGTTACCAAAAGATCAATATATTTTTAATTAAGATAAAATCAGAAGTAAAAACAATAGGCTACCACAAGTTATCTTCTGACTTAAAATGTTTTTAACAGCTTCATATACCATGTAGCATAATGGTGTCTTATCCCATAAAATTCAACCCACTGTAAGTATACAACTCAATGATTTTAATAAATGTATAGAGTTGTACAATCACCATCGCAATCCTTAAATGTTTTTAATAATGTGAGCTGTCAGCAGACAATAAGATGATCTCCTCTCACAATGCACCTGTACACAGACAACATGACTCGGATTTACACAGCAGCAGCATCCGAAGGCACGAGCCGAGATCGGGCCTCGCGCGGAGGCCGAGAGCTCTGTAGGGCCCCGCCAGGCTCCTCTCGCTTTCCCCCAGTGCCCTCAAGGAGTGGGTCTGCTACTGGCTCTTTAGGAAAGTACCAGAGCAATGCCAGTGACACTCCATTCATTCATCGGTAAAATATATAAAATATTTCACGTCGTTAGTGTCGTAGCATGAACGTGTCCATAGACAGCAGCGGACTAAAATCACGCACTTAAAATCCTATGTATATACATTTTACCATTTTACTGATGGAGACATCTTCACCGCTTCGAAAGTGGAGGAAGAGCAGATGGCGAGCACTGCACTGGTGACTGAGGGCCACTTGGGTCAACTGTCTGCGGCGTTCAATACGAGTAGCAAGGCACGTCATTGCTAAACCGAGATCCTCTATCGCCAAATGAATCAAGGTTCCTGACACTTCTCTCTTCAGACTATTCCTGAATATAGCATGGAATATATACTCTTGCACCTTTTTTTTGTTTGTTTGAGAATTTTTATAAAAGCTTTCTTGAGCCAAACTGATGACACATGTCGGGGAGCAAGATCTCAAATGCTCTCGAGGACAACAGATTTGCAGCTTCTTTTAAGCATTTGAACTTAAGGACAATATGTAAAGAAGATTGGAGAAAGCGAGGCAGGGATTGGATTACAGGACAGTTAAGGTTATGTGCTCTCTTGAGGGTCAAAATCATCTAGGTGAGTTAATCTAGACACACAAGAACAATGGACAGGGCTGGCTTAGAACCTCTCACTGAAGAAGTTGTAGGCCTGGGGTGTGACTACCTCTCATGACTTGCCCAGATGGGAATTTATGATCAGATCACCCTGTGAGGTTACTTTTCATAGAACCCCTTTTTGGGAAGCCACGGTTTCCCCTTTTGGTCATAAATCAATCCAAGAATGCATCAATGACCAACCTTTTGGTCAGATAATGTGGTCTCACAGCACTAGGAAGGCTCATTCCTAAGAACTGTCAATATCCACATTGTCTATATATTTTTGCTCTCTATATTCTGATATTTGTTACCCTAACTGAGCTTATCCTAGTCTCGATCTGCAAAAGAGATTTTGATTTAAAAAGCTTTTGGGATCCATTTAAAGTCTGCAACCTAAAGCAATCTTTCCATGGATATCTGTGTGAAGATAGAGCTATCTCCCAGACATTACACAGAAAATGAAGAGAGAAAACATACAGAAAGACCATGTGGGCCTTTTGCCCAGCTGCTTACTCTGCCAAGAACCATGTCTCCTCTCAAACCCCACCCCTCACGTGGCCCTGTCCAGTTCATCAGACTCATTTTTCAGGCAGCGACTTAGACATCCCTTCTTTGGGGATGACCTCCACCCAGGACCCCCAGACCCACCAGTCAGGCCCGAGTTTCACAATATCCCAGGTTTTTTCTTCAGAAGTTTAAGTCTAACGATAAAACTGTGTGGTCAGGTAATTAATGTCCATCTCTTGGATTCAAGTCTACGCTCCCGGAAGTTTGAGTTTTTTCACCCTGCAGCCCCAGCACCGACTGCAGGCCTTGGCACTCAGTAAATATTTGCTGAATATTTTTGAATAGTCCCTGTACAGGAAGAGACTGCACTGAACAAAACAGACACAGCCCCTGTCTTGTAGCTGATCCTCCAGCAGGGGCAGACAAAAAAGAAATCCAAAAATCCATGTGTAACTACCACTATGCTAAGAATTTAACTATCATTCTTACTTTCTCCTGGACACTACAAGGAATTAAAAAATGTTGATTTTTCATGAAGCTTTACTTTTCTTTCATCTCTTTAGCATGTCCCTTCTACTTACTGTTCCTCATATTAATAAATCCCGGCTGATCCAACCAAAGTTAGAGACGTTCAACTTGTCAGAGACAGACCACACGGCACCCAGGCTGAAAGGCCACCTGCCTGCAAATGTCTGGGGAAGAGCCTTTCCAGACTGAAGAAAGAGGAGCAGTTCTAAATAGGTAGTTTCTAGGCACCAAGGTTAACAGAACGACGTTTCTGGCAGAGCTGGCTAAAAGAAACAGCAATTAGCAGCAAAGGATACCACAACCAAATAATACTTTAAAATTCTTTCGCCATACATTTTTTAAAAGGGGCACATGAAATAGAACCTTCACCAATGCTACTAATATTTTACTACTAAATACATTACTTTTTATAATCTCCATGTAGTAGAGACATGTTAATATCATTGTAATTTCAGCAAATAACATTATTGGGGAAAAAAAACAGTTCAAGTTTAAAATTTGTTCAAAACTATATAGCTAGAACTTAAGATGTTCTCTAGTAGAATATGTGACATTTCTAAGTCACCTTTAAAACTAAGGGAAAAAATAATAGCCTAACTCTATCAAATGCTTACCATTATCAGGAACCATGCTTTAATTAAATAAAACCATGTTTTATTAAATCTTATAATATCTGTATCAAGGAGGTGTGATCGTCCTTGTCTTAGAGTCAGCCACTGAGGCTCAGATGAAATAACCTGACCCAAGGCCACAGTGTGACCTCCGAGATTACTCCACCTCTGGGGCAAGTGCCCAGTCAAAGCCATCTGGGGGAACAGCCTATCTCACTGTGAAATACAGGGCAATTCTCTCTGATGTGCTTTCGTAACAAGCATTCCAGTGGACATCAGTTTCCTGTTAGGGGCTGAACTATGTCCCTTCGAAATTCTTATGCTGGAGTCCTAACCTCTAGTACCTCAGAATATGACCCCACTGGAAAGAAATAGGATCTTTAAAGAGGTAATTAAGTTAATGTTCAAATTAAGTCATTAGGGTCGACCCTGATCCAATACGACTGGTGTACTTATAAGAGGAAATCTGGACACAAATGCGCAAAGAAGATGTGAAGACACGGTCACCTACAAGCCAAGGAGAGCAGCCTCAGAAGAAACCAACCCTGATGACAACTTGATCTCAGACTTCCAGCCTCCGGAATTGTGAGGAAATTTGTTATTTAAGCCACCAAGTTTGCAGAACTTTGCTACGGCAGCCCAAGCAAACTACCACGGTTCCTAAGCCATGCCTGCTGACACTGCACAGAGCTCAGAGTTCAGTGACAGTCACGAACAGCGGCATGGCTCACCCACGCTGTTTTTAGACTGTCAGTGACATCTGCATCTCAGCAGGCAAGAACAAAAATTCGTGCATTAATATGTAGAGAGTTAAGTAGGAGGAAAACAGGAGAAAGAGTTTAAGTACAGATGTTTTATTCTCCGCATCCTCTCCCCCTGGGAGGTAAGATGCTCTCCTGGGAGAACGCACCCCCAGTGGTTATCTTGGTTCTAACACGTATCAGAGGCACCCCTCCCATTGGCCAAGCTGACGGTGGCCAGAGCAAGGGATTCAGCGGGGCATGGGGAGGGGAAAGGAGGGGTGAGGAACCCCAGAGAGGATGAGGAAAGAGAAGAAAAGAGTGAGGTGAAGGCTTAAAAGCGAGGAGCTGGGGGTGGAATGACACACAGGGTGGGGCTGCAATTCTCTCGTGGGAGAAGAGCAGCAGGGCGGCCAGGAAAGATTCTCCTTTGTTTCCTCCCCACTCCCTTTCTTAACAGCCAAACCCTGAAAGTGATGTGACTAGAAAAAATAAAAGGCAGAGATTAGGAAAGTGAAAAATTGAGACAGTTTCTGTCTTTGTTTTAAATATTTTTTCTCCAGTTCACCCTATTCCCCCATCTCTCCCTCTTCCAAAATATCCTACGTAACAGGCTCCTCCACTGCCTACCAACCATTTGTCTTTGGTCCAAAGAAAGGCAAGTGGTACAAGGAGGGGAGGTACATGTAAATAGGGGCTGACCACAGGAGATGGCCATACCTCACCACCTCCTAATCACCACACTTCGCAGCATCATAAACTCATCAACCATTAACACATCTGTACATTGCTTACAGGAGATAAGGGTTTGGTTTGCCTGCCAAGTCCAAACCCCTCTGCTCTGAATACCCCTCCTGCCTAGAGGAGTGGACATCTGGAGCACGTCTGAATTTTGTGGCCCTTGTCCTAGTAAGCCAAACAGAGTCTGAACGGGTCTGAACTAGACTCCCTACTCGATCCTTGATGGCTTGTCAGTCTCCAGTGGTTGTAGGAAGCATCAGATGTTGGTTGGTTGAAGGGATGAGGTTGGTTTGTGTACCATGTAAGGCACACATTTTGTGTCCTGCATACACAGACACAGAGAAAGCCAGAGGAAGAGAACGACGAATGAGAGGGAGAGGGGAAGCGATGGTCAGAGACCACGTACCCCGGAAAAAAGTAATCTTGGATCTTATAGAACGCCCACTTCTTGGTTTTGATCCCTTAGGTTCCTTATAAAAATCTGTGGGGTTTTCTTTTCTTTCTGTTTTCCTTTTTTCTTTTTACTTATTTTTTTTTTTGCATAAGCTAATGGGCTTGGATTCGCAACCGAAAGAGTCTTGCTGAAATAGTGATTTATAATTTATTAAGCACCTTCAGGTTGTTATCTCACTGGACACTCATAATACCCTAGGTGAAAAGAGGGCAGTTATTTTTATTCTTATTTTACTGTTGATGAAGGAGAGGCTCAGGGATGTTATAGCCACAATAAACTGGCCTCCTGGGATTCTCACCCTTGTGACATCTCCTCCCACGCTGGCTCTGGGCTTGGCTATGTGCCCTTCTTTGGCCAATGGGATATTAGCATGCTCAGGGATATCGATAAGCCCTTGCACATGGGAATCTGTCTTCTAGCCACTTCTAGCCGCTCTGAAAGGCTATCCGGGTATCCAGCAGAGAGAAGACCCACAGAGAGGCCATGTGAGACAAGATATGCGAAAAGAGATGCCACGTGAAGGAAAACTGAGACACCACAGAAAAACCCTCCACTCAATGCTTCCGTGTGAATGACCCCAGCCAAAGAGCAGAAGAGCTTCTTGGTCAATCCATAGACTCATGAGATATTATACCCCGCTGTTTTAGGGCATTAACTTTGGGGTGGCTTATTACACAGCAATGGATAAATGAAATGGATGGATGCTAAGTAACTTCTCTTACATCTCAAAGCTAAAAAATAAAGCTTGAATCCAGGTCTTCTGATTGATTTCAGTGATTTATTCATTGCTCCAGGATGTGACTCAAATTGAAGAAAAATAACTCAAAAGTTTCAAACACTTCATTTAAACAATAGAAAATGAATTTTAGGCTCAGAACACTCAGCTGTGAAATTATCCTGTCAGCATATAAATGAATTAAAAATATATGTATGTAAATGCGGATAGGTAGGAGAGTGTTACTAAAATACTGAGCATGGTTACACAATGTCTAAATACTTTTTTCTTCTGTATAGAAAGAATTAAACAACTACAAAAGGCAGAATATACAACAATGTTCATAGCAATATTATTTCTAATTGCAAAAAGAAAAAAGAAAAAAAAACAGTTACCCAGCGACAGGAAAAAAGACAAATCATGGTATATTCATACAACAGTATAAACAAGGAGCTAAAGTCTCATACATCGACATGGATAAATCTAAAAAATATAAAGTTGAGTGGGGGAAAAAAAGAAATGAAAGAACACAAGTGGCCTAATACCATTTAATAAAAAATCCCCAAAATACGAACCTTGGCAAAATATTGTTCAAGGATACTACATAAAAGCAATAATGAAAATCAAGGGAATAAGTACAAAATTCAAAACGGCAGGTTTTTGGCAGGGAAGGAAGCAGGATATCCTTGGAGGGGGCACGGTGAGGGCTCCACAGACAGTGGTCATGTTTCATTTCTTAAGCTGGGTGGCTGATAAATCTGTTTGTTTTACAACAACTTATGCCATATGCCTATGATAAACAGCTTTTGTATCTAAAATATGTTTCATAATGAAAACAAATTTTTAAAAACAACCAAAGACTCTACCGAAGGAAAATTAGATTCTCTGGCAGTATGTGCTTTATAATACCCAGAAATCAACCGAGGTCCCAAGTACTCAATCATTTTATTTTACAATAAAGAAAAGGCATACTACAGAGGTAGCTATAGTCCCAATGACACAGGAAGAACGGTAAAGCCTCCAATAGCTCATAAAAATCGACACCAAAGGAAAACTAGATATTTAAATTTAGTACTTAAAATATTTCATATAGTATTTTTCAAGACTTTTTGGGACCCACCTATATAACATCTATTTTCTCATGAACAAAATTCCCTCTGAATCCAGGACACAGGTACCTGTCCTTTCAAGAGAGGACCCGGTGACTGACCTAGACTTTCCATCAATTTGCCTGACCTGGGTAGGGCTCCTGCAAAGGACTACACTCCATATTAAGAGACTCACACTCTTTCCTGGCCGGAGTTGACTGTATCAGGAATGGACAGCTGACCCAAAGCCAGCAGTCATGGTCTGCCACCTGCCTGCCTCTCAGCCTTATTCCTATTATCATCTCCCTTGAAATCAGTGCAGTTGGTTTATCTTTCCATCAGAGCGCCTACCACAATTATCAAGTAATTATACACTGATTTCAGTGTTTACTCTCTGGTGTTTGTCTTCTCTCTTGAACTCTAAGTTCATGAGGGTGGGAAGTGGGTCAGTTTTTGCTTACTATAGTGTTTACCAACTAGCACAATTCCTGACACATAGTAGGCATTTGATAAATTGGATGTTTTTTTTAAGATGAAGAAAAGATTGCAATATTACGCCTCCATTTCTCTAAAACTTTATTTCATGGAACTTATATAGAAATACACCCACTTTGGGCAGACCCAAAATAAAGGCAAAGGAATCAAAGCCATAACAGAATCCACATTTATCATCAAAGAAGAAAACGTCATAGAATGCCATATTAAATTTAACTAGTTTAAGTTGTTTACAGAAACATACCTGTATGAAGCTGAATTTTTCCAATAACACCTTCGACTAACCCCAAACAGATGGGATTCCAGGCAAGAAGTAGATCGGTAGCTTAAAAAAAAATAAGAAACAGTCATGAGAGAATATTCATCAGAAAACATATTAAAACTGTATCTTTGCAGTATATTAAAAAATGACAAACATCCCGAAAGAACAGTTACGAACACCCAGAACTGAATACATTACTATCAAACAATTTTTGAAAAAGCATTAAACCCAAGGCCTGATATAAGGACAGTTATGGCAAAGAACTGACATTCTGAAACTGCTCAGATGAGAAGCAGTACTCTGGCGCCCTGCAGTGGAGGAAAGAGGCTGATACATCACAAGACAGCAAAGAAAGGAGTTGTCCGCAGTCCGTAGCCAGTCTCAGATCCGAAGGCAAGGCCTGAGACGCCACCATAGAGATGGCCACTTACTGGATCACAGTCTGGAAAACACACTTTCCCAAAGAAGCTTACACCAAGCAAAGAAATCCCAAAGGCCAGCGCTCTCTTATGTGACTTCGAGAGCAAAAACAATAGGAACTGCTTCCATTTATTGAGTGCCTACTGTGTGACAGACATCCCAATCAGGGCTCCTCATCTCGGCAACAAAACAATGATTTGGGTGACTGTTTTCTCAATTCTCCCCAAAATGGCAAATAACTGGTGCCATTCTAGACGCAGAGGACAGAAGCTAATTCATTGCACACGATGACTGCCTGAGGATAATAGAGCTTAATTTTCGTGGAGCCCAGGTTGCAAAAGGCCATTATATACACGGAGGTAAATGTAACATTAGTGGTAGTTCAATTGCTGGAAAAGATTAGCAAGAATGAAAACGATACTCCTCTTGGCAGAAGATTAGAATTACATTTTACTAATTACCATTTAAATTTTATTTTAGTGAAATTTATAATCAGTCAGGGATAACTACATGCTTAGTTTAGTCTCCAAATTCTTTTGAGTTTTGACTACTGTATCTTGAACATCTTGTTAATGACATATTCGATGGGAAGCAAGAAAGTTGACTTCTCTGTTTTTATTCAAGAATTAAAGTAAAATAAGGAATTAATTTTTTAAAGGTTGTTATATACATTATCGCTTCTAATCCCAACAACTCTGTGAGTTAGGGATTAGGAGTCCCATTTTACAGATGAGGAAATGGAACCTTAGAAAAGTCACCTGGCCACATTACACAACGGGTCAAGGGCAGAGCTGTACTTCAAAGCCCAATCTGTATAACTCATGGCCTAAGCTCTTGACCATCTTGCCTTCCTCAGAACCTATTCGTGGATCTAATCAATAAGACAATATTTACATTTTAAATAACGTGCATTCTTATTATAAAAGTGATACTGCATAAAGTTAGAAAAAATATTTTATCACTCCTATCCCATCACCCAGAGATAATTTATTATTTTGCTGCACTTCAAGTCATACGTTTGTGTGTACGTCTAACTGCAATACTGTGAATACAGCACTACATACTAATTTTTTCTTATGACATTTCATGAGTATTGTCTCACGTCTTTAAAATCTCCTTCAAAATTATAATTTCAATGCCTGCATAATTTTCCACTTAAGGAAGCACTTCCTCACTCTTGGACATTTAAGTGATTTCCAGCTTTTCTCTATTATAAAAAATTTTGTGATAAATGATGAGTGGTATGCAAACATTTTATTTGCCTCTATAATCAATAGGTTCAGGACAGATTCCTAGGAATGAAATTAGTAGGTAAAAACACAAAAATTTAAAGCTTTCAAATCAAATTGCTTTCTAAAAAGGTTACATACCAAGTTAGATTTATGCCAGAAACATATAAAAATGCTTGTTTTAAAATACTCTATTATTTAGAATATCTTTTTTAATTTTGCTGATTTGATGGTATCCGTTGCCTAACATGTTTATTTTCTTGTCATTGCTGGTAGGTGAAACATTACAAAATGGACTGTTTATGTTTCTTCCACTATGATTTTCTTGTTCATATCCTCTAACGATATTTTATTTATATTCCTTATTGAGTTTTTTGTAAGGACATCCACTTTGACATGTTTGCAAATATTTTCAGTTTTTAATCTATCATCTTTTCATTATCTTTAATGCTTGAAAGTTGTTCCTTCCCCAGTATCGATTAAATATTTATTACTTTTATCTGTTAATTTAAAAAAATCTAACTCTACTGGAATTCATGTTGGTATACAGACTAAAAATACTGATTTCTTTTCAAATTGTGAGCCAGAATCCCTGTATCGGGCAGACCAAGTGACATCTTCCAACACAAATGCTCCTGGCTAAGGAAAGAGCTCCAGTCACCCATTACCCTGCACTCGGACCTCAGATAAACAGACTACAGTTATATAGAGAGCCCTTGAGTACCAAATGGGCTCTAGGGATATAGAGGAGGAAGAAAAGTTAGAACTAAAGCAGTCCAGAACCGTGGTACAGAAGAAGTGGAACTTCAAGCATAAGGAAAGCAGCAAGAAAAATACAGAGGAAAGAAAATGCAAGTTTTGTTTCAGAACGTGTCCCCTTCATTGGGAAAACACTTATCAGGTAGGTACCTGCCAGGAACCAGACTAAAAAGATATAAAGGAGCAAACAGTCTAGAACAGGAAACCAATGGGTATGGTGGAGATGTGAACTGATAAGACTGGAAAAAGTAATCTGAGGCCAATTGTGGAGAGGCTTGAATAAAAGACTAATGAGCCTGCGTTTCCTGGAGACCAGGGCAGGCAGATAATATAAGTAAAACAAGATTGTAGCCAGCAGTTAGCCGACAGCATTGAAAGGGGGTGGAGGCTGAGAGTAGGGAAAGGAGCTAGAACAGTGGTCCCCAACCTTTTTGGCACCAGGGACAGGTGCTCCTATGAGAATCTAACGCCTGATGACCTGAGGTAGAGCTGAGGCGGTGATGCTAGAGCTGGGGAGTGGCTGCAAATACAGATGAAGCTTTGCTTGCTCACCGACAGCTCACTTCCTGCTGTGCATCCTGGTTCCTAACAGGCCACAGACCAGTACCGGTCCACAGCCTGGGGATTGGGGACCTCTGAGCTAGAAGGTTATTGTAAGTCTTGGCTTGAAAAGACACAGAGCTACCTTAGCGGTGAAGAATAGGTGAAAATGCAAAGGAGGTTAACATAAAACATCTCAGAGGAGGCTGTATGAAGGACAGGAAGAGAATAAATCGAAGATGACATTGAGACATCTGTTCTCTCCTGAGGGGGGAGAAGATGAGGACATGGACGAGAAGAGTAAGAGGGAACAGGACCGAAAGGACAGGGTACACGGCCCTGGGAGGAAAGCTGGGAGCGAACCTCCTGACTCCATATCCTTTTGCATCTTTGGCATTTTGAACCATGTAAACACATCAGCCATCCAACAAAATAAAAATTTAGCTTTATAAAACTAGAAAAGATGACCACGTTTTGTGGTCTAAAGACAAAAATAAAGTTACCGATAATCTGAGGTCCAGAGAGAGAACGAGTTAAACCCGTTAAGATTGAGTTCATGGTGGAATGAAGGAGAAATGTCGAGATGTAAGAAGGAGAGATTTTAAAGGAGGAAAAGAGAAGATGATATTAAAAGCACAGGTATAAAAGTTAACCTTGAAAAGGAAGGATACTACTTTTTTCTATGTCTGAAAGCAAAGATAAAAGGCTAAAAATAGAAATGGAGAAGCAGATGAATGTATTGGATGGCCCTGACGCAGTAAAAACAGGAGTCCAAGTCACCTTTGCTTTAGCGGGGGGAAGGACAGAGGGAGAGAGGGGCAGCGCAGGCTTGGCATGAAGGGGGTCCAGCAAGTCAATCTGTAAATGTTCTATGTGTGCTTGAAAAGCACATATAGTTTTAACTTAGTGTTTTCAAGAAAAAGGGTATCAATCCATTAGTAGGTCAAGAAATCAATTTTGTATAATGAGATCAGCATTAACAGCAATGAAACAGAATATAACAGAAAACAGAACAGTTGCACCGTGAGAGGAGAACATTTCATGAAATTTCTGTTTCTGGTATATAAATATGTATGTGTGTTCACCAGCTCATGATTTTAAAAATATTTCTTACTAAGATCTCAAACATTTGAACACACTTAAACTTTGGGGCTAGGGCTCATTATATCAACTTTATTGATTATTTTGTTCAACTCCCCTCTGTCTATGCTAATTTTCTGACTGCTTAATCTAATAGTTATTGAGAGAGGGCTTATTTTTTTTTTCAATCTCGCACTTAGTATTTTTTCCATTTTTCCTTAATTTTTACTATATATTTTTTGAGACTATGTTGTCAGGTATATACAGATTCTGGATTATTATGTTCTTCCTTGTGAACTCTGTTTATCAGGATGTAATGACTGCCTTTATTTCAAATGCTCTTTGCCCTAAAGTCTGACTTGTCTAACATTAGTATTGGAAATACATTAGGCAAAAGAAGGATAAATATGAACTGCGAATCAATCGTATCACTTCTCCCCAGAACTTTAGAAACAAGTCCAAATTCCTTGGAAAGGCTTGTAGGGCCCTGCATGGGCTCGTCCCGTCCACCCTCCTCCTGCCTCCCACCTGCCCACCCCAAGCATCCTGGTCTTCCTCCAATCACCCAGAAATGTACACAGACTGGGCATGGAATGCTGCTCCCCACCCACTTCTGCCTGTTCTTCATTCCAGACTCAGAACAAGGGTCACTGGAGTTCCCTGACACATTCCCCACTCCACCCACCCAGGAGAACCGATCAGGACCTCTTTTGTGACCCCTCCCTCCCAACCCTGGTCATATATCCATCATGACACCTTATTTTAGTATAATGTACCTAATTATTGACTTGCCTGTCTCCTTGACTGAGCAGGAAGCTCATCAAGAACAGGAAGCTCATTAAGAGCTGGTCCCCAGGGCATGACACACAGCAGGCTCCAAAATGCTACAGGAACAAAGTATGACACAGAATGCAAAGGCACTGGTGAAATCAGATAATTTACAGTGAATTACGTTAGAAGGGTTGACTATTTAAAGTGGCAAAGTTAAAGTCATCTAGTCTATTTCAGATAAAGGCAGCAGGGCTGACAAAGTGACTGTCTACGACTACACAGCTTGTCAAAATCAAAACGCCATTTCCCACTGTCAGCCCAGGGATTTTTCTAACATCTCCAACACCATGAGTTTCCCTACCAAATGTTCTCGGGCATGATATTCATTTCAGTTTTGTGGGGGGCTTTCAGCTCACGGCCATCATTCCAGCAGCACAAGCCAGAACCTGGGAGACACCCAAAATGCTTTTCTTCCTCACAAGTCCTATTGATTCTATCTCCTCAACATCTGATGAATGCTTCTCTCTCTCCATTCCTCTGTCACTATTTTTGCCCAGAGCCAAGACCACTCCGATCTGGATCACTAAAAAAGCTCTTGTCAGCTCTGTATCTAGCAGGCTGCTTAACACGTAACAGACCCTCAAGTATTTATTGAATGTAAGCAGGACTCTAGACTGTTTGGTTCCGTGGGCCCTAAAGCAGAAGGCAGGGAGCTGAGAACGAGGCTGAAGAACTACACGGGGACCAACAACTCGAGAAGATGACGGAGAGTGAAGTCAGGAGCAGTTTCCTCCAGACAGGGCAGATCTGCATTTGAGACTGAACATGAGGGCGAGTGTGTGGAGGATGGACACGAGGGGGCAGAGATCCAGACAAGGGTGTGTACAGGGGCAGCCTGGAGCTGACTGTGGAACTGGAAGCCTGGACAGAGTCTAGAGGTGCAGGCGTGATGTGGGCACAGCTTGTGTTTCGTGTCCCTGGTGAAGAGTCCCCGCTCTACTACAGGCTCTGAACCCCTCTCAGCTTCCATTTCATCTTTTGTAAATGGGAATTCTATGTAACTTATTTTTATAAGGGGTTTTATGAGGATTAAGTGAGAGAATTATATAAAAGTATCCAGCACAATGTCTGGTACATAAATGTTCAATAACTTTTAGCTCAAGCGGGAAATGTATATGTATTTAAAATTCCAGGTTCCTACCGCTCAATAAATCTCTCCATAGATTTTTATTTCAAGAGTATACATGTGGCTTTTTAAAAAAGGAAAGTATAAAGAAGAAAAAAAACCAACTTCGAGATTTTTTTACTTATTAAGTATTATGGTAGGGGTGTAATTCTTGAAAGCCTTCTCAGGGTAATAAATGTTTTATGAAAATCTCAGAGCATAGATATGCCCCCAGAATTTTCTTTTTCATAATATGAAACAGATCTACAGCTCAATGCAGCTCAAAACTCGGCATCCAGTCTCAGCCCCAGCAACCCAGTGCAAGTCCACATGGCAAGTCAAGCATGACTGCCAGCGATCTCCCCTCCCCGCCACATGGGAAAGAAGGCCCATCTAGAAGAGACAGAGTCTAAAGGGAAGTAAAATTATGCTTGGGAAAAAGACATGAATATTGGTAAATTTTAGTAATATATGTGAGAATAAATACTGGGTCCTGAATCTTGAGAAACCATAGAAGAATATAAATAAAATGTGTAACTTTTCATCATCAACCGACACCTGACAAAAATTCCAATGGAAGATAGAAAAAGGTGGTAGGAAAAAAAGAAAAAACACAGTAAATGGAAAACATGAATAAAAGGTAGAAATAACTTCTAATATATTAATTATAATAAATGTAAAGTTTCAGCTAACCAGTTAAAAGACTATTAAGCCTCAACCCCTCCATCAATTTATTTAATTCTATTCCTATTTTGTTTACCACTGTATACCTGTGGCCTAGCACAGCGTTTGATGCATAGCAGGCACTCATTCAATAGTAAGTGAACCAAATGAATGAATAAATGAGTAAAAGCAAGTGTGAAAGAACGAATCAGAAAATGGATTCCTCCTACCAATCGCTTATTTTCATTAACTTTTAATAAGACTAACATCTTAAGTTGTTATTGTTTTTAAAGGAAGCCCCAAAACACCAGTCTTTGCTATACGAGCACTTTTAATAAAAACACTTATTTTTCAATAAATATAATAAATGAAAAACATGTGATTTCTCACAATGAAAGACTTACCTAAACGTTTGGGGAAACTACCTTAAAATGTCTAGTTGGTACCCATGGTTTCTCACACCAACACAGAGACGAGAGACACAAGACGACAGAGGAAGGCCTGCAGCAGGCGATGTAACTGACACGAGATGAGCAGCTCAGTGGGTCTTTTTGAACTGCTATGACTTTGTTGCCTGGCACACAGCAGACGCTTCAAAATATATGTGGGGGTGGGAGAGAAGGGGATGTGGGGGACGGGAGTGTAGTTTTTAATCTGTGACTTTTTTACTAAGGAAATAAAAAAAGTTGGCATTAGCAGAACCTGAGTGTACAGAGGACATGTGTAGATAGTATCAGTCTAAGTGCATGCAACAACTATACTCAGTAATGGACACTGTCACCAATATTAGTGGCTACTCTGGAGGCAGAGGACACTGGGATGGCAAAGAAAATGGCCCATGGGCTTATACCACCCTTCTGCAAAGAACAGCCATGTAATCAATCTGCTCCAACAATTTATTGCTTTCTAATCTTCCTTTCAACAAGTTTAATCCAATGTGGCAGAAAATTCAAAAGAGAAACATTTGAAATGTGCATAGAAGTTTTAAAATTTAGGACTACCAATGTTATCTAGTAAAGAGTAGAGTTGCTTACAAATTACAAAAGTATAGCATTTAAGAAATGCCAAATTTTAACCAGTGAAATAATTAAATATACACCAAAAGACATAAGTATTTTGTTATAAGTTCAATTGTCTGACCCATTAGGTCAACATTTCCCCCCTTATTTCAGATCCATTTGGCAGTACATGGCTTCTATTTTCATACGCCCTCCTCTTCCTGGTACACAGAAAACAAGTGATTAAGTACATGTGCCTGGAGAGAGCATGAGTCACTCACTGCAACAGCCCAGAGTGACGGGCACTCCCTCAGGCCAAGAACAAGCCTGCGTTTTACACGGCTGCTGAAGTTTATGGGCAGTTTCAGTTGTCTCAAAAGAAAAAAAAAAAAAAGGTGCCAGGGTATGCAGAAATCATCAGACCTAAGTTTCATTTCCTGCTAAGAACAAAGGTCTGAAAAGACAATCACCAGTTAAACATGAGGAAAAGTGTTCTAAAAAGAAGAACCGAAAAGTTCCAATTGTTAGCTCATCTATGCTTCAGTTCTCAGGATCAGGCCAGGAAAACAGGTTAAGGAACAATTTGATTGTTCAAATGCAAAAATTTGATACACGTTTCTTTGAACTATCTAATGATGATTTTTGAGCATTTGGCAAGCTGAAGAGCTAATCCAGCTAAGAAATTCTAGCAGCTGGTGATGCCCCAGTGTGAACTCCAGCTCCGTGGTTGCTCACCCTGGCTGCTCACCATCATCATCCCGTAGCCGTATAAAATCCTGATGCCCGGCCCTCCCTGCAGACAGTCTGACTCAGGTGCTTAGGGTGGGGCTCTGACACGGGTCTTTTGTAAAGCTCCTCCAGATGATTCTAATGTACAGCCAGGTTGAAAATTACAGTAGTCTCCCCTTACCTGCGAGGTGGGGTGGGGGATGGGAAGGCTGGAAGACCCCCCAGTGGATGCCTGAAACCACAGATAGTATTGAACCCTATATTTACTATATTTTTCTTACACATACATACTTATGATAAAGTTTAATTTATAAATTAGGCAATTTATACACAGAAGATGTGTTCTTACCACAGATCTCAGCAACCTCAGCATATGAATTTTTTTCTTATTAGGTGAACTTTTACCTTTTTCCCTTAAAGCAAGCTACTTACAGCTTCTTTAGCATATCTGAATTCCCAGGATCACTACTCCCGTGCTTTGTGGCCATTAAGTAAAATAAGGGTTATCTAAACATAACCACCGTCATACCAACACAGTCGATCTGATAACCAAGAGGGCTAGGTAGAGACTAACGGGCGGGGAGCGTATACACTGTGGAGACACTGGACAGAGGACAATCCACTCCCGAGAGGGACCAGGCGGGACAGCATGAGCGTTCATCATGCTACTCAATGGCATGCAGTTTAAAACCTAGGAATTGTTTATTTCTGGAATTTTCCATTTGACTGCAGATAACTGAAACTGGAAAACAAAATCTCAGGTGAGGGGAGACCTCTGTATTGATGTAAGTGATTGCTGGTTAGTGGGTGGAACCTGTATAAGCAGCTTAGTGTTATCCTATCAGTCTGATTCAAAGACCATGCCTGTGTCATGTATAACTTTATACTCTTCCGTGTAGTAAAGTACCACAAATTGCATAAAGATCTCATACTATAGTGAGTTGGCATAAAAGCTGGTCTAAGCTAGTATAAAGATATACATTTCAAAAAATAACCCTAAGAATACTTAAAAGATGAGAGATACTATCGAGGAAAAGGATCTTAAGAATTTCTAGACTTTTCTATTTTAAAAAAGGGATCTAATTACAATGCAGCAAGGGGGACAGAGAGTTTTGATCATGATCATGAAAGAGATTAGAAATTGGTTTTTAAACTCCACAACAGCCACACGAAAAACTGTTGATTCTCTATCTGAAGCATAAAGTCCTAATTGTTATTTCAATAAAGACCCAATGCAACTCAAAAAAGAAGACGACAATTAAAGTTGCATGAAAGGTCGACAATGTTAGGTCCTGGGAAAATGTGATGGATATGTATGAAATTATGAGATGTGTGGATTTCATAGTACATTCTGAATACCAGAAAAGGAGACACATGTTTAAAAGACATGGTTTTAAAATAAATGAAAGGAAGTACAGCTTAAATCACAACCTTCAAACATGACCTAAAGTGGCTGAAAATACAACCAGTTCAAAGGATTACATAAATCCTTGAGTAATAAATTCATAATGCATCACCCAAGAGACATAGCAATGTGTTGGGACATACCTCTCATTTTCTGCTCTCCCGAAAGCTGTCCTTTGATATAACTTTCAGAAATAGGGATTTAAGAGATAAATCAGAGCATAGGTGAACTAGCAATTGGCATTTTCCTTTCCTCGTTTTAGAGCTCTCAAAACAAGATGCATAAAATTAGTACTTTGAACATTAAATAGATGCAACTTTTCTCGCAGCTGGTGTTTAAATAATTTCCTAGCTTTTCCTGAAAACTTTGTTCAAAAATAACTTGCTCTTTTCCATCTAGGATTGTTTGTATAGTTATTCTGCTGCTGTACCTTCAAACCTACCATCAGGCAGGTCCAGGATTTGCATTTTAATTGGCCTCAATTGAAGAACTACTTCTAGATCAAAGGACAAGGCCCACTGGGGAGTGTCTTGTGGGGTGGGGGCAGGGGGAGAACCTGTACTATTTCAGTTCTGGCCAGTTAAGCACTATTCAGTCTCACAAAACTTTTCTTTTTTAGTATCTAATTAGAACAAAGGCATTGTGCATGTAAAGAGTTATTTCCTGCAAGACAAAAAAAAAAAAGTCCATAGAAGTCCATAAGTGCATAGAAGCAGTTTCTTCCAGGGCTTTCCACTCTTACAGAAACAATTACAGACTACTTAGAGCTGGAAGAAACTTCACAGAATCAAATGAAAGAGTACTTTTCTCCCCGTTTTCTTCATTACAAAGAAATATAGCTTTCCACCAGCTTGAAAAAAACAAACTTCGAACTTCAAGACCCAGCTCAAATCTCCTACAAAACTCTCTTCTAGCTCTATCACAGTATCTGTCCCTCTAGAATCCTGTGTATGTCACTCCCCCATTGGACCACATCCTCGGCTAGGGCAGAGGCAGTGTTTGATCCATCTTTTTTCACTTTTGCACAATGCCCAGCAGACGGGCCTTTAATAAATGTTTGTTGAAAGAATAAATGACTTCGCAGAAACTCAGACTTAATATTGGAAGGAGAAATAGAATACTAAATTAGTTAAATGGAGGGGGTGGGGCTGCTTCTTTGAAAAAAGGGAGGGAGTATTTGAAAGGGGCACAGGGGTACAAATGCAACAGAGAAGAGACAAATGCCAGAAGAAGCACAGCTGCCCAGCAGGGAGATGAGCAAACTTGACTGCTGAGCTCTGGTCTGCCCGCCACAGCTGTTCATCAGGGGAAAAGAGTGTTTATAAATGGCATAAGAGCACTGAGCATTGTATCACATAATGAATGATACTGTGAAGAATCAGTATTACCCATGCAAACTACTAAAATTAAAAGCATTATGGCATGTTTAAAATTTCCTAACATTTCAATTAGATGTTACCATTGTTTCGAATTGTATATATTGACCATTGCAGAAACTGTGGAATTTGAAGTTCAATGGAAGTAAACAAGCTGCGTCGAAGAATAAGATTTATAAAGAAAACGAATGACTTTGAAATCTCCCACTGTCAAGTTAACGAAATGCAAGGTTAAACTTGAAAGAACTTGAAATTAAAATGCAGTAACTTAAAAGAAAAACTACCATAGGACACTGACTTAAAATCAATCTGCATTGCACTCAACCAGCCTAACCAAAGAGAGTGGGCAGGAGAGGATGCTCTTTTTTTTGTGAATGAGAGCAGTTCCTTTAAGGGTCTCACAGCAACCAGAAAGTGAGTCATCAGAACAGAGCATGGGATTTCATTAAGATGCAAGCAGTACATGCTGTGAGAGTACTATGATACTAAATGTTCAGTGTTTATCATCACTTTTAAAATACTCTTTATACATTTTTACTTAACTGATTATCAACAGCTACTGATAACAAAAAAATATCATTCCTCTAGTTAGTTAAACATATTCTAATGTAAATCTTTTTCTCAGCTCGTTTATGGTCAGTTGACACATAATGATTATGACAGACCAGCTAACGAGTAATTATTTGTTAGAGGTTCTATGTCAGTGCCGTTACTTCCTAGACTTGTGTTTGCAAGACTAGATTTTAAAAGGTGATATTTTAAAACACATTTGAACAGGAATAGAACAGTTTACAAAAAGATACAGAGATCGTAATACAACTTATAAAGATCTAACACATTTAAATCACCGTAAAACCACACCAAGGTTAGACTATGGCTCTCAGAATTCACTGAACCAATATCAGAGCTAGTTTGATTTTTCCAATAGTCTAGTATCTATCTGAAAACAACAGTTCATTTTGTCATAAATCACAAGGACTAAAATCAGCAACAAGCAACCTTTTTCTTGCATAAGGGCCAATTTGAGAAAAATAAAAATGTCTTTGGGTCCCCTTTATTTGATTGAAAAAGAGAACAAATTTATTGCACTCCAGACTTAAAAAGTTAGAGTCCTGCCTTTAGTGAATAAAATGGCAATAAGAAATTAGCACTTTTTTTTTTCAGTTGGCAAGAGAGGCAGTGTTCTAGCCTTCTGTTCTTATATTCTCCATTGAATCCTCCCAACGACCTCTTTGCTGCTCAAAGTACAGCAGGTTGACCAAGGTCTAGAATTATTTCAATTCATTCAACACAATTTTTACAGATGACCTGCTATGGGCTACGTGCTGGGGATATGGTGATGAATCTACATCTCCTCCTCCTTGCTTGGGATGAGTTAGGCTGGGCAGGTAGGACAAGGAGAAGCCATGCTGCTGGGCCCCTGGAGCAGCACCAATGCAGCCAAGCTGTCAGGGCACCCTGGTTTCTGGCACCTGCATGCTCTATTCTAAAAGGCCTTGACACCACCTCTCTTCCAAAGAGCCTCTGGCAAGTCCTGGCCTCTGCTGGCTATGCCGGGGTCAGAGCACAGCATCTGGAAAGCAGCGATTCTATAAAGGTTCCTCCCCTCTTCGAAGGTAGTTGCCCTCCAGACCTTTTCTCCACTATTCCCTCTCTGCTATATATGCTCTGAAAGGTTGCCTGTGAAATTGGACCTAGGACTCTTGCAAAGGTACACTGAGAAAGGCTTCAGGTTGCTATCGTCATGGCTGATATAGTTCTCATCCAGTGCATATCAATGTTTCTGCACAAAGATCTAGCCTATATCTATTCCCTTCCCAAACTGCAGATGTTCTAAAAACTTAAGAAAAGAAACCTGAGAAACTGACTGTAACTGGAAAAACAACTAATCAATCTATTATACAAAAGCATTGCCTGTAACTAGATAAACTAATTTTGCAAAAAGTGGTCAAGGCAGGTGTAGGGTCAAAGAACCGACCAGTAGTCCCAGTAAAAACCTTTTCATTCTATATAGATTCTTCCTCAGTGTATGTGCTTTCACATTTGAGAGGCTATTTTATTCTCTACATAGGCTATATTATAATGATTATGATAACTAAAGAACATTTCAGATATTATCCTTAAAAATATAAATCCTACAACTTTGTAGTCAAAAAGGCAGAAAGGTTTATAAAACATTTTGTCAATATTGAAGAAAATCTGGCTTTGGAGTCACATACTGGGTTAGAAGCCTGTCTCCTCCTTACTCTGTGAACTTGGACAAATTCTCTGTGTCTCAGTCTCCTTACCAGTAAAATGAGGATAATAATAAAATCCTCCTCCTGAGGTTTATTGTGAGAAGACATGCAATAGTACATACAAAGGGCTTAGAACAGTGTCTGGTTGAGAAAAATGCTCAATAAATGAAAGCTCTATTTAGCTACTATTAATCTCAGTTGACGACACAGACAACAAAATATGTACAAAAACTTCCCTCGATCTGTAAACCTGATTCCAAAAATTTTTATCAGCCCCCTTAGACTCTGTCTTTCTTCCTCTTTTAAAGCCAAAGGGAGGAAAGAACTTTGGAAAGATGAGTCTCTTCTATTTTGCATGCATAAAAAAGTTTATAAAAATAAACGTACACACCTGTTCAACCACTAGAGTTAGAAATATGGGGTAAAAAGTAGCTCAGGGTATAAAAGTAGTAAACCATTTTAAAAAACTGAAGGCTAAAAATACTAGGAAAAAAAGGTTATTCAATAACAAAAACAAAGATTTTTTACAATATACTTAATAATTAATTTTTAAATTAAAGCACTACTAAAAAGTACTATTTTGTCATGGAGATTTGTGAATATAACAAACATTTTTTAAGTTTAAAATTTTTTTTCAAAGTAAGTATTAAATGACAAAACTTTAAATACACTGAATAGTTTCATAAAATATGTTCCTAAAAGAGAAAAGTTTTATGTGGATTTCAATTCCATAACTATAATTTCTCATTCAAAAAAGTTAACTTCATATGACATACTAAAAATAATTTCATTATCAAAAATAGCTGTAAGAATAGAAATATTTTTATGTTTCTGTGAATTCTGATAGCTAGTATCCCCTCCAAAAAATGTTCACTGGTATTCATCAGAGTATCATCTCTCTATATATAGTTTGCATGCTTACTAATGTTATATGTATGACAGATGCCTTATCTTTTCGTGGTCAGTCTCCAAATAGAATGAAGCAATAGGCAGCAGTCCATTATATAACACCATATCAGAAAGACTAGTAGAAGCAATTTTAAGACTAAGACTTAACATCATATTATATTCTTTTTTAAGTCTTTAAATTACAACCTTTATTCTCAGACAGTAAAACTCCACTCTCAGGAGATTATTAAATGTTTATACAGTGCTTTGTCATTTTCCCTGGTAGAAAATAAAACAATCTACATTTTTTTCTCCGGTGGTCATTACCTTGCAGAAAAGCGGTGCTACAGACTACTCACTATCCCTAAAAAAAAAATGGAAACATGTCTACAGCCATGCCACCCTGAACAAGCCTGATCCTGATCTCGGACGCTAAGCAGGGTCGGGCCTAGTTAGTACTTGGATGGGAGACCACCTAGGAAGACCAGGTGCTGTAGGTCTAAAAAAAAAAAAAATAAGGGATTGTAGGTTGAAAGGTCCTTGCAATCTGTGAGGTCAACCGAAGATTGCCTCATCTAAAAAATAAATTTAAAAAAAAAATAGAAAAAACAATACTCAGCTGTTTAGCTAGAAGAAAAATTGAAATTTTAACAAGAAAATAAGGAATATACCTAAAGATTTTAAAAAAAAAAAAAGTGATGCTAAGTGATCCTCACCCAGCTGGACAGAGATTTTCCGCCCCAATTAGAAGATATTTTAAACCGGGCCTAAAATGAGTAATAAGCATAACACGACATGCTTATTTTTATGGCAGTGATATTACTAAGAGAAAACGTGGACTTAAATTTAACTCAGCTCAACTCAACCAAAAATGTCTTCTGCCTCCTAAGCACTCTAAAGTCCAGAGATATCAAGATGAGTGCAGTATGGTCCTTTCCTTGGGGATTGCACTGTCCCCTGAGGAAAAAGAAAGAAACTTATTACACGACACAGTAAGAGCTATAACCAAAGTGTGTACTAAGTGTATAGCACCCAGAAGCACGATAATGTGCTTACTGTGACAATAATTCTGCCCCAGGAATATGGGCTAGGGTGAGCTCAAGGTAAAAGTAGCATCCGAGCTGGGTCTTACAGCACAAATGAGGCAGGAAAAGTGGCTGAGAGTAACAAATATTCCGGGCTAAGGAAATGGTTGTTTTAACCTTTTATACTAATATTGATTCTTCTGATAGCTTCAGGAAAATGAAAAATCTGGCTTCAGGTTTTTCAATAGCCATAAACAAAAACTGCAATGACACCAGGTCCTATATTACTGCCCTTTGGGAAAGAAAAGGACTTGGTCAGTAATCTATTCGGTTGAATAACTGATAGGGAACAATGAAAGATTTTAAATGCTTTCGTTAGGAACCAGAGCAAAACTGGCCATTAAAGCAGAGGGAAAAGGTCCAACAAAATGAAGAGAATTTTAAATGATTCTGTAGAAAAAGATCTGAAAAGCACTTACCCAATTAAAATTAAAATACTATTATTCATAGCCATTCTTTAGAAAGAATCTGAGTACTAGATAGGACAAACTATTTGGCAAAGTCAAGTGCATGGGATTCTTTACTAACTGACTATACTAGAATACCTCAAGATCAAAACAGGCTGTTACTTCTGAAGCATAATGGCCTCTTCCTTCCTCTAGATTTTTGGTCTACTTCAGTCTGTGGTCTGCTGTCTCCTCAGAAGTGAGATAAATGTAATAGCAAAGACTACAGCCATTTTATCCAGAAAAAAAATTTTTAATTTGCCTTCTGAAGTGGACTTTGGATATATAAACATTAACTCAAACCACATGGCTTAATCAAAATGTAGGCCCAGGATACCTTGTGGATAATCCTTAAACCATTTCCTGTTTGCCAGGGGAATACTCAAAGGCCTGGTAGCACTTGTGGCTGCAGCGTTTACCCCGAGACGACTCGTGGATTACAGTCCTAACATTACCCCCAAAGTTTGCCGCGAAATATCTCACTTTTTTATTATTTTCGCATCGCTCTAGTATATCGATAGTCTTTGGAAACAAATGACATCATTCTATTTAAAGCACCCTGGTTTTAGTAGTGGTATTTCCACTTACAAAATATAGTAATTCTCGATCGCTGAAAACATCAAATTCTAGAAAACGCAGCATTCCTTTGCGTGATGTTAAATTAATGCTGGCAGTGAGCTGCCCTTTTTTTTTTGTAAATGAGAAAAGGGTTAAAGGCTTACACCTGAGGCTCATCTGAGACTCTCCAGCTCAGAAGTATAGGTTTAAGTATCCTTCCACAGAAAAGTAAGACACTAGCCAGCATCCTAGAAGAGTTGACTTACCTCATCTGAGGAAAGTAATTTATCCCCAAAGCAACTATTAGGACTGGGGAGCCTATGTACAAGAACTGAACACAAACCAAAAAGAATGACGAAAAATTCACTTAAAACCCCTCCTATTAAGGACTCCTGTGCTGTACCTTGTTCCATGTAATTCCACCAGCTTGGTTCATCTGTCAATCTTAGAGGCTAAGAGAAAGAAGAGAGTGGCCCTTGAAATGGAGACAAACCAGTTCACCCTATTTATACACACCTCAATTCAATGCCCAAATAAATATACGACTACCTAGAGATTTCCTGAGTGTTTTTCATGAAACACATCGATGTCGATTCCTATCCTCCAAGATGTACACTGAACAAACACTGAACAAACGGGCATTGTTTTAAAAAATCTTCATTATGTAAAAGGACCAAAAAGCCCAACCTTCACTTCATATTTAATTAACGAAGCACAGAAAAGTGTTCTGTCCAATGAGTTGGAGATGATCTCACATTCCATCCAGCTGTAAATAGTCAATCTAAAAAGTCATCTCTGACAGCCTGGAGGATTTTGCAACCTACCTTCCTTCAAGCTAAACTTGAAGCCTTACTCAAACTTTGGGGGTGGAGAATGGGGTTGAACCAGGCGAATGGTCAAATCAGGAAACAGATGAGAATGGCTGGAGACTAGCCAAAATTAGCCTATTTGCAACAACTTCTGTCCCAAGATCAAGAACCTTATCTGGGTGCTGTAGTTTCTCCTGCATTCTGAAGAGAGGAAACACTATGTAATGGCAAGAAAATACACCCAGAGTCTAGGAAAAATTAATAAGTTCTCCTTCACTGCTCTAGCAAATCAAATAGCAGGCCTTCGAAGAGATAGGTGAGACCTGCCAGAAAGTTTTCTGAGGGCCAGCTCTACTCTGTTGACCTCATGTGAGTTACTCAACCTTTCACACCTGCCTCCTCACCTGAAAAAGAGGCTACCACTACCTGCTTTATAAGGATGTTGTGGAGATAAATACATTAAGCACCAGGCCCTTGGAAACCATCCTGTAAATGGTTAGCCACTGTGATATGAAAAGCTCATTTGGACCTTTTATACTTTTCAATTCATACCATGTAATTCCTGTCTAGATTACATACCAGAATTATAAGTAAATCTGAAATGTTCTATTTCTTTTTTAAAAAACTCTATTCACTCACTTCTAAAGTGAAAGATCTCCAAAGTCATTAGGAAAAAAGACTGATAACTTCAAAGACAGAGCTGTTATGAGTCCCCTCATAACGGAAACTGCCCCCTGGACTGTCAGCGCTCTGAGGGCAGGAACAGCTCTGTTTAATTCACCACTGTGAACCAGTTTTCCCAAGACAAACTGATCTTGGTACACTTAGGCATCTCATAACAGCTTTCCTGACTCCCAAACATGGTCCACAATATGTTCTGTTATCGCACAATATTGAATCCCACAAAATTTTTTAAAGTTTAACATTTAACAAATAGAGTTCAACTGCAATACGAACATCAAAGAAAGGGTGCTTTAAATCGGGTGCCTATGAGGTAACCAGAATGAAGTCCCGCCTTTAAAAGGTGACCAGAAACATAGATGTCAACAGGGAGTGAAGCTCCGGCAGGACATTCTACGGAACGAGCCCGGTCGCTTATGGCCGGATTTTGGGATTCGAACCCAGAACTTGTCGCGAAGGACGTGTAAGAGGCCACCCCAGAGTGGAAGAGGCCTTTAAGGCCAAGGGTACCTCGCTCGAACTTTCTGGTGGGAGCCGGCCCGACCTCGACTGCTGGCAGCTCGGGTCTGCTCTCCTGGGCAGCGGTGCAGATCTCGAGGGACGAGGGTCGCTGGCCCTTTGTCCCCGCGGAGGGGCAGGGGCGAGGCGAGCGCGCCCTCCGTCAGGAGATAATGACTGACAGCTCGCGCGGCCTCGCTCGTGCCCGCCCGCGGGGGGCGCAGGCGGCTCGGGCACGCCTGCCGCGCACTGAGGGGCCAGGCCGCGCCCCCTCTTCGCCCCCCGCCCCGCCCGGCCGGGCCCAGCGTGACCCCGCGCCGCCAGCCTCACCGGGTCGGAGCTGGAGGCTGCCATCGCGGCGACTGCACCACAGCGCGCGCTCGCCCTGCTGCAGGATGTAGTGGTCCTTAGCTTGGAAGAGCTCCATGCCGGCCCCGGGCGCCGAGGGAGGCGGCGGCCCCCCAGCCCGGGCGGCGGCGGCCCGAGGGGGGCGCGTGGGGCGTCCTCGTCGACTGGGCCGCCAGAGCCCGCGCCCGGGGAGCGGCGGCTGAGGGAGCGCCCCGGCTGCGGACCCGCGGGAGGGGAGCGCGCCCGGAGGCGGTGGTGGCGGCGGCGACGGCTGCAGTGGCCTTAGAGGCCTCTCCCCCGGCTGGCTCCTCCCCTCGTCCGGCTCCGCCCCGCTCCTCCCGGCCCCGCCCCTCTGGCTCCTCCCCCCGACCACTCCCAGGCTCCTCCCCTCCCCCTCTTTCTCTTTTCAGCTCTTTCCCGCCGGCTTCTCCCCCAGCTTCTCTGCGGTTTCTTTCCAGGCTCCTCTTCTCCTGGGCTCTTCTTCCGCCTTTTTCTGTCCCCGCGGTCCCTCCTCCTGCTCTTCCCAGGCCCCTCCTCCGGCCGGCCCGCCTTCCTGCCCGTGACGAACGCGGGCAGAACCCGGCAGAACCCCGGCATGGCTGGGCCCGGCTGGCCGCTGCCTTCTCCTGTGGCCTCTGGAACAGAAGCCCACTCTTGGGGCCTCCCCCTCCCCCATCCCGGGGGGTTATTCGTTCCTTTCACCAGTCCTGAGAAGATGCAGGCCGACTCCCTAAATCCAGCTCGAAACTCTCCCTCCTCGGGGGCAGGAGCTGCCCGCAGAGACCCAAACAGGGAGCTGTTTTTTTGTTTGTTTGTTTGTTTGTTTGTTTGTGGGAGGAGGTAGTCAGGCCGCAGCCAGGCTCTCCACCCAGCGGGGCTGTCTTCTGTAATGGTATTTCCAATTAGAACCTTGTGACGTTCCACAGCAGCAGGCATTCAATAAGTGCACATCAAGATAGAGCGTGTAACAATAGGAAATACCCAAGTATTAGCGGCACAGGGCTCTAAATAGTGGGAGGAAGGAGCAAAGTTCAGAAGCTATTGTGCCCCAAGTTAAGTCGGATCAGTTTGAGAAGACAGTTTGACAAGGGTAGAATGGCTAGACTACCTGTTGTGGAAGGAGGAAGCTCTACCCGGTATCTTTGAGCTGTCTAATTATAAATTATTCCAGCCCACACTGCTTTCTCTGGAATTTCCAGACAGAAAGTCTCATTGATACAGGACTGGAGACTCAAGCCTTAGGCCTGCAGAGAAGGTCCTTGAGAGGGTCCAATTTGTGTAGTTCTTGTTCCTCTTTACTGTATTACCATGATGACAAAAATGTCCTGGAATCTCCTGATAAGTATCAGGCCTTCTGGGCTACACAGACACCTCAACATAAAAGGTCTAGAGGAATGATTACTATGTGAAATCTTTGTGATGTGACTCGGACACAAAAGATAAAGACGATAAGAAGGTTCAGAGAACTATCCGTTTCAGACTTGTTGAATTCGGCCGTATGTTGACTTTCCTTAGCAAAAAATGAATAAAGAGAAAGTCTTGTGAAGACGGTGTTCTGCAAATTATTTCATTACTTTTTAATGAATCACTGCCAGATGTGAAGAAAACAATGTTATTGTAATTGTTTTGAAACAATCCATTAGTTGATTGAAACTCTCCCTGATGTTTTAAATCAGTGGTTACAACCCTGGCTACCTTTTAGAATCATCTGGGGCTGGGAAGTTTTTCAAAACTACCAATTCTTGGATCTCAAACCGGTTAAACCAGAATTTAATTGTGGTGGGCTCTGGTATCAGTATATATATATATTTTTTTTTTCCCAAAGCTCCCCAGGAGATTCTACTGTGCAGCTAGGGTAGGTGACATTGTTTTAAATGAAATTAATTGGAAAAATCTGCCTGACAGCAGCTTAGCAGAAAACAGCAATCAATCATTAACTAATACCATGGGGCGGGGGAGGTGTTGGTTACCGGTAAATCCAGAGTGAACGAGCAGAGTCTTTAGGAGAGAAAAGACCTGAAGATGCTCCTGGAATCCATCTGACCAGATGCACACTCTCTCCTTCTCCTTCTAAATGCACACCTGGCTTCATTCTGGCTGAGCAGAATGAGCGAAAGTAAATATTCTGTCCTTGGCGGATATCATGTCCCCCAGCCTTTTAGTCTGTTTCTTTATTAAGAGACATGATCAGTAATGGTTCTTCCAGCCCTGAAATCAGTGAATGTGAGAAAATGAGTCCACATAGTTAAACCTACACAAATAATAATAGTAAATGACGCAACTCTGGTTATCAGTTGGCCTTCAGTGTCAAGTTTATTATTTATCTCCGAGATTTTGGAGTCTGTTAGACTCTAGTGTCCTCCAGTGAAATTTGAGTTTTAACATCTCTGGTCACAGTTGACCACAGTATTGTATATTGTTTGTCTATGAGAACTTTCTTCAGTTTTGCTTGTGTATGAGAAATCTCCCAAAGGACAGGTTTGGTTTTGTTTGGTTTTGTTTTTTACATATTCTGCCTGCCAGGAGGCTGCTAATTTCCTAGGTCAGTGGCTGGGGCCCAAGACACACTCACAAGCCGAATTTTTACATTTGACCAATCATTAGCCAATTTCTCATGGATCTGTCTGCCAGTAAGTTCATCAAGGAAAACTGGAAATTGTAATGACCACCTTGGAGCACTTCGACCTATGTAGCATTTATTTGAGAAACACCATAGAACAAAAAGGGAAAGTCCCTCACTCAGGAGACCATCACATTGGTCTAAAGGAAAGAGATGGCTTTGTTCTCATTTGCATACTTTTTTTTAGTCATTTTATCCTTTTGAAAAATTTATTGGGATAACATTTGTTAATAACGATTTCCACACTTTGGGAAGTTAAAAAGTACTGGCTTTTCAGTTATATGGCCTGATACATTTGTCAAGGACCTAAGTTATTGTTTAAACCAGCGATAATAATTCTTGTGTGTGTGGGTGGGGAGGAGAGAGGGAGAGAAAATGGAATGTGTTTTCTGCATCTAATCTCATTCCAGAGGGAAGATAATTAGCCTTTTACAGTGATAATTTCATATTTGTCTAAAGCCAGCTGTCTCTCACTTCCTTTCTATTATGCACTTACTTTTCAATTAAAAAAACAAAGACAGTTAAAAAAATTATATAGTTCTAAATAAGTTAATTTGGGGGGAAAAAGTCCAATGTATATGGTTAAATAGAAAAAAATTCATACTGGAGAATAGTATTTTAAAGTATTCCATTTGCACTTGTAAAAGGAGAGAATGAGAGAGATATTATGTTTTTATAAGCCCAGAACATTCTGAAACAAAATGCAAAGAAACGTGGTGACCTCTGAGGAACGGACGTGGAAGGGCGATGTGGAAGCAGGAGGGAATCAGGAACCCAAGGAGAGCAGAAACTTCCATTTCACTATATGTTCCTGTACACTGTTTCTATTTTCATAACCATGTGCTTTCCATGCTTTAAATTAAAAAAAAAGAAAAAATCTAGTTGTATGTGTGTGTGTATCTGTATGTTTGTATGTAAAACTCATTCTTCTACCACACACAAAAAACGTCTTCCTAGGTAATTTATTACCTAAGGACGTAAAACCTTTTGCCTTGACAACTCAGGAGTCCAAGGCATAGCTCTTTTCATTCTTCATATGCTGCTTAATATTTTTGAGCTTTCCTAACACCTTAAACACTGTCAAGGTTAAGTATAAAAGCCATTTTTCTGCACTGTATACTCTCTTAAATGGAGTGTAAGGAACAGAGTGTTTTTTTTTTCTTTAGCACCTTTTCTAAACCACAGCAGTAGCTGTAGCTCGTTCTTCCTCTCTGCCAATTGTAATTCTCAGGCTGATGGCCTGCTGAGGTCGGTACCATTGCAAACCAATAACAGCGGCCAAAATGCCTTCTATTAGATAATTATGTTAGAAATGTTTTAAAGAATGGTTTATATTGCACTAAAAAACAAAGAAGGGGAATTACTCCAATAGAAACTTAATACATCCTTGGAAAAGCTGCCCAGATTTTAAACCCATTGTTTTTTCTCCCGGTTAAAGAAAAATAATAACAGCTCACAGTGTTTTACCATGTCATAAGAGCAGCCCTAAGTGACAAGGAAATATAGGGTTTGGATTGTCCTAATACTGTTCCATCCTTTTCCCTCGACTTTACAGTAATTCTTTAATGAGGCTAAGGAAGCACAGGGAAGAGGGGGTGCTGGGGGAAGATTGTTTGGATTGCTCTGGGCCGGATGGACAAAGGAAGTGGGGGAACATAGGTGGAGGGAGTGAAGAGTGGAATGTCATTTGCAAAGTCTCCAAGACAGTTTTTTCAGCAAGGCCCATAATGGGCAACCAACCAGAAAGGTGACACACTTATTTTCAGAAGTTGGCCCTCACTCTCATTTTAGGATTAGAGCACTGTTGCTGCTTCTCGAATATGGTGAGATACTAACATTTAAATTGCCTGCCATCGGCGTATCATTTCTTATGGTTTTTCTTATTGCTGTTCTATGATTTAATCAAGCCAAGGTTCTAGGTTGTAAGGGCGATGCGTATAAAGCCACAATCCAAAGGGTTTGGTCCAGGGCAGCATGGACGTGTTAAAAAGATTCATTCTATACAATGAAAACTAATTTGAGAAAATGCAAGTCTTTTGTGTGCATTTCTCAAATACTATAAAGCTCTCTAAGCTTTAAAAAAAATCTTATTTTTCTTCCCACCACTGTCCTTATAGAGCACAGATACGCCCATACCTCTCCTCTCCAAATGGCCTCCAGCCTCCTTTCTTTTTTCCAACTCTTTGCTGTGAAATGTGACCTCTTAGAGCTATTTCTCTTGGAGAGGCCTTGCCCTCCTTGGAGGCTGGGAGGGAGGGAAGAAATAGCAGGAGGCTAAAGCCAGAAAGCTCTCCAGCTGTGGGGACAAGGGGACAGGCCGGAAACAATCAGACAGTAACAAGTCTACCTCATCACTTCAGCAGGATCCTGTTTCTCCCTTGGGATTCAGTAAAATCATGATCATTTTTGAATGGGAAAAAAATGTGGCCTGTAAACAATTTATTTGGGGCCCTTACATCTAAAGGCCACAGACTAGTATCTGGATTCTTCTTTCCTTGTGATTTCATGATTGAAACTCATGCGTCTGGCTCAGAGAACAGTAAGCTTGGAAACAGGTAATCACCTGCAGAGACAGACAAGCTCTGCATCTGAAGGCATTCCCCAAAGTGTCACCAGTCCTTTGTTTTCTGCCAACCTGGCCTATTTGGAGCAAATTACTTACTATTCTGCCTGTCACGTTTGGAGTTGAGAAATCCAAAGGGATGGAGAAAGACAGGTCGGAGGGATCAGTGTCAAGAGGCGGGCAGTTTAGATGAATTCTCTTGGCCTGTGCTCCCCTCCTCGTCCCCTCCCTTCCTCCTCCCCCACCCTTGGTAGGCAGAAGTGCTTGCCCATAGTGTTTGGTGCTGGCTAGTGTCGAGCCCTGGGTGCTAGACCACTTCCTGTATTAACCTAGGTGGTAGGTACTTGGGCAAATCTCACTAACTCTTCAAAGTCGGTTTCCTTTATGTAAAATGGGGATAAAATATAAAATTTCTTCACAAGGTTCTCGTCAGGATTAAATGAAATAAAGTCTTTGAATGGGTGTCCTAAACTATAAACTGTTATAGAAATATAAAAAATTCTAGATATTTTACATTTTATAATTTTTTAAAAACCTACTTTATGTTTTCACCTCTAGATCTCAGGTTATTTGACAGATTCCTAACATTATATATATTATAGATTCCCAACAAATTATATACATGAAGCTTAAGCTTTGGGACTTTCCCATTTTATCCAAAGCTCTGGATTTAATTCTGCATTCTTTATTCATATTCTTTCAGACGAAGACCCTCCATATTTTAAAAAGCTTCAGGCACCACAGACCTTGCTCCCAACAGTAGCATAAAAGAATATTCTGTGCTTCCACATTCTAGGAAAATTTGGAGCCTGCTCTTTTGTCTTCTCTCGATATGTCCTTCCTTCTTGGATCATTCTCTTGTATCATTTTAGTCCCTTCTCCCTTTCTAAGCTCAGATATACTTTCTGCTTTCCTCCAATTCTCTAATTCATTAACAATCATGTAGCTGGATGAGCACGCACACACACACACACACACTCACTCACGTCTATCAAGAGATAAATTTAGAGATCGGAAACAGTGTGTTCAAGGATAGCACCATTCATCCCAAGTGACTCAGAGAGAGCTATTCCGAGTCAGTGTGGAGCCCTGTAGTGAAAATAGAGCTAGGAAGAATTCTTTTATTCAATAACGCTAGGGTTATGGATTTTTCAGGAGTGGATTCAAAAGTACTATTAATAGGAAGAGACTATTTTCATCATGCGATATAAGACTAGGCTGTCTTTGGAAGAAATGTACCATTCCATGTGATAAGGTGTGCTCGCCCTTGGGTGATTCAGAAGGAACCTAGCCACAACCATTTCTGGTCAAAGAATTCTCTGGAAGCAAGCAAGGTGCCCCACTCCCCCCCTAATTTGTAGAAACCCAAGCTCGTTCTCCCCATCACACACACACACACACACACACACACACACACACACACACACAAACACAAACACAAACACACTTCACGATCGTCCCCATTTAGGGATATGGAAGATGAAAGACAGAGCACACAGGAACTTGCCAAGGTCTCATAGGCCCTAAGAGGTTAGAGAGTAACCGACATACAGATGTACCCTACTTCTGACCCCAAGAGCCAGACAATCGGGACTAGAGAGGAGACAGGATGGGGTGGGAAAGGCCTAGAATAGAAACTTCCTCCCTTCTACACCAAGCAGTGGTTTGTTGGGGAGCTGCTCTTTCTGTTTGTGCAATGTTGCCTCTGACCAACCAACAGAATCAGAATAAGCCACCCTACAACAGAGGCCCATTGTCATGTGAGTCAAGTGGTCATGAGCTAAGCACTATTCTCCACATCTGCGGCCTGCTTTGTTGGGAGGCTGGAGAAAGTCATGAAATGTAATCATTCTTTCTGAGCCTGGAGGAGAACCAATGAAGTTGAATGATTTGTTCGTGGGTGACCCCACATTGTCTCATCATACCCACAACACCCTTTGTCCACTTTCTCCTTTAAAAGCATTTTATTTACTCAAAAATGACTATATACTAGCTTTAACAAGCTGATAGCTCAAAGTATCTTCTAGATATCAGCTCTTTTTTTTTCTCTAGAATTGCTAAATCCTAGAGAGGCAAGTCGTAATAACTTCTGAAGATTTCACCTTAATGCAATAGAAATATAAATAACCAGATTTCTTCTTTCTCTTTAGGCTTAAAAATAAAATTTCATATGAGTTATCACTGCAATTTCAAGAAACGATTTAACCTTCCATTTCCCCCTTTTTACCTTGTTTTACATTACTCCTTCACTTTCTGCTGTTTCAAATTATTTTATATTGCCTTCTCTGTCTTTGGAATTTTTCTCTTCCTTTATTTTCTCATTTCTTTCTCCAGTTTCCTAATTGTCCCGGATGAAAGGTTAAGGTCTAGAGAATTTAAGGAATTTGCTTAATTTGTGAGAGGACCCAGCGCTAGATCCCAAGTGTCTTGATTACCTCGACACAGCACCAATTCTTTCTTTAAAACTAATTCGACATTTATATAAATATTCTTATATCCCTGCCATGTTTACTGATCTCTGTGCTGTGCAATTATGTAAAATCATAGGCTCAGGGTCATCAAGTATAGATTTAGAAAAGTTTTTCTGGTACTTTAAATTTTTGAGAATCATTCCCTCCTGGGTAGAAGATTTCATAAAAGTTTGAGAAATGTGACATTATTATTTAATTTTTCAAAAAAGAGAAATATAAGGAAAATAAGAAAAAAAGGGAAATTTTGATACAGTATTACCAACAGTAAAAGTGTTAAGAAAAAAGGAAGTGAAATTATACAACTCAAAAATATGGTTTACTCATTGATTTCCCTCATGAGCACAATCTAATAATAACCAACATTTAGGTCATAGGTCAAACAAGTACTTAAAATCAACAGAGGAAAGACAATGTTTTCCATTAACTAGAATGAGACCAAATTTTATCCAATGTCTCGTCCCCACAGTCCGTACAGTTCTTGACACATCATTAGTGCTCAGTGCACTTTGTCTAATAAATGCTGATTGAATTAGATATGTGGTCTACAGAAAGTCAAATTAAAATTTTTTCTCCACTCTGGATCCAGGGTTCTTTTTATGCCAGCATCCTACAATTTTAATTTTGAAAAGCAGCACAAAAATATTACTAGCGGAAATTCAGTTAGTAATAAAAAGTCCCTAGTTTTGAGCTTCCTCTATGTACTAGAAGTTGAGAATGATGTATAGGTTGGATATGATTTGAATTCCTTGGTTACAAGGAAGAGCAACCAACTTAAGCTGGCTTAAGCAAAAAAAAAAGAGGAAAGAAAGAGAAAAGAAAGAGAAAGAAAGGAAGAAAGAAAGAAAGAAAGAGAGAGA
>NW_024344377.1:3373865-3514541 GCF_902729225.1 Pteropus medius
GAAGGAAGGAAGGAAGGAAGGAAGTGTCTCATGGAATCCAGTACTCACAAAATATTTCATGAGCTCCTGTTTTCCCAGCCTCCCTTCCAGTCCATTTGGAATCGTGTGACTAGATCTAGCCAACGGACTGCAACAAATGCCCTTCATGGCTGAGGCATTCATGAACGATTCTATCTCCTTGAAAATACTATACTAAGTGAAATAAGCCAGTCACAAAAAGACGAACGTCATATGATCCCGTTTATATGAAGTACCTAGACTAGTGGAGGAAATTCAAAGAGACAGAAAGTAGAATGGTGGTTGCCAGGGGTTCGGGAGAGGGGAGAAAGGGAGTTAGTGTTACTGGGCATAGAGTTTCGGTTTGGGAAGGAAGGATGAAAAAGTTCTGGAGCTGACGGTGATCATGGTCGTGCAACAACATGAATGTACTTAATGTCACTGAGCTGTACACTTAAAAATGATCAAGATGGTAAATTTTATACGTATATTTTACCATAAAAAAAACCAGAAAATTTAAAAAGCAAGGTAGAGAAATTTTGTTTAATATTTAATAAGAAGGGAGAATAATCTGTGCGCATAATTGTTTATATTTTAAAAAGAAAAATAAATATAACTTTTTCATTAACTTTAGTGGAAAGGAGGGAATAAGAGAGGGGACAGGGCTACAAGCTAGATTTATTTGAATATAACTTGCTCTGTAGATTGGATTTTGAAACTCTAGATATTTTACATAATAATAAAATAAAATATAAAAACATCTCAAAAAAAGGGTCTGTACCTCCTGCATCTCTCTCTTCCTCTACTCCAGCAACCTTGCAGGCCACATATTCCAAACAATGTAGGTGTAAGAGAGAAGGGGCTGCTTGACCACTAAGGACTTCATGAAAGGCAAGACTTCCAGCCTCCAGAACTGTGAAAGTATACATTTCTGTTGTATTAAGCCACTCAGTTAGTGGTGATTTGTTATGGCAGCCACAGGGAACTAATACACAGTTTCTCTGGGTATCTGAGACTCAGGTTACTTCCATCTTCCTTTCCACCATCCCCGGGAAGTGGCCCTCAACTTCATGGTCCAGGACGGATCTCCAGTCTTCATATCCACCAAGCATTAGGATGAGAAGGAAAGAAAAAGGAGCTCACCCCCTCCTTTTAAGGACATGCCTCATAGTAGCATCTACCATTTCCATCCCACAGCCAAGCCTAGCTGCAAAGGAGGCAGGGAAATAGGCTTAACTCTGGGTGGCCAAAGGCTTAGATAAAATTCAGGTTTCTATTGCTAAGAAAAAAAAGAAGAGATATTGGGATACAAGGAACAGTCTCTACACCTGTGATGAAATTATTTCTATTTTTTAACTTCCTAGCATCTTCTTACTTTATATTTTAACAAAAAGATTAATGTCAGACTTCTGGAGGTTTCATTGGATCTGATTATTAAATGATAAACGGAGGCCAGAGAAAATGAGTAGGAGGGGCATTCCAGCCCAGGGGGTGTCCTCAGCAAGCACACAAAGACCTTAGCTTAAATTGATCACTCCTCAGGAAAGCTTTCCCTGGCTCCCCAAATTAGGTTACATCCTTCTGTCTCACACCCCCACTCAGCCTGCAGTTCTCCTTTGCAGCCCTCACTGTGCTTGTTCAAGTCTATTGACCTGATAAAGGAATGCTCCTTGAGGGCAGGGACCACCATGTCTATCTTGATTACCCACCATGTCCCCAGCACCAGCTCCCATATCTACCCAGTACACATTAGGTGCTCAATAAATATTGGTGATTGAATGAACTCAGGAACTAAGGCAGGAGGGTGCATGTTTCCATGAGATCAACAACGCTAAGTGCCCAAGGCACGTCTCTATCTCGACATGGCTGATAGAGGGGTACCCTGAGTACTGAGTTACTGAGGAGTGAGCCAGAAGGAAGACTGACTAGAGACTGGGACAGATTTTGTGAGGAATGGGGGGCTGCTACTTTTTTATAGCATAGATTTGCTTTAGGATAGTCAATATAGTAGTGGTATACAGGATTTCCTTTCTTATAAAATAAAAGTAATGATACATATTTAATTGGCTTGATGCAATGAGATCATAGTCCCTGGCTCATGGAAGGTATTTAGTAAACAGTAGCCATTACAAGAAGACGGAAAGGCTGGGGTACATATATCGGTTCACTCATTTATCTGGCAAAATTTGATGACAGCACCTAGTGAGTTCATGAGGCTCCAGGATGCACACCAATAGAATATATGTCACAGGATCTCTAGCCAAATGGGAAACCGAAAACCAATCTTCATGCAAAGCTCCAGTGAAAGCTGGGTTTCAACATAGTTTAAACCTAGGCCTAAGGGAGACGTAGTCATCTTATCTCTCCACTGAACTGAAAGGAGCGGGACCCACAGGGAAAGAGTCACGGGACCTACCATTCGGTCACCGTGGAGACGCTGCCAGATCCCTGCTTCCCCATCCCCCCAGAGGGTGGTAAGGGGGTGCTAACCACACAGGAGCATCACATGTAAACTTAGGAAGTGAAAGAAGGGTGGAGCCTGGGGTTCTGCCTTTAAGACCCATTCCCCCACCCGCTGATGAGTGGTGCAGACAGGCTGTCCACCTCTCCCCAGGGAGGGAGCAAGTCAAAACAGAGCAGAAGGTGATAGAATGTTTCCTCCGATGCACTCTCGAACGGGGAGAGAAGCAGGAGTCTTCTTCCCTGTGTCCTGAGTCTGTAGAGGAACTAAAGAGGAACTAAAGCTCTTCAAGCTGCCGGACATTTGAAGGTTGGGGAGGGTGTTCCTGGGATGAAGAAGAAGAGGTACAAAGGCACGGAGCCATGAAGGAGCATGGCGAGTCGGAAGAGAATTGTGTTCACTATGTAGTGAGTGTGTGGAGGAGACATGAGAGGTTTCTACACATGTGGGCGGGAACCAGATGATTTGTCAAGACTGATTCATTTAAAGAAAAGTGTCTGCTAGGATCTGAATGTTTGTGTCCCCCTACCCCTAAAATTTGTGTATTGAAATCCTAACCCTCGAAGGTAATGGTATTAGTAGGTGGTGCTTTTGGGGAGTGCTTGTCATGAGGGTGGAGCCCTCACGAATAGGATTAGTGCTTTATAAAAGAGGCTCAGAGAGCTCCCTAGCCCCTTCCACCATGCGAGGATACAACAAGAAGTCTGTGACTCAGAAGAAAGACCTCACCCCACCATGCTGGCACCCTGACTTCCAGCCTCTAGAATTGTGAGAAATAAATTCCTGTGGATTATAAGCTACCCAGTCGATGATATTTTGCTACAGTAGCCTGAATATATTGAGACAGAAATCAGAAACGAAAAGCAAACATCATATTTATCCATGAAATACTACAGGCGTTCTCATTAAGTCAAGGGATAGCACAAGGAAGTCTGTTATTGCTGATGTTATTCAGCATTTTTCTGGAGGTTCTAGATTATGCCGTAACACAGTACAGGCAGACCTCAGAGACACCGCAGTTCAGTTCCAGACCTCCATAATAAAGTGAGTCTCGCCACTATGCTGTGCACCCAAAACTAATATAAGATAACATTGAACGTCAACTCTAACTGAAAAATAAAAATTAAAAAAGTCATAAGGATGTAATGTACAGCATAAGGAATACAGTCAATAACACTGTGACAGCATCGCGCAGTGTCAGATGGTTGCCGAACTTGTCACAGTGCTCGCTCCTCTAGGTATACAAATGTCGAATAACTAGGGGGTACACCTGAAGCTACTATAATATTTTATGTTAGCTATATTTCAATAAAATTTTTTTAAAAGAAAATAATAAAGTAAGATTTTTAAAAAGCAAGTGCAATCTGTGAAGTGCAATAAAGCAAAGCAAATAGGAGGGATGACAATTAGAAAAGATAGGACAAAATTAGTATTTACAGATGTGATTGCTTACCTCTTGCTCTATTACAGAAACAGCTGGATTGGAGACTGTCTTAGTTAAGGCGGCCATAACAAACAGCATAGACTGGTGGTTTAAACACCAGGAATTTACTTTCTCACAGTCTGAAAGCTAGAAGTCCAAACTAAAGGTGTCAGCACATTTGGATTCTCCCGAGGCCTCTCTCCTTGCCTTGCCGATGGCTGTCTTCTCTGTGTCCTCACATGGCCTTTTCTCTGTATGAGCTCATCCCTGGCGTCTCTTTCTCTGCTTATGAGGACAGGACCCCACTTGATGACCTCATTTAACATTAATTACCTCTTTAAAGGCCTTATGCCCAATACCGTTACATTGGGGGTTAGAACTTCATTGCGGGGAGCCGTAATTCAGTCCGCAGCAGAGACTAAGATCTATGGCCATGACCCGGCTTCCTGATAGCTTCCATGCAGAAATGATCTAGGGCGGGAAGAGAGAAAGGAAGAGGCACAGAGACACACGCTAAGTAAGCATACTAACATCTCTCTCCCCAGTTTCTGACTTCTCCTTGGAGGGGAGCAAGAGGGGAAGAAAGGGAGCAGGCAGGTTACTCAAACAGTGGCTCTCAAGTCTGGCTGCTCATTCTAAAATAACCTGGGGAGCTTTACAAAATTGTCAATGCCTGGACCCCAGCCACAGAGTTTTTGAGTTAATTGGTCTGAGTTGGTGTATTTGTTTTTTTCAATTGAGATATACTTTGCATGTCATAAAATAGACCTTTTTTAAATGTGCAATTCAAGAGTTTTAGTATATTTGCAAAGTTGGACGACTATCATCGCTATCTAATTCCAGAACATTTTCATCATCCCCAAAAGAAACCTCAGACCCATTAGCAGTCACTCCCCATTCCCCTTCCGCCAACCCCTGGCAACCACCAATTTACTTTAGTTTTGCCTGTGTTGAACATTTCACATAAATTAAATCATACAGTATGTGACCTTTAATATTTGGCTTCTTTCATGGGCTTGTGTATTGTTTTTAAATCTCTATGGTTGTGCAACTGGGGTTAAGAGCCACTATGCTAGCAGAAGTCCTTTCATGAAAACAAAAGACCTTCCAGAGGAATTTCTCTGAGCTTCACTTAGAGTCAATCCATAGCAAAAAAATTCCCAGCAGGTCCAGAAGAAAATGCTGGTAAACGGCTCTGATTGGCCCAGCTTGGGTCACATGCTCACCCCTTTGCCAATCACAGAGGCCAGAGAATAATCATAAGATTATTCCTTTGAGCTTTAACCTAAAGAAAATAAGGGAATTGCTGACAGATTTTAAGTAGAGGAGGACATAATCACATTTAGAAACATTTGCTTATCTAGAAAGTTTAAACTGCAAAGGAAAACTAATTAACCTAAGACCCAGAATATTAAAAATCTGATGCAATGATGCTACTAATGAAAAATTATTCTCTGTTATGGACTGAATGTTTATGTCCCCCAGAATTCATATATTGAAGCCCTATCCCGCCAATGTGATGGTATTTGGAGGGGGGGTCTTAGGGAGGTAATTGAGTCTAGATGAGATCATGAGGGTAGGGACTCCACAATGAAATTAGTGTCTTTATAAAAAGAGGAAGAGAGATCAGAGCTCTCTTTACACCATGTGAAGATATAGCAAGAGGGCAGTTGTCTGCAAGACAGGAAAAGAGCCCTCATAGAACATGGCCATAATTGGTATCCTGATCTTGAACTTCCTAGCCTCCAGAACTGCGAGAAATGTTTATTGTTTAAACCACGCAGCCTATGGTATTTTGTTATGGCAGCCGGACCTGACTAAGATATCCTCAAAGTCCAACTACCAATATATAGGAAATACAGAAGCCTGAGGATCTGGTTAAATGACACCATGGGATACAGTTGACAAAACGAGACTGTGGGAAACTCTACTGAACAGAGGACGTTTGTTTGTTCCTTTCTTTCTTTCTTTCTTTCTTTCTTTTCTTTTCTTTCTTTCTTTCTTTTCTTTCTTTCTTTTCTTTCTTTTCCTTTCCTTTCCTTCCTTCCTTCCTTCCTTCTTCCTTCCTTCCTTCCTTCCTTCCTTCCTTCCTTCCTTTCTTCTTTCTTTCTTTCTGTAAATAAATGCAAGGAAAATAAAGAGTTAAAACGAGAACCAACAAATTAAAAGACATTTAAAGACATAGCAACCAATCACAATGTATGGACCTTATTTTGATCCTAAGTTTTTAAAAACTTATGACATTTATGAGACAATTGGAAATTTGAAACCTAGATATTTAATGATATTAAGAAATTTTTATTTTAAATTCTTTTCAGGAGTGATAATAGTATTTTAAAAATCTTTATCTTTTAGACATATGTACTGAAAAATTTATGAATGAAATGATAGGATATATGGGATTTGCTTCAAAATATTATGTGACAGGGGAGTAGGTTGGAATAGAAATGGGGCAGGCCTGGCCCGGGTTGATGGTTGTTGGGGGTAGAGGCATGGGAACACAAGAACATTACAATATTCTGTCTTCTTTAATGTATGTTCAAAATCGTACATAATAAAAAGTTTAAAAGTAACAAAAGTTTATATTTATATTAAAGCAGTCCTGCCTTCATTTCTAAATAGTAGTTTAAGTTTTTGTGTATATGTAAAAGTACCAAAATTACATTTCTTTTAAAGAGGAGGAAGAAAAAGAATACTCTGGATTGGAAGCATTAGAAAACTGAAGGTGAAGAGCCCAGTTAGGGGGCTATTTGAATGAATCCAGGAATGACGCTGATGGCAGGAAGGAAAAAGGAAATAATACTCAGAAAGCGGAACACTGGGTATTTGGTGTATTGAGAAATGATTGTCAATTCTTTTATGTTTGATATTTGGTTGGGTGTGGAGAGTGACAGAGAGCTAGGCACTGAGTATGATGCCCAGTTTCTGGCTTGGGCAAGCGGGTGGCACCATCTGCTGAAGTAGAAAAACATCAGGAGAGAAAAGATTTGGATGGGAAGGTGGTGAGCTCAAAGCTACACACAATGACTCTAAGGTTCCCGTGGGACATCCAGGTGGCACTGTCCAGTTGATTAAGAGGTCGGGAGGAGGTCGGGCAGATATATAAAGTTAGAAGCTATTAGCATAGAGAAGGTGATTGCGGCCATGTGGAAGAATGAAATTGCCTGGAGAGGGACTAGAAAGGAAGAAAGGACTCGAGAATAAAGGAAAATCTGGACTCGGTGGAAGGCCAACTTTGAAAGGAGAGGTGGAGGAAGAGGAGCCCATAAGACAACTAGAAGAAAGTAGTTGAACTAAGGAGTGTAAAGTTATAGGAAAAGGAACAGGAAAAGGGTCAACAGTTTCAAAAGCCCCTGAGCATCCATTTACAGAAAGAAATGAATATTATCCATTGGATTCAACAACAAAGACATTATTTGTAACCTCAGTGAGAGCAGCTTCCGGGCTGCTGAGCACATAAGCCAGTTGCCTTGGGTTGAAAAGTGAATGGAAGGAAAACAGAGATGCTTCTCATGGCCTGCTCTCCCTCTCCACAGCCCCTTCTAAGAGAGGCTGTCCTGCCCGTAATCCTGTGGCCCTAAATAACCATATCCTGTAATATGAAGCCAGTGACCTATGACTTATCTCCTCCGTTGAAGGAATTACTGGACTAATTAGATTCCCTCTCTCTTGGGCATCTGTCTGTTGACAGTGGGAGCTGGGCCAAGGATCCTGAGGTTGACTGGAATTAAAGTGGTCATTATGGGATGGTGCTAGATGAGAAGCAGAGAGAGGAAAGAATGGAAGAGATGGTCAGAGAGAAACAAAGAAAGAGGAAGAAGAGGGGAGGGGAAGAAAGAGGGGAGGGGAGATAAGGGACACCTGATTCTGATGGGCCTGCAGTCTCCATTCCAAGCTTCTGTGAGACCAGCTGTGCTTCAGTGTCTTCTCTCTAGATTTACACATGGCTTCTCATGTGTCCCTACAAGAAGCAGCTCCCTTGAGCTAGCCAGATGAGTCTCTGTTTCAGAGGAACTTGAGCAACACAGGAGATGAGGAAGTGAAGATGGTGAGATAACTCCTTTAAGAAGTTTGGTTTTACAAGGGAGGAGAGAGATGGGGCAATCCTTGGATAGAGTGATGAGCGACTTAAAGATATTTGCATACAGAGAGAAAGAGAGAGAGAGAGAGAGAGAGAGAAAGAGAAAGAGAGAGAGAGAGAGCGAGCGAGAGCGAGAGCGAGAGCTGGAATAATGGATAAAGCAAGGTCTTAAAAGAAGTAGATGGTAAAATCAGCCTGTGAGCTCAGCGTCACTGGCGCCAGTTCATTGGGCTCTGCTCCCCAGGTCAGAGTGGTTCTCTCACCTGCACCTTCTGATCCTGTCTCCCCAGTGAGAGGGAGTCACAACGGATCTGCGCTGTCTTAGTCCATCACGCCATTCTCTCGGGCCTTTAGTGGCTAGGGGTCCATGTATAATATATCATGTCAAATGCCCCACGGACTTGCTAAGTCACTTCCCGGAGGCATCTGACTGCTGTACGTGATTGCTTACCATTGGACTTGAGCAGCACTTGGCTCTAATACCAAGCTTCAAAGATAAAGTTGGCTATATTCTGGCTGTTTCTTGCCGTGGCATTTAATACCTATGCTCTATGACACAGCTTACTTAAATATTAATAGCTATGTTCATTTGTATATATGATATTAAACAAAAAATGGGGAATTATTACTAAAGAAATTGCTATTTATCTTTCTTTATTCAGATTACACCAGAAACCCATAGATTTTTTCGTAAAAAGTTCAAAAGATATAGAAATGTAGGACTTACCAAGTACAAGTTTTCTGTATTTCATTTCCAGAGAGAATCTCTCTATATACACCCCAGACTTGAGAGCACTAAGATATATACATAAATACAACATGAGCACTTTCATTTAGCTTCTCTTCTACAGTTTGCCTTTTCACTTAACAATACTCAAAATCGAATATATGACCTATTAATTTTGTAAAGTACACATGCATAGGAAACACGATGAAAAGACATACAATATAATGCGAATAGCGATTATCCCTGGGCGTTAACATTATGGAAGAGTGTTTTCTATATATGTATTTTTTACCTTCTGAATTTTTTGCAACACAAGGACATTATTCTAAAATCAGAATATATATGTATACACACATACGTATACATAATCCATATTATACTCACATATGTGTATAACATATGCATGTATATATAACATACACATGCATGCATGTATATAATGTATACGGACGTATATTTGAAACCAAGAGGCAAAAATGATGAATTCTGTATATACGGATTCGTTTCTCGTTGGAACGAGTTGTTTGCATTTCTACTAACAGAAATCTAGTGAGACTCGTGGTGAAACACCAGCCGGAGTCTTCGGAAAGCAGCCTCCTTTGCCCGTCGCCGAACCGTGGCTAACTGCCCCGCTCACGCCTCACTGCCGTCACCGTCCTGCTTGGACAGTCTCCACGGCAGGAGGCAATAATAGATGGGGAAAAAATGGTGTCACAGACCCAAGTAACCCCTCTGGACAAGCTCAAGGATTAACATTTATGCGCCAGAAAGAAGAAGAAATGAGAAGTCAGGGATGTATGAGTTCAGACCCAGTGGCAAGTGAAACACAACGCAAACCAAAAAGAAAGCGTATTGGTCCACCCACTGCAAAGCGCAGGGGCTGGAATGCGTCAGGTACGGTTGGATCCAGGGGTTCAAATCATGTTATCAGATCTCAGCCTCACTCTCTCCACTCTCAGCTTTCGTTTCCTCTGGTTGATTGCATTTGGGGACATGTCCTCTCTGGATGGTGACCCTTGAAACTTCAGGTTTATGTTCTACCAGCTGAGGAGCTCCAGAAAAAGGCAGATGCTCATGGCTTCAGCCAAAGCCGCGGAGCCGATGCTGGAGCTGTGGCTAGATGAGCCTGAGAAGTAGCATGCGCGGGGCGGGGAGCTCAGCCCCAGGTGGGCTGAGGTGGAGGGTTAGAGTTTTCCCAAAGTGAAACTGAGGTTCTTCTGTGAGCAGAAGATGGGGAAATGGCAAGCTGGCAGATGCCCATATTGCTAAATAGGTTTATTCTGAAATCTGCCATTAAGAGACGTCACCTAACCCTCTGGACACTGATGTCCACATCTGAAAATGAGAGGCTGTACCACATATCTCTAACATCTTTTCCAGCTGTAAAGAATTGGTGTAAAAAAAATATAAATGTCTCTATATTGATTATACTTATTTATTTTTTTTTTTCCAGAAAAAGACTGAAAACAGAGCCCTACTGACCAAGGATTCTATTTGAGGGAAAAATGGCCTGGAACATAACAGCTAAGAAATCGTTCCCCCTTGCAGAGTGTCAGCTTTTGAGCTTTGGCCATCTGTCAGGCCATGCATCTGATCTTCCCAGGCGGCGGGGGCGAAACAAGGATGGAGAATAATGGGGAACCTCCATGTCCCACAAGCTTGAACTCAGGCCTCAAGATCCATGCTATCGATGGATAGGATGCAGGCCACCGTCCATTCCCTCCTGGCCTCTGATTTGGCCCTGGTAAAGACAGGACTCAAGGACAAGACAGAATCATGCCAAATGTGTTCGTGTATGTAACGTGCCACTTCTCTTCTCAGTAGATTTCACTAGTCCTTTGTTACCGATCGAATTTGGCAAAAGGCCTCACCTTGAATTTTAAGGTGTAATATGACCCCTACATGACCTGACAGACATATTTCTCTCTACTTCTTTGCATATGGTCTATGCTCCAACTACTCCAGGCAGCTCGCTGTAGAACCTCTTTCCTTCAAGGCCCTAAAGTTACATGTTTCCTTTTCAATCTGCTTTATCAGATCAGCCCTAAGCAACCTGGGGAGAAGGACTGAGTCTTGCCCGCTGATGTACATCAAGCTCCTAGCATGATGACCAGTTTAGAGCAGCCTCCAAAAATCATTGAATAACATGAATGAATAAAGAAGATGTGGTATATATACACAATGGAATATTATTCAGTAATAAAAAAGAATGAAATCTTGCCATTCGCAACAACATGGATGAACCTAGAGGGTGTTATACTAAGTGAAATAAATCAGACAGAGAAAGACAAACACCACATGATTTCACTTACATGTGGAATCTAACAAAAACAAAACAAATAAATAAAGAAAATAAAATAGAAACAGACCCATAGATATAGAGAACAAGCTGATGGTTGCCAAAGGGGAGGTGGGTAGTGGGTAGGGATTTAAAAAAAAAAAAAGAGACTTGCCTTCAAATAATCCCAACAGCTTATGTGATTAAATAAAGCAGCTGTGCAGTGTTACCCCTTCAGTTTCTTTTGAGAAGCATCAAGTTTGGTGCTTTGCTGTAATATAAAAAAAAATTGTTGAATAAAATTTCCGGGAATGTACTTCATACATTTCCACCTGCGGGCTTTTTTGTTCATATTACTCCTGCTCAAAGTCTTAACCAGATTCCTCTAATCTATTTTCCTCTCTCTCCATGAACTGCTCATACGAGTCTCAATTACATCTGCATTTTATTAGCACATTATGTTCTGTCATGCATTGCCCAGCACAAATAAAACTATCGGTTTATTCGTTTTATTGCCACTCACCCCCTGACCCCTGCTGGGCTGAGAGAAGCTCCCTGAAGGCAAATGATAGGTCTCATCCATCTCTATATCCCAGGCTTGTATTCTCGATGTTTTAGCAGCAATTAGAATAATGTCTGCCATAGAGCAGGTATCAATAATACCTTCATAACTCAGGTGGGACAGCCCCCTCTTCTGGGAGTGCTGGAGTACTTCTTGCCAAAATATTGAGAGGAGAGCTGGAGTCAGATATGGAGCCCTACTGTCTCCCAATATGGAAATTTCGCTCAGACAATAAGATTCTCTAAGTCTGCTGATACCTGGTGATACATCAACGGCAGGGCTGTGGGAGAACATCAACTGTAGCTCTATTGGAGACATTCTCCCAGTTGATCAGAAAGGGTTTACTGCCCTTTGCCTGCCTTACTCTTTAGTTATACACATGACTGGTTACTGATCCTAGAGAATGCCCACAATCACTCGTCCTTGTGGTCAGGACGACATCTGCTTTCCTGTTAGCTTTATGTACGGTTTCTAAAACATGTTGCTTTGACCCAGCGCAAAGGTTATTTTGTTCAGTCCGACCATTCCAAAGGTTCAAGGAGTAAGATGTGCAAACAGTGCCCCTAAAATGATTGCTCTGGCTCTATTTTAAAATGGCTCCACTTATGTCAATTTTTCACTTGGAACTGTTTCTTTTTCTTTGTCAACTTTGTTATCTATTTTGAAGCTATGTTATTTATTAGGTGCTAGACATCATGGATGAAGAATTATAGATATAATTTAAGGCTCTGGATGATGGTAAGACTTATTTTTGCTTCTGGCAGGCAGTTAGGGTCTGGATAGATACACTTAATCCAGTGGTTTTCAACCAGAGGTGGTTTTGATCACCAGATGACATTTGGCAGTGTCTGGAGACAGTTTTGGTTGTCAGAACTTGGGGGGATGGGGGTAGACTGGGTTATTGGTATTGAGTGGGTAGAGGCCAAGGATGCTGCTTAATATCCTGCAATACAGTCCCCACAACAGTGAATTAACGGGCCCAAAATGTCAACAGCACTGAGGTTGAGAAACCTTGCCTTAATCCAATCACAAACTGAGCTGATTGGAAGCTGGGCTTCGATCTTTGCGAGGGTTTCTCTGTCTCCCCGCTACTCCTTTGGTGTGGCCCTCTGGAAGCTCCAGCTGAGAGCCTGAGGTGTTTCCTTGGGCTCCTCCTCCACGGTTTCCCTGAACTCCAATTTTTGTCCCCTTAGCATAAGATGCTTGGTAGCTTCCCTACTTCTTGAGAATGGGCAAATGCCTCAAAGCTCCTCTCTCTCCTAAGCCTTCTCTCCAGCATCTTGGACCTCAAATCTTCACCACCTTGGTGGCTCACCTTCAGACACGTGGCTTACAGGTTGCGCGCAGCTCTTCTAAGCCGTTCTTGAGAGGCAAGTGGGTCTGCCGATCCGCCCTCTCCACGGAAGGGAGAAGTCGCCTCTTGCTCCTTTCTTGAGTCTTTCAAATGTAGGCTTTCAGCTTTACAGCGATGTGAACAGAGTTTCTCCCTGCCCATATTTTGCCCATCCCACCTGGCGAGGAGCAGCTCTACACCTGAGAGGAGGAACGATCACGGGTGCTCTGATTTCCCATAATTACTTCCACCAGCAAGCGCTGTGGGAGTTGCGGGTGGAGAGTGGGAGGTGGGTTTTTACTAGTTAGCTAAGAAACAAACATGCCTCGTCATTCATTTTTCTGCTCTCATACAAGGATAAAATAGTCCAGTCTCATACAAGGAAATCCTATTTTTCCTGTCAATATTATCTTGACCCTGCTCCTTATGAAAGAGTAAGCCTAGGATTATAGTGCTGAGAACATTTGCCTTTTCCCAAAGTCTGGCTTCTGTTGCTAAAAAAAACCAATCACTGTGACTGGGCTAGATCTCAAGTAGGTACGGTCTCTTACCATGATTAGAATGGAATTCTTATCAGACTGTGAATTACATTATTTCTGATTCACAAATCTCCCCAGTTTTAGAAAACAGGACTGTGTCATTTATCGGTGGGGTGGAAGAGTGAATGAATGCATGGAAGCCTAGCTTCCAATCAGCTCAGTGTCTGATTGCATTAAGGCAAGGTTTCTCAGCCTCAGTGCTGTTGACATTTTGGGACCCGCTAATTCAGCCTTTACACCAGCACCACATCCTGTCCTTGCTTCCTTTACTTGGTTTCAAATAAGGCCCTCGTCTTTGTTAGTGCGTCACTGGCATGAGATAAAATAAGAAATAAGGAAAGAAGTAATTTGTTCTGAAACGGAGCCCGCAATCCCACGAATGACTTCCTGGGGAAACAGGATGAAAGGGGGGGAAAAATGGAAGGCACAGTCAGGAGTCTCCCCCTCCTGGTCAATAAGGGGAAGTCCTTCTCCTCAGATGTTAATAATTTGTGGGATCGAGTCCTTTGCTAACAATCATAGAACTGAAGCAGAATTTCATGAAACCAGGGGAAAGCGGCTTGCTAGGACACACAGTGAGTTACTGGGGGTGCTGGGAGGAAGAGCCGGGGTCTCCGGACACCAGGGCCTAACTTAGCAGCCACAGTCCACCAAGGCCAGAGGCTGCAGTCTTAACCTATACTCACAAATTAATTCCCCCCTGGAGAGTTCAGACCTTCAGATAGCGTTGGTGAACCCTCAGCTCTAAAGAAATATTTTGAATTTAACATTTTGATATGTCAGAAAAAAATCACATTTATCCAGAATCAACGATTTCAGCCATGTTTTTTTACGAATTAATGGTCTTTATGTCTGAAAGAACTTTGTGACACAACGATTCATCAAAATTATCTCAAAAAATATTTTAATATAACTGGTCACTTGTTGGGAGAAATTTCTAAATTATTCCAGCTGGTTCCATGCCTGAGAGTGGATCCAGAGTCATCCTAGAATTCTCATTATTCAAGCAAGAGTCTTTGAGTGGATTCTTTTAGTTCTAAAAACATAGAGCAAGTAGGCACTCGTAGAGTTGATGAAGCCTGTCCCTCCCTTAATACCTCTTGAGGAGCAAGTCTGGTTGCCAAGGTGAAAGAGTATAAACTTAGTCTAACAGTCAAGGAGCCTCCTAAAATCTCCAGATCTCAGCCCCGTCACCTCTGATTCAAAGACAGGAAAACTTGTTGAAATAGTTGAAGGATCTTCTGATAGAAAAAAATACCAAAGGCCCTGAGGAAAACCTCTCAGAGAAATCTGACCTGGAGGCCAGGGTTGGGGGTATGTGAGAGTGGAGAGGTTGGGAGGGGGCGAGGAGCTTAGTGAGAGGGTTCACAGGAGGACATACCTGGAGGCTCAAGAGTGGATGTCCACAGGTCAAAATTAGTTGACTGTTTTCGGCTGTGTTAGGTTAAAGTTGGCGAAGACTCTCGTTCAGGTGAAGGTGTTCAGAAGAGTCTTGTTATGGTGATAAACACCTCTTCCGCATCAGCTGGAAGGGAATGTCAAAGGTCAAAGTGCAGCCCCGTGGAGGGCTTCTCAGCCGCTCCTGTTTTTGCCACTTGACAAACGCCCTGGATTTGCAGGCGCCTCTGTTAGCAGGTCATACTTTGCACCTCTTCTCATTGGCCCTCTCAGCAGCCATAGACTTTATTCTAAGGAAACTGTTTATCTGTTTATTTATACCAATAAGTGTGTGAGTTTGCAATCCAATGAACTAGAAAGGTCCACGTCCATTATTCCTGGGCTGAGTCTTCATGGGGACCAGATGTTGGTTTCTGCACAGGATATGGCGGAGGAGGACACTCTGGGTCCAACCGCTGGATGTGTGAGTGTGATCCAAGAGAGCTTCAAACTGGGAGCTTGGAATGTGGTCCCAAGCGGTGGCCTTAGGAATCCAGGCCAGGTCTCTGCAAAAAGAGCGTCTACCCAACAAGGAAGGCCCGCTTTCAACAGCAACACTGAAAGTGCCTCAAAGCACTGGCTGGTGAACAAATCACACCTCCTGTTTGTGTGTGTGTGTGTCTCTCTCTCTCTGTCTCTCTCTGCCTCTCTCTCTCTCCCTCCCTCTCTCTCTCCAGGCACCGACCTGAGTGGGTTTATCCCTGAGGTTCCTGGGCAATTCAGAGAGGAAGGGAGAGAGGCCTTGCGATGGAGACACAGGATTTCTTGTTCATAGGGTCATGCAGATGCTCCAGCAACCAACTGGGAAAATTAGAGACCTAATTGTATGTGGTTGAAGCAGATCAAACTAGCTACAGGTCCTCCTAATCTGTCTTATAGTCCCAAGAAAATCAATACCATTTTCTTTGTGCATATGGCCCTGGGATGAAGCTGGCATCATCCTCAAGTTCTCTGACTTCATGCTGTTCAGACATTGTCTCTTCCCCAGAGGATCTGCTGAAGGATGGGCACATAATGAAACCCTGTTACTCTGCTTCATCACTCTGATCCTAGCTAATTGGATCAGGGATGAGAAACTGATATAAGGCAGACCATCCATAAGGTAGTCAGTGAGTGATCACCTGGCACTAGGAGGTGCACTTCAGTCAAATTTATGCTCTTAAACATTTTAACTAAGATATATAGATTAGAGAATGAGATGTGGATAAATTGGAACCTTCCTATACTTCCAGTGGGGATGTAAAATGTTTCAGACACTTTGTAAACAATCTGGCAGTTCCTCAAAAAGTTAAACAGAGTCACCATATGACCCAGCAATTCTACTCCTAGGTATCCATGTAAAAATCTGTACACAAATGTTCATAGCAGCATTATTTATAATAGCCAAAAAGTAGAAACAACCCAAATGTCATAAACTGATGAATGGGTAAATAAAATGTGGTACACCCACGCAATAGATGTTATTCAGCAATAAAAAGAAGTGAGTGCTGACACCTGCTACTATGTGGCTATTACCTGGAACACATTACGCTAAATGAAAGAAGCCAGTCACCAAAGACCACATATTTTATGATTCCGTTTCTATGAACTATCCAGAATAGGCAAAGCCATAGAGACAGAAAGTAGATTCGTGGCTTCCGAGGGCTGGGGGTGCAGGGAAGGTTAGAGAAAAGTGGGGAGCAAATGCTAATGAGTAGGGAGATTCTTTTTGGGGTGATGGAAATGCTCTAAAATCGATTCTGGTTGTGGTTGCACAACTCCGTGACTATACTAAAAAGCATTCAATTGTCCACTTTAATTGTATATTATGTAAATTATATCTCAGGAAGGCTAAAAAAAAAAAAGATGTGAAGAATGGAACAGTGAACAAGGGGAGAAGAAGCTAAAAGGCTCAGACGGAAAGAGAGACCGTGTGGCAGTGAAGAGAGCCTGTGTAAGCCGAGGCCGTGAGTATACAGAAGCTGTACTGAAGGAGGAGGTAGGTGATAAGGTCTAAAACTGTATCATTATTTACTGCGACCACGCCGTGGCTGCCATCTCTACACTCTTCTATAACTTTCTAGAACTCTGCCTCGCATAGCTGAAAGCCAGCAGAAGCACTTCCTCGGCCTCCAAAAGGCAAGAAACCAGCTCCGACCTCCTTCTGACTGGCGAACTCCACTGGTCACTATTCCCACACAGGCCGCTGAAGTAAGCAGTTCCCAGAATCTACGCCTCTGGAGAGCCACCCTGTGGACAGTCCCGGAACTGGCCCCCTGGGAATTTCCATGTGCCTGACTCCTGACCTAGGTCCTTTTGCTGGAAGACCATCTGTTCTGTCACATCCTTCCCGTCTCAATGGGAGAATGACATGTGGGCACGTGGGGTTTTGTGAGGTTGAGCACGTATGGCTTTAAGGCTGCAGGTCATGAGCTGGCCCTTGAATCTGCTCTGTCTAGCTCATCACCCACCACCTAGGGCTGAGTTGGCTTACATTTTATTTAGAAACGTCTAAGGGGCATCCTTTTTTGCGTCTCGGTTTTGGAATTGGACTGCCCCCTTCATCATTACCCTCCCAGATACATAATGCTGAGGGGCCCTGGTCGGTGCCTGCCGTGGACAGACACCAACCGTTAGGGGCATTAAGGTTAGTGTGCTCTCACAGACTTCATTTCTGTATTCCTTCGTGTTTACCAATGGCAGGTTCCGGCTCCCGGAACCATGCTGCTTCTGGGTCTCCCTTCGCTGAGGCCATTGTCCCAAGAGCCCCATCTCAGGGCGGTTGGAAAGGCTAGTGTTCGTCAACTTGAGTGCTTCCCTGATGGCATTGTGTGGCCTGATTCTTATGTCCTAACTGCTGATGGGAGACGAGGACAGAGCAATTTCAGGACGAGCTGGCTGTGTAGTCCAATGGCAGACAGACCCTGGGCCACCCCGGATCCGCGCCTCCCTTCGGCTCCTGCTCCCCTCGAGGCCTGGCCTGGGTGTCTCCTGGGTTCTAGGACTCGAAGATCCTTCCAGGAAACCCCGTCGCTTGAGGTCTGTTCTTTATTCCTTGCGACCGTAAAATCCCCGCCTAGAACGCAGCGCAAACAGATGTCATCTGATGTGAGTGGGAGATGGCCGAGCCGCAGGAGCCGTGAGGGCAGGGAGAGAAGAACCGAGCGATGTGCCGTTACCGCTCCCCCGGGCTCTGCCTCGGTGCCGGTGCCGTCTGGAAGTCGGAGAGCAGAAGGATCAACATCGCAGACGTGTTCCTTGGCCCTTTTCTCCTTGCCATGGGCGGCACGAAGGGAAGAGTGGTAGAAACAATGCTCCCAGCTGGGTAAGTTGTCCCTGGGATTAAACGCGCTGCTCCGTGTAGAGTCAGGTACTCTTATCGCCTCCATTTAACTGAGGGAGAAGCGGAGGCTCGAAAAGGTTAAGAATCTGCCTGAGGTCACAGAGTTGAGCATGGAGCTGGGATGGGAACTCAGCCTGACACCACAGCCGACTCTCAAACGCTGCCCTTAAGATGCCTGTGAACAGGGCGGGCCAGTAAAAGAGAAGGGACTGGACTGTGAGTTTACACGAGGGGACCGGAGGCAGCCCACTGACTTTCTCAGAACAGAAGGCCAGAGGCCGGAGGACCTTGAACTCGATGCAGCAGAGTGCGCCTGCTAGTCTTTGAGTGACGGGATAAAAGCCTTATTGAATGAGGTGGGAGAATGTAGAAGGATTCCAGCAAGATGGAGAGAATGGAATTAGGGAGCCAAGGTCTCTCTGCTGCCGTTTCGCCCACTCCTTCCAGTGTAAGTGGGGTGCGGTCAAGTCTAAGAATCTTGGGCCACAGTCCTCGCTCTCTCAACTCACAGGGGCGGGAGGACAGAAGGAACTGGAGACAAAATTAAGTATTTGCAGCACAGTGAGACTTGGAACTTGCTAACTGGCAGCTGGGGGGCCAAATCTGGCTTGCAGATGAGTTTTGCTGCTCCTGCTGGGTTGTGAAAAACATTTTTAAATATTTAAAAATTGAGAGATTTCACTAAAACGTATTTCTGTTTTTTCGTGAAAGCTCTTATAATACTGGACCCATGTCCCCAGGTGTCAACCACTGGCTGGGGCTGAGGAGCAGTCCACGTCTGCCCCCTGTCCCGCCCCAACTGTGACAGCTGGCTCTGCCACTTCCACCTGGTAGCCTCTGAGCGTTTGAGATCGCACCCATGGAAGGCCCGTGCTGTGACAGAGCTGACTTGGTGCTGAAGGAACCCCCAGGGAACACTGGAATTTGAATTCTAGGTTCTTGGAGGATGTCGGGTGAATGTTCGCTTTCCTGTGTGCCCCATAGGCAATGGCGTGTTTAAGTTTGGTGTCTGGGAGACAGAAGGTACTTTTCAGAAACACAGACCCACAGGTGACTGGGTTTTGGAAGCAAAAGTCTTCGACCCAGGGAGAGCACAAAAAGTATGCGTTAGTCAGGATTCTCCAGAGAAAAGCAATGTGTGTGCATATGTGCATAGTTTTAAGAGATTTATTTTAAGGAGCTGGCTCATGCGATTGTGGGGACAGGCAAGCTGGAAATGAGTAGGTCAGGCCAGCAGGCTGGAAACTTGGGCAGGAGCTGATGCTGCAGTGTCCAGGCAGAATGTCTTCTTTGCCGAAAAACCTGTCTTGCTCTTAAGGCCTTCAACTGATTGGATGAGGCTCACCCACATTATCTAGGCTAATCTCCTTCCTTCGCAGTCAACTAAATATAGATGTTAACCACATCTACAAAATACTTCCACGGCAACACCTAGACTAGGGTTTGATTAAATATCTGGGTACTATCACCTAGCCAGACACACAACATTAAAAGTCACGTGGCAATAAGAGCCATGGGTTGAGGCAGGGAGCTTGGCGGACCTGTTTCCCCGTGCGCAGGAGAGGAGGGTGAGTCTGGGCAGTTGCGATGGGGAGAGGCGCTGAGAGAGGTCCGCCCGTGGCTGCAGCCCTTCACCCGCGGGAGGGGGCTGTGGGTTGTAGGGGGAGCACAGTGCATGGGCGGCCAGGGGGTGACTTCAGCTGGCTCTTTCAAGATACTTGATCTTAAAGGGGGTAAACTGAGGAGGAAGCAGGAAAGATTTCTTTCTGGTTTACACTGTTGTAGGTGAAGTAGAGGGAAGGAGCCAGTCAGGAGAGAGAGATGAAGCGGAAAGGAACAAGGGCGGGGCCGTGAGACCGCCTCCCTCAGGGCCAGAGCTGTGCAGAAAGCGCAGCCTCCGTGAGGGCCACCCCACATCAGGGCGAAGCCCTGGCTAGCGAGGGCAAGGACAGGAAACGCAGTGTTCTGGAAGCGGGCCCCTGCTACCTGGAACACTTTTTCCAGTCCCGTCCTCACCTCCCCAGGCCGAAGCTGCAGTGTTGAGGCAGAGTGTCTTCTCCTCAGCTGGCTTCTGGTTGCACCTGCAATGCTGCCCCCACTGTTCTGGGCTCCGAGTCCGGCGAGGGCCCATGCAGATGACCGTGGCCGCCTCCTCTTCCTGCCACCGAGTGCGATGGCGCCACCGCTGGCTTCTCCTGCTCTCTCCTCTCCTCGCGTCTGGACCGTCCTCGCCCCACTCAGCACTGTCCCCGGAGACTGAAGCCACTTTTCCTGGTCTCCACTGGTTCCTAATGGGCAGCGCTGGACAACAGGCAGCTTGAGTTCCAGGAAAGCAGGGACACACCCAAGTGCACACGCCATAACTGGAGGAATTTAATTTTTAACTTTTAAATAGCAACAGAGCATACATGACAAATTCAGATCATCCTTACACTTGTGTGGCTTACTATTGTTTTTATTTTACATATAGGAGAAGCACCCCAATTTTTTCCACACTTACGGCCTCCAAAGGCATAACCCAGCCCTGCCCCCTCCCCTCTGCAGGAGAGGATGGGGTGGCACAGCCCAGAAACAGGGTGTGCTGCTCAGGAAGGGCGCACCGAAACACAAAGGGCATGTCTCCTGCTGAAGTATTTTTTGTTTTGTTTTTGGTTCTTTGTGGGTTTTTTTTGGTGCCGCCTGAAAGTTCAAAACATGCTGGAACATGGAAAGAAAGGTATTTGCCTGAGTGACTCAGACATGTTCCAGCATTTTCCCACAGGCTCCTGCACATCCCAAAATAACTGCAACCCTGGATCCCGTCCCTTGGTGTATGATTACATTTGTATAATGTTACAGGAGAGTGGGCAACCCAGCCGCACTCACATGGGAGTTGTAGGAATGCACAGCCCAGAATGGAGACCGTGCTGCCTGGCCGGGCTGGGCACAGCAACAGAGCAAGCAGAGAAACCACAGCAGTAAGACAGGCGGGCTGCCACTCTTCCAGCCCACTGGGAGGGGCCATGGTCAAGGCCACCTGTCTGTCACAGGTGGGGAGAAAGAGGCCCTGAGGGGAAACGACTTGCCCAAATTCACAATCTGCAAATTACGAATTACGAATTAAGAGTTGGTGGGGGAGCTGGCCCTGAACTCTCATCAGCTAACACTGATATTCATTTCTGAGTAAATGTCCATTTAGCTTTGGAATCATAAGGTCCTGTCAAAGGAACTTTAAGGGTCTCTTGGCCACACAGGTGCCTATGTACCCAGGTCTGGATGACAACACAGGAATGAGGAGGTGTCAGACCCGGCCTGCCCTCGGGAGATTTCCGGTCTTGCTTAGGAAATGACCAAAGATGTTAAAACAGCTGGGAAACAGCTGGGCCCTGGCCAACAGGCCAAAGGCTGCTGGGAGTTTTGGGAAAGGGAAGTCTGAGAAGGCTGTTACTGTCTGAGGGGAGGAGGTGTCACAGAAGGGTGGGCCTCAAGGTGGGCAAGAAAATCTGGAAAAAGGGGGCAGGGGGCGAGTGGACATCGAAGGTAGGGAATGGGCTGGAGGAGGGGCGCAGACACTGAGTTGGAGGAAGGATGGAAGGTTGCTCTAGAAAGCCTTGGAAACCGGACTCGGGCATCTGGGCTCCCAGCATTGAGGTGCCATTACTTACTAGTTCCAAGTCACTTGCTTTCTCTGGGAGACAGGAAAAATCTCATAGGATTCGTACGCTACCTATACAGTGTAGCTTGCTGCAAGGCCCAGGGACCACCGACACAGGTCAGCGAACTCCTGCCCTGATGTCCATGTGTCATTTAATTTGGATGACTGAAATATTCTAATGACATCAAAGCGCTACTACAGATGTTTAGTGATAAAAATAACATCAACCTAATTCAGTAACCACTCAAGGCACCTTAAAGTTGTGGTCCACTGAGAACAGAGGCCCAAGTCGCAGAAAGAAATGGTCACATTCTTTATCTTTGGTTCACTTTAGAAGTAGTCCAGTGGGCTTTCCCCCTATGCACGTGTTTGTTTCCAGAATCTGTGGCATGTCTCTAGTAGTCGGCTTATACTCCCCAAATGAGTTTACCCAGGAATGATGTTGGCAGATTCCCATCGGAATAACTTCAACCTTTCTCAGCAAGCTAAGAGTGGCAACTATACCAGTGTGTATTTTTGGGCAGCATCGTCAGGCACCAATATTAAACCCGATAGAGTCATGAGGCATTCAGCTCGGGGCTCTTAAGTCAGTGTGCCCCTGGGAGTTCCAAGATCTCAGGCCCATCTCTCCCTCCCTTTCCATTTTCAGGTTTACTTGGCAAGCAGTTAAGAAAAACCTAGCCCATCTCCACGTGTCCTGGGCTGTGGTCCTTCCCAAGCTCTTAAAAGACGCTGGCACAGAGGCTCTTCTTCCACCCAGTGGCTTCAAAGTGCATCTCATCCCTTAACCCCCATGGCTTCTAGGAACCCATTCTGGGAAGATAAACCTGGGTCCGGACTGGTTTGATGACTCAGAGAAGTGTCAGATAAAGATGACCCCAAGACTCTCAGAGAACATGTTCCCAACCCCCAGTGACCTGGACTCTAAAGCTTGGGCCGGCCTCAGGCAATTCTGGGAAGGGCTTTCCCTGTGCACTTTTGAACCGTCTCAGCTCCTTGGTGAGGCCTGCAGATGGCCCGAGGACAGGTGGGCAGAGATGCTGCCCAAGTGGCACCTTGGCCGTGGCGGTCTAAAGAGGTGCAGTACACACATTCCCATTACCTGGGTTCACAGCCCTGAGTCCGCCCAGCATCTAGCTGCAGTCTGAGGTTGAAAAGACTCATTTTCTCATGAGCTGAGCCAGCAGAGATGGTACCAATCCCAGAGCAGGCTTATAAATGCGTCGGCCACTTATTTTTACTGAAGCCAGCGAGAGACGATCTTGATGTTGCCATTCTCTTCGAAGTTGTACAAACCACAAAAAACATTAAGTCATATTATTTCTTTATTTTCTCTTTTTTTTAAAATGTAGCACTAAAGTCATCCAACATACAGAAATCCTAGGGCTTCTTACACATTTTATTCTATCTCAAGTTAGATATTTTGGCTACGAGATGAAGAAAATCATCTCACTGAAATGGCAACATTTCTGAAAAATGGGTTTCATATTTCTTATGTGATGAGAAATCGACTCCCCATCTACCCCCTAAAAATCTCCTCCAGTCCAGAGTGACAGGAAGACAGCTCACAACCATGGCTAACATGTGGTGCCCATGCAGGGGAGGCCCCCGAACAACAAGCGATGGGGTTAAACTTCTGAAACAAGCGACTGCTTTATTTGTACAGAATCAGAATACTGAAGAAAAGCATCATTTTCCTTTTAGCTCCTTTACTGTTTTGCCTCCACCCGGGTTACTGCGTGCCAAGCTGCTACGAATAGTAAAATCCAACAGATTTAAAGTCCCTGAAATGCATGCAACTTAGAATTCCCTAGAGCACACCATCAGTTCCCAGTCTCAGGTCTGCCTACGGCACCGCTGGGTCGCCAGCTGTGTCCGTCGTGCTGCTCGGATTTGGAGTGGCTGCTGCTTTGGCTTCCGGCTGCTGGGTTTCAGTTTGGGGATCTTCTCCATTTCCGGCACTTTTCTTACTCTTGTCTGCTACCGTGGCGCCCATCTCCATGATTTCCTGCAGTGGCTGATCGCTTTCAAGGGAGCTGGGCTGGAGTTCATAAACCTGGACTTGACCTGGAACATCTATTGCTTTCTGTTCGAGTTTTTCCAGGATGGTCTGAACCTTCCTGACGCCATCTCTCCTGGCCTGACGGACATCGGCTCGTCCCTCAGGGTCTACTGAATCCAGGGCCAGCAGCTCTTTGGTCAAATACTCTTCTATCATCAGGTACTTTTTGTCTGTCTTCTTGCCTTCAAAGTTGTCCACGGCCTCCTCCAGCCCTTGCACCTTTTCCAGGATGGCTTCCACTTTCAGCACACCGGGATGTTTTGGGGGCGCATCAGCTTCTCCGGGCTTTGGGGGTGTGGCTTCTGCAGGGGCAGGGCTGGGGGCTGCCCTCTCTTCTCTGCAGCCACATTCTGGGGGGCTTTCTGGGAGGGGGACAGAGAAGGCAGGCTGAGGACAAGGAGCTGGAGCAGAAGGAAGCTTGACTTCCACCTTCTCCGACGGAGGTGGGGGCTTCTGGGCGACGGGCTGGGCATCCGCCTCCTTCCGGATCACTTGTATCGGGATGTGTCCAGGAAGGAGTTCTGGTCCACCTGGGCCTGGTTTGCTTTCTGGTTTGTTTTCGGGCTGGGGAACAGTCGAAGATTCTCGATGGGTCATGGGCTGCTGAGAAGAGGCAAGGACACAAAGATATTTTTAATAACGGGTTGAGAGTCACAGAAAGTTGTTTGTAGTTAGTACAGTACTGATTAGAAAAAATGGGAAATAGCTTTTTTTAAGTTTAATGGTATAAAAGAGATTTTCAAAGTCAACCAACAGCTGTTGTAAAATTAAAATACACTAATCACATACGTGACCAAACCGTTTGTTATGCTTGGTCTGTTACCTCAGTGGATTTTTCGGTAGATGGTATTCTTAGGGCAATAAAAAGAAAACCAATATAATTTTCAAAAACCAAAGTACCAAAAATTCATGCTGACTGCTGAGCTAGTTTAGCTCAAAGCCAAGCCTTGGGTGACTCAAGACTCTGGGATGACACAGCCGTGGAGGAATAACTGCCACCTGTCCCCTTCCTTACACTGTGTGGACGGTCTTGGTTCAGGGTGTGATCTTTGCATCTCCTGTTTCAGAAAAGTTATAATTTCTTTTTTTTTTTTTTAAACCTATGATAACCTATTGGTTTCTCACCAGACTGATTATGTTTTGAGAATAAGCAAGATGCCCCGAACAGGTAACCCTGTAAGAATTTTGCTGGGCGCATCTGTGCCGGAGCTAGCCCTCAGCTCCGCATCTCCGCACTGATTTCTAGCTGCACAGGCTGAGATACCCTTTAATGTAACTATAAGCTAGAGTCATATTTTTCTAAATGAGCTATGCTTAAAACCAAAATGTTTTGACTCCTATATTTAGGTGAATGTCTAAAACCCCCTAAAATTCTCACACCCAAATTTCATCAACGTGGAAATAAGAATTGGACTACGTTATTTCTAAAGTATCCTCAATTTAAAATACTAAGTTCCACTATAAAATTCGGTTAGGTCAAATCCTTGCAAGCCTCCAAGAAGGGACCTTTCGACAAGCTACAAAGGAAGGCCAGCGCTAACAAACATGGTTAAGGGGCGTGGAGACAGAGTTAAATACTATTTCACTGATTACAGAAACTGTACGAGGGGAAACATCACCAGCCCTGCCAACGGGGGGCTCCACTTTCCTAGGGCCACAGGGCCCGAGGACTGAGTAGACACTCAGCAACCTCCTTGTCCACCGAACCTCTCTCGCCAACCCAGGCATCCCCAACTTTGGCTCCCATCGTTCACGAACCAGCCACGCGTTCCTCCCCGTTGAGGTTTTAAAACAAAGGCTGGGAAAGAAGTGACTTAGAAACACTTAAGAGGGGTGCTCCATGGCTTTACTCTTCAACACTGTCACGGTCATGAAAGCAAAGAAAGTGCTCCTGATTAAAGGGGACTAAAAAGAAATGACATCCCAGTGCAGTGCTCATGACCCTAGAATAGATCCTGGAACAGGGAAATGACCACAAAGGAGATTTAAAAATGGCCTGCGTATTAGATGATAATGTTGTAAGAATGTTAAATTTCCCAAATCTGATAATTCTACTGTGGTTATGAACGAAAAGTCCTTCTCTTAGGAAAATATTTACTGAAGTAGTTATGCGTAAAGGGGCACGATATCTCCAATGAAATCTCAAACAATTAAAATATAGAGATAATATATATAGAGAGAAGAAATGACAAAGCAAATGTGGCAAAATGTTGACAGTGGATCTGGCTGAAGGGTGTCCTGGACTTCTTTGTAAAATTCCTACAAGAGCTCTGTAAGATGGAAATTCACTTACAAACCAAAAAAAGCTTAAAAAATAACAACAAAAGGTGGGTGCTCTGTTCCAGGGCTCTGGATAGGGTCACCATTTGTAGTATGAAGATACACTGCATTTGTTTACGGGGAACTTCCATCTAAGAACTGGCAGAGAATTAATTCGGCTGCTCAAGTCGCAGCCAGAGGGGGACCAGGGCTGCTGAATGCTCTGCTGCTGAGCTACAAGCTGCTAAGGCTGGATGTCCTCCTCTTCCTCCAGAAGCCAGCACCCCTCAACTCCACTGAAGGATGAGCAGGCCGGTTCATCGGCCAGGCAATATGGTCCACCACCACGGAGGAGGAGAAGGTATAAGGCGTGGTGTATGTCACCGAGCTCAGAGCCAAGCTGAAGAGACAAGATGAACGACACTTTTGAAATGCACAGAATCATCACATGCTGAACTCTAAGGGGCTCACAAGGCACCATGAGAAAGATGAGTGGGCTTCACGAAAGAGGTGAGACTGGCTTGCTGCAGGAAGATGGGAGAACTCAGACAGCGAAGGCATTTCAGGGAGCGGGTTCGGCAGGAGCAAAGGCACGAAGGCGGGATGACAGAACGGGCTTACAGGGTGGAGAAGGGTATCAGGGAGGAAGGAGATCGCTGCCTGGAAGAGCAGAGACACGCTGGGGTGTGGAGGGGTTTACAAGCGCCCCGAGAGGCAGGCACTAAGATGCCTCGACCCTAGGTGTGTGAGCGATGCTGCACTCTGCCCACGGTTTCCCACATGGTGGTTGAGCTGCCCCTGGGCTTCTGCGATAAAAACTGAGCAGAAGCTGTAGAAGGTGCGGAGGGTTTACGATGAGCCCTGGTCTCGCGTTTCTGCCAATGGCCAGCCGTGTCCAGGATCTGACTTTCCCTCAATGAGCACATGTAATCTAGGGAAGGCTGACAGGGACCCCAGGGCACCTGCACAGAGGAGATGCCACCGTGGCCGGCCTGCCGACACCGACTCATACCTGAGGCCTGTCGGCCATGGAGTGCACACGCAGGGGCGATGGGGAGTGCACCGGCGTGCTGCCTCTGGCTGGAGAGCCCTCCCGGCTGGATGCGCCCAGGACCGGTGAACGGAACGGGGATGCTGCCCGCAGGGGCCGAGGCTCCCAGTCATCCCCCTGGATCTTGTGGTACACAGGCTGGTGGGTCTGGTATTCGCCCTGCTGTGCTGGGTAGTGCGTCTTCTGGGCTTGGTGGAAGGAGGGCTGGGCCGCCGGCCGGGTGACGTTCTGCTCATGTATCACAGGGATGGGGATGTACCCCCGCGGGAGCTGGTGACTGCCTAGGCTGCTCCTGCCAGAGGAGGGCAGGCTGGCCGAGGACGATGAAGACGAGCAGTCTGAGGCCGCCGGAGACTGGGATCGCTGCAAGACACAGAAGGTAGAGGCACGTCAGGCGCCTGCTCAGGGCAAAAGGTTTAAGGACCTCCCATCTCTGAGCCTTTCCGTTTTCAAACTGTAGTGTTAGGATGGGGTGCTCTGGAGTCAGGAGGCCTGGGTTCAGATTCTTACCAGCTCTCCCCAGGGAAGAGCACCCTCTCCCTCGCTGGGCTGACCTGAAGGTTAAGTAAAACCACCTGTGTGTGTGCTTTAGCACAACTGCCACCAACCAGAACTGCTAAACACACTGCATTTGTTACATGTCACTTTATTTCCTTCTTCCTTAACCCTTTTCCTGCTAATCTACAGAGAACTACGCTGGGTACTGGGAGCTGCGACCCCTGTGTGAACTGAGGCAGGCCAGGCCCCTTTCCCCCGGACCCCCTAGAAAACCAGGATGGTGTTTCCCCGGCTGGCTTCTATGGGCCCTGCTGGCTCAAATGTGTTAAGATTTCTCTGACTGATGTGTCACAGTTGACTTTTAGAACGAAAACATTCCAAGTACAGGCACTGCTTCTCCAAGGAGGACAGGAGCCTCCGCGAGTCCCACATCAACTGTGATGTTTTGCCCCTAGGCAGACAGTGAAGCCAACATCCAGGATGGGGCTGAGGGGGGCAATCCCAGCCCTGGGGGCAGACGGGGAGTGGGGAGCTGTGCCAGTGGACACAACGAAATGGTCTAGACAGGAAGACCACACGGGCTCACTGCTCAGGAATCCCGCTGGGGTCCACTGGCCCTCGAATCTTGGCTACGGACCAGACTAAGAACTATTTTTCAGACATTAGTGCACTGAAGTGTTGGCTTCAGGCTTAAAATCCTATCATTAAGCAACTGCCTTCCTGACTCTGTATTTCGGATTTTTGTTTAAACTGTGGGACACTGTGAGGGTAGGTATGCTGTCTCGTTTTTGTATCAGTATAGCTCCAAGCAGTTAATACTCATCCATAGACTCTAAACGTGAGGAAACAACACACAGTATCTCTGTTTCTGAGACAGAAAGCCTGGTGGGAATAAAGAGCCTCAGCTCAGGAGCCAGAGGCCAGGCTTCTCGCCCCAGCGATGCCACGTCCTTTATGAATTCCGATCAAGCTGTTTACCCTTCTGAGCTCCAATTACTTAACTATAGAAATAAGCCATGATCCTCGCCCACCTGTAAAACACACCTGTGAAACGCTAGGGGACAATGTGGGGCTATTGAGCTGTCTTTGTTGGGTGACCTCTGACGCTGCAGGCCAGGCCCAGATGCCCTGCATTTCATCGGGTGCCTGGCCCAGGGCGTAGGCATCAGGTCTGGGCTCCCCGGTCACACCCACAGGCCCGAGCGCCAGGCCTCTCCTCACCTCGGGTCTGTGGGAGGCTGGGGGCTGGGCGGCCACAGCTGCTCCCGCCTGTCCGCACTGTTTATCTGGCTGGCTGGCTTCTGCCACACCCCGCAGAGGTGACTGGCACCTCTGAGGAGCTGCCGCAGCTGCCTCGGTTCGGAACCGCTGCGTCCCAGGCTGGGCAGAGGCAAAGACAGGGTGCGGCTGCCGGCTCTCGGCGCCTTCGTGGAGGACAGGGATGGGGATGTAGCCAGGCCGGAGCTGGGGGTACACGGCGTGGCCTTCCCGAGTGGGCAGCAGCCGGGAGCCCTCCCGGGAAGGGCCATTTGCAGAGGACGGAGTTTCCTAAAATAAAAACAGGAGAAACACAGACTGGTTAGAAGCTGGGAAGGATACACCTCTGAGGAGGAAAAGGCATGGTACTCAGCACTCCCATCTGCCAGTGATTCTGGGCCGCCCAGTGTCAGCCAGCGTGGCGGGCACAGGGAACATGGCCGCCTCCCTCCCCTGCCGAGGCTGCTGTCTGGCCAGCAGGTTAAGAATTAGGGGCCTCGAGAGAAAACAGGTGAGCTGAAGTTATCTGCTGAGCACGAGAGAGGTCTCAGTTTCTGACACTGGGAAGACACGTCTTTTTTCTGGGTGACAACCAAGCAACAGAGACCACCACCGGCTGTCTCCCAAGTCTTCAGAGACCCAGATCAGGAGGGGCAAGGAGGATTCGCTTCCAACGCGCTAAATCATAGCCAGCTGCTCTGCTTCCTGAAAGGTCCCCCCGTTTCCTAACAACACAGAGCCGTGTGGCCCCAAACCCAGGCCACAGAGCGGAAATCTCTGCAGAGAAGGGGTGGCAGGGAGAGCCCCCCCCAGGAGTGTTTTCACAACGCGCTGCAAGAAAGGGGGCCACGCGAGGAATGTAGAAGCAGCACAGAATGAGAACAAAACCCGGGGATTAGCTGTGCTACATTTCTGATGGCAAGAAGGCCTGCTCGGCGAGGAGCGGCTGGGGTCCCTCAGTGTCCTCTCACGAAGTTCTCCCTTCAGTGGCCTGGCTATTTTGGGGCCCTTGAGAAGGCCAAGTTCCAGATGTACCACACGGAGAGATCTTGTTTCAGATGACAAGGCTGGCCCGTCACTCACCAAGCAATGTCATTTCTCACCAAGCAGAGGCAACCGAAACCAGGGACACCCCCAGGCTTTCGGTGCCATTTCCTCGGTACGAGAGGGTCCTTGCACAGGAAGGCGGCTGTGGATCCGTGCCACCTACACACATCTGGGCGGATCGACTACTAAGAAGGAGAGCAATCCCTCCCTCAGGAGGCAGCTCTCTGAACCGCCACTAAGAGCCAGAGGCTGAGGAGCGTGCGGGATGCCAGTCCCACTACAAGGGAGGCTGAGGGCCGGTTCGCATTTTGAGGGATGGACCACTGTGATTTCGCCATGCCTCTGCATCTGAGCACACCGGGCGGCTGACCCTGGAATTCAGCCCTTTCTGACCGAAGGACTGCTTCCCTCCCGCTGAGCCCCTGCCCTGAGGGCCTCCGGCACACAGGAGAGGCAAGGGTGTCACTGTGTCCTTGGGGACACCAACAAACAGGGACTCTCAGATTAGAATGCCCACGTGCTCAGGGAGGCTGCATTATTTTTGCCTGCTCAACTCTGAGGTCACCCAAGAGCAGGGAGTGGGTCCAGGCTTCACATTCAGAACCAAATTCTTGCCGTGAGACAGGCACCGAAAGGGAGGCAGCAAGCAAGCAGCACCGAAGAAACCCTGGTGCTGACTCCTCAACGCACCGACTGCCTGGGCATCTTACCCATTCACTGGGCACCCTTCCTCCAGGCTCAAGCAGGGGCGTCTCTGCTGGCTGCCCAGGGTCACTGCTTCCCCCAGCCACACTCAGAGGCCTCATGCCACCTGCACAGGCCATGGAGCTGAGCAGCTAGTGAGTCCTCATCCACTGACTACCTTCTGGGGACCATCTTGCTACTGAGGTGCTGGGTATAATGCGGTGACCAAACCAGCACGATCCCTACCAACCAGGGGCCTTTGGCAAGGAGGTTTAAGGCTGCATGACACAAACAGGAAGCACAACTACCTGGAAAGCACGGGAGGCCCTGTGGATGGGGAAATGCGTGGGTTTTTCCAGCTAAGACAGGGCTCTCCTAGACAGGCTGCAAGTTCATTCTGACCTCCATCGGTAACAGTTACGGGAGAATTCTCCTGACTTCTGTGAGCCCTCCTCCCCTTATCCAGAAAATGGAGCTAGCAACACCCACCTCACAGCCTGTGAGGTTTTATGAGTACATCAAGAGGGGTGCCCAGGCCGAAACTCACGTGCATTCCCTCCCTAAACAGGCACATGACTGTGCTACTCAGCCCCCAAAGTGTGGAAAGAATCAAAAGTGAAGGACAAAGTTAACCAATAGTGCCTGGAATCAGAATGGCGGCGACCCCCGAAGGACATGGCAGTGATAGGGAAGGTCCTCAAAAACCGTTGGAGGGGATGGAAAGGTTCTCTACCTTTTTCTGGGTAGTGGTAAACAGATGTACACCTGTGTACAAATCTATCAACCTATGAACTTCTCTGGAACCCCCAACTGCCCACTCCCTGCCACCTTTGACCCGCACTGTCTGGTTTTCACAGATGAGGGCTGCTAACCCCACAGCCCCCACAACAGCTGGCTCTTGGCTCTGCCTCCAGCTGCAACCCGCCCAGGGCCTGGAGCCTTAGAGGCCTGGCTGTGGCCTAACTCCTCCTTGGGGAAGCCCCTGGATCAGAAAGCGCTGGAGCTAGCCTGCCAAGAACTGTGCTTTTTCTGCACCTCACTGCATGTACTTCGTATCTCGAGTGAAAGAGAAAAGGGGAGGAAGAGGAAGGAAGGAGGGGAAGAGGAAGGGAGGAAGAGTAATTCTGCCTGCCAGAGGGACTGCGACAGCAGAGACTGCCTCCTGAAGCCACTATTAGAGCCGATCTTGGGAGAAGTGCACGCTGGGGTCAGTGTAGGACAGCATGTGGTCACTACGGCCAGGGGTCCGGGTGTCAGAGTAGCAGTGGGTAAGTGGGTGGCACTCAAAGGTAAGAGCTGAGCTGAAGAAGATAACACTGGGGGCCCAGAGGGCCAGGATGCAGTGAGGCCCACGTCCACTGTCCTGGGAGCCGCCGACAACGCACCTCACCAAGGAGGGAAGAATTGAAAGGAGAAACTAGGACACGTCGGGAAATGAGAGAAGTCGGGAATGAGAGTACGAAAGTGAGGGGACAAGGGCGTGGAAAGGAAGGGTGGCCCAGGACAAGAAGGAACGAAAAGGCCGCTGTGGCTGGCAGGACAGGAGGAGGAGGGAGGGGAGGGGGCCGAGACCTGAGCTCTGAGCCTGGGGTTGACTAGAAAACGGTGCTGGAAGGCAGGGCTGGTTAAGGGCGGCTCAGGAGCTATTCCTCCTACAGTCCTGGATCCATGTGAATTAACGCCCCATTTATGCCATTTAATAAAAACCCACGCATTTCTTCATGAGCCTCACATCTGAAAGGAAGCAGGCTCCCCTTCCACTCTCGTGGGGTTTTGTTTAGAAAAACATGGCTTTAGGTAAGCCCACACCCATTTTACATAACTGACAACTAAACACTTCTACATGAATGAATAACTTAAACTCAAAATGAAACTCCCACCCATGACAAGGTCTGTACCGGGAATGCGGACACCACCTTCTCATGCTTCTACTCTGCTATTGTTAGAGCCCCGTCAACAGCAAGTGCCTCGGTTGCTATCAAGTACAAAGCACCACCCGAAAGAGTCCAATTAAATTGTCCTTTCTACCATCTATGATGTTTTCATCACAATCTAATTAAAAAAAGGTATATTTTTTAAATTAAGTTTTAAATTGTAATATTTATGATCCTTCTAGAATATGACTAGAACATGTCTTGTCAGTCTCATAAGAATTGTCTTCAAGTTCAAGCACAAGTCCAGAAAAAGCCTATTGGTTACACCAGCGTGTTTCACAGAAGACTCACTATCTGCCCCCTTCTAACTTCAATGGGGACTCCATGTCTCTGGGGTTATTCTATGTGGTCACTTGATAGGGACCGGGTACCATCAGTGACCAAGCAGACGACTGCCGATCCTTGTCCCCTCCCTCGTCATGGCCTGCCTGTAGCTTCTTAAGGAGTGATGATGCCATTACAGGAATTATTTTCCAGTGCACTTCAGCTCACTATCCTTATCTTTGGCCAAAGACAACATACATACAAAACCCAGTTAGGAGACGGCCAGCATCCTGGCTTCGCTGCTTATCTCACTGCATTAACGTACAAAATGAACTGGTTAATTCTTCTCTGTTGTTTGTGCACTGCACTAAATTCCCGAGGCGTCTCAGAGCCAAACAACTCCATGAGACAGCCAGGATAAAAAGCAGGAAAAATTACCCCAGATGAGCCAAAAGCTGCCATGTTAAGTACAAGATATTCTTAGAGAAGCCTGGGGTCAGGTTCTGAGCCTGGGTGAGCCCTTTGTGTGCCTAACAGCACATGTAAACTTCACCACCGGTTTTTAATGACTACGTGTGTGCTAAAGAGACAGCTGGGAGACGTGGAGAGATTGCACTTGGTCTTAACCCTGGCTCTGCCCTAACTAGGTGTGCTACGTAAGCAGTTCACGTGCCCTCTCTGGACGTCAGCTTCCTCCACTGTAAAATGAAGGGGCGGCCCCGATGTTCCGCGAAGCAGTGGTTCACAGACTCTAAGGAGCACCCAGGAAATGCAAAGAAACGCAGGCTCTGAGCCCAGCCCCAACGGTCTGGTTCAGCAGGTGTTTGGGAAGCCCGGCCAGGACTGCACTGAGGAACCGAATGAAGTTCCTTCCAGCTCTGACGGTCTCCGAGGCCTCAATCTCTAAGGTCCCTCCTAGCTCTAAACATCTACATAAAGCTCAAAAACAAGGAAAGGTTGATGTCACAGAAATCTAAAAAGGACCATGCTTAACTGCACTCTGTTAAACCACAGACATCTCTGGCACTCACGGTGCCCCAAAGTTTCACATACCGAATGAAGAGGAGGAAGCTGCTGACTCCCTGAGGACTCCTGTGCCTTAGGGTCGGGTGGGAACAACAGTTTTGGGGCACCTGCGAGGTGTATGTCAACCATGGAGCTGGGGTGTCACATGTGCACAACTGCTTTGGGGATAGCCAGGGAGCAGGGTGTGCCTCGACCCATCCACAATCAATTCCCTGTAGGCAGAGTGGCCTCTGAACCCTAAGAGTGGACCCACTGAAAGCCCTCAACATCAGCTCCACAGTACAGGGCTCTTAAAAACAGTGGGCTTGACACCCCACAGTTCCCATCAGTGTGGTCTCAGCGAAGGGTAACAGCAACAAAGGGAACTCTGAGGGCTGCCCCGGAGACAGTCTCGACAGCCCCAGAGTCTGAAGTAGGACACGGAGGCTCGTAACTGGGTTTTTAGGCCGGAAGAGCCTCCCCACTGGTCAGGTGTTGGCTTTTACTAAAGACACTTCAAAAGTTCGAAAACAAACAAAAAGATGGAGGGTAATAGGAATCCTGGAACTCCCCATATAGCTGGGATTGGGACCAAAGTAAGTAGCTTGGCTCACTTCTATCTAGCAGGAAACAAAACAAAAGACAAGCTTCTTGCTCAAGTGCAAATTGACAGTTGAGCGTCGACATCCTACCAAAACTTTCTGTGGGGATTAGAGGTCAAAGAAATGAATTAAGTTTTATTGCCAGTTTGATATATGAACAGCCATTTGCATGTCCACAGCCAAACTCAAAATGCCTTCGGTTCCACTGGATTGTGATAAAGGGTCTCTCCCACCGCCCCAGCCCTGTTTTGAGCACACAATGGACACTGGGCAAATTCTGAAAAGTAAGCGCAGGCCACATCCATCGAAGTCCATTCGCAGCACCCCTTGTACCACAAGAGCCTGTGCTGACCACAAACTCCGTAAGCAACCCGGTCACAGGTGGCTGCAGGCTTTATCCGATACGCCCATCATTAAAATACACGCATTTTATCTCAGGACTGAGAAGTATGTCCCTATGTGCTTCTACTGGGGAAAACTCTGAGAACGTGAAACTCAACACTGCTTCTCTTTACAGCTGTGTCCAACGAGCAGCACAAACTAGCATGAGCCTGGTCTCAAGCTGTCAGCCTGGTCTCCAGTTCCTGCGGCTCACCAGCTGTGTGCCTTCAGACAGGACTCCTTGCTACTGAGACTCAGTTTCCCCAGCTGTAAAAAGCCCCACAGCTCCCAGGAATTTTTACAAGATTTAAGTGAAATACGGCACAAGGAAATGTTTGTAAACTCTGAGCCTCTCCATGCCCTGCACAATCTCGTTTCTTCATTCCACAGCTACAGATGGACTCAGCTTTTCTGAGCAAAGCTGGCTGTGCCTATTGCTTACAAAGCCTAGTTCCTTGGTGGTCTCAACAAGTTGGTAATGAGCCTGTTAAGTGTTAGAAGCTCCTTTACGTGAGAGTCTTAAGAGCACTGATGAGGAAGGATGCTATTTTTTCTGCTGAGAACTGTATATACAGTTCTGCAACCTGGAAGCAAACACAACCCAAAGCAACTCTATGAGTTGGAGCCCTAAACGTCCTTCTCCCTCCGACAGGCCCCAGCCAGCTGCTCTGAAGGGGACTGCACTGCGGACAAACTCACCTCTAAGATGCCACACCCAGCTTTCAGTGACTGTGGCTCCTTGCACACACAACCCTGAGACCTAGGGAGAAAAGCCAAGCCAGCCTGGGGCAGGCGGATCTACCTAGGAGCAAAGTATCTGCTGGTGTCCCCCCAGCATTTCAGTGCACCCCCACAGGGGCGTGGAGTGTTCTCCAGGCTGGGCACCACCACCCACAGCTGGGTTTTGCTCTGCTGGAGGGAGTGCTCGGGCTCAGTGTCAGCACCGGCCTCTGCGGTCCCCCACCTGCTGGAGCCCTCCTCAAGGATTCCACGTAGATATGGCCCAAGGGCAACAGGAAGTTACCAAGAACCCTGGTTGCCAGGCTCCCAGCTCCCGAACTCAGGGCTACAGAAAAATTAAGAACTACCTATTTCCTCTTTAGGAAAAAAAAAAATAGGGACACCTGCTTTAATCAATCTAAAGCTACAAATCACAGACAGACAAGCACCTGAAGTTTCCACAGCGGGAAGCAAACTGTCTGAAGTTAGATGAAGAGATCTCCGCACCATTCATTTCCATGAGTGTCTCAAGGACCTGTCTCATGCTCAGGTGGAACACACTGGCCAATCGCTTGGCTTTTCCAACCGCTAGAATCCAACCACACAGGTGTCTGTTGCTATCAGGGTGCAGGGCTTCGCTAGACATGCATTTTGTACAAAACACGATTTCCCTAAAGAAAAAATCTCTAGTTCATCAACTGAGGCTCAGGCAACGGGAGGACCCCTCTGAATGATGGCGCCAGCCTTGGGGAGAATGCCTAGGGCCGGCTCTCCTCCCACCCTTGGTATATGCTCAAAGCATTCCTCCCCCAATACCTACACTCCCCCCAAGATGACAGTGACAATTAGAAACGCCCTCCTCTCCTTCTACCCGCAGTGACATGTCTGCCCCTTAGAGCTGGGTCCAGGACAGCAGTGAAGATGGCTGGCCCCGGGTTAATAAGGCTCAGTCTCCTCGCAACACCGACTGGGCACCTAACTCCTGCCTGGCACTGTCCTCAGGCCTGTACCAACACGGGAGAGAGACCCTCCCCTCAGGGAGTTGTGGCAGAGGGTACACACAGCGCCCCAAGCAGCAGAGTGCAACAAACACTATCGCTAATCTGTCTCAGGTGGGGGATCGGGGATCAATCCACAGGCTGATGGGGCTGAGGCTCCAGAAGGCTCGACCTCTATGTAACCCCTTTATGTGACCCCTATGCTGCTTCCCTGAGTTACTGCCCAGCTACATCCCACCCTCACGAGCAGCACAGGAACCGCCAGGGAAGGGTGCTGAGGGCGCCCTGACACTGGTCGAAGGAAAGTCAGCTAACGTGGTCCGAGGGGATTAAGAGGCGGCTTGCCACTGAGAAACAAGACTTCCGGCCTAGCTCAGGGCCAAAAGACCAAAGTCCAGCCAGAAATGTCTACTGCGTGGGGAAGCCAACCGCCTCCCTGCAAATCCCCTCCCACCTCCCTGTGGCAGCTGTGAGCGTGGCCCCGACTCACCGCCTTCCGTGTGCCACCCCTACGATCCTCACAGCCTGCCGGATGGGTACTGTTGCAAGCCCATTTTACAGGAGGGGAGACTGAGGCTCGAGGAGGGTGAGTCACTCATCTGAGATCACAGAACCTGACGCCAAGGCAAGGACAGGTTAACCCTTTCCCTGTTCCTGCTGTACCCACACTGCTTGTGGCTAATGTCCCCAAACCCTTCATCTTCCTGGGGTAAAATGCAGCAGGAGAAAAGGTACTTTCATTCCGCCCAGCCGAGCCGGGCTGAGGCTCAGACCTGGAACATTCAGTTCAAGTGTGCTCCGGGCTCGGAAGCCAGCGCTGGTGCTGAGTCACTCCCTGGCTGAGGCAGGGCAGTGACAGTGAGGGCACTCGGTGCAATTGTGAGTCACCACAGCCCCAACTCCACGCGCGCCCAGCCTGGGGCCTCTGGAGGGAGAAAACCCAGTTCTGTCAGAGAAGGGAGCTGGTCCCACTCCAACACTCAGGGTCCGTAGGACTTAATCTGGAACATTCAAAAAATGAAGTGGCTGCCTTCTCTTCGGCACACACGTGTGTCCCTGTCCCTCCGTTGTTTCTAGACCACTCACTCACTGTCCAACAAGAATTTAAAATAACTGAACATAACTTTAATGAACATGGAGGAAGTTATTTCGAAATAGGAAATGTTTGTTCTTCGACAGGATACTATGGAATTTTCCAGGGAAAGCCTCGCCTCAGTCACCAGGCCACAGCTCTGTGCTGGGAGCCACACCGTTTACAGGCTCCTGATGAGGAATCTGCAATTCTGGGCTTTTCTGAGTTGACAGTGGATAAGAAGCTTCACTCTGCTGTGTCTGCTATCACTGTCAGCCACATGGTGGGAGACAGTGCCAAGGCTCAAGGCTGCTCTCTGTGCAGCTGTGGGTTAGTCTGCTCCAAGATGCTGTGTCACTGGTGGGGTCACTAAGAGTTCCTCCAGAGCCATAAGGATCACTTAGGAAATCAATGCTAAAGTCCTCTGTGGAGAAAAGGCCATTCAGAAGTGTGACGAAAAGGAACCAGCTCCCAGGGAGACATGTGGGAGGCCAGGGCCACACTGCAGTATTTGGGAACCAACGGAAGGGCCTCTTTTCCTTAGCCAGCCTGCCCGGTCCGGAGCCCAGCCCCGGGTTTCTCTCTTCACACAGAATCGTTCGATTTTTACTGAGCCTGCAGACCCTGCCAGGCACTCAGAGGCGGAAAGATGAAACAGACGCAGACTCGCAGACTCGTATTCTGGAACTCTCAGCCCATAGGGACGTGACCTCAAGGCAAAGCAGAAAGTGCCGCTTTTTTGAGCAAAGACTCTAATTAAAGTAACGTGGAGTCCAGAGCAGGGGCAGCCTGCCTCCAGCTTGAGAGATGTAGGAAATGCTTTGTGGAGAATGGCCTCGAAGGAGGCAGAACTGTCCTCTGTATGGCACTTAACACAATGACTGCAGAGAGCAGGCACTCGGTACATTTCAGCTGGGCTGAATGAGTGAAGACCTGGGGCCATCTCCTAAGCTCAGGAAATGAGTCAACACTTCTGGTCAGCTGTACAGAGATGGACTCAGGCTGTTCATTATCAGGGCCATGCCTGGCAAGCTCTGAGTATGAAAGACTTTCGAGAAGGCCCATGGCGGGCAAGTCTGTCTGTCACGGCCGACAGGCACATCCCTCTCCAAGTCTGTTTTCTCATGGAGAAGAGGCCTCTGGTATTTCCATCTTAGAGCGCTTTGAGGATTTAAAGAGATATGATCTGTAAATGCATCCACCAGTGCCTGGCACATACATATAAATATGTTGTTTGGCAGACAAAAAAATATTACGTTCATTTCTTCCAAAAGGAACTCTGATTAAACTTTTGCAAGCTTTCTGGTTTCTTGAAAAGCTGCTACACCCGCCTCTCCTAATAAATCTTCACAGAAATATGCAAATACTTAATAATACCAGACTTCTCACACAGTCGCACAATGCCAAACGAGGGGATGTGGAGCTGAGCTTCACAAGTCCAGCTGTGAGTGAGAGAGCTGAGACAGAGGGTCCTGGTGCACGAACTCGATTCACCAGCAGTGGGGAGCGGGGAGGGGCTGGGGAACCCGACAGGTAGGACAGAGGTCTCCTCAGTCTTCATCAGCACTAGTCCTCAGAGGCTCCTAACAAGCAAGGCCTTTGTCTTCTGCTCCTAATTTTTCTGCATGAGGTATCTTAAATATTTAAAAGCAACATTAAACCAGCAAAAATGTGAAGGAGAAAGATAGGTTTGGATTATGCACGGTTTCCTATTTTTGATGATGAACATCAGATCTTTTGAAAACATCAATAAGAAATAATAAACATGTAGAGTGGTTTATATAAGGCAACCGTGTGTCATTCCAGAAACGAGGACAATGCTAATCAAGCCTCATGGGTGGCATGAAGCTTTCTGACTCACAACCACCCCCCAAAGCATCAAGCAGCTAAGCCTTCCTGGCCCTGGCTAACGTCAGCCGCCGCCACCGCTTCCGTGTACTGACTCTACCCTCGTAAAGGGCAAATCTACTATACAAAGCAGGGGACAAGTTATGTTCAGTTCTTGCATAAGCCAAACACAGACTGTTCTTTAGAGGGGAAAATGAAGTCCTTGGATGAGCTGGACTCCTTAGGCATCTGGCCATGCTCTTTATCCACCCCCAACAAATCACTGTTCATCAGTTGCAAAGGAATTCGCTCCGTGGTCGAACTACAACTTGCTGGAAATACAAAGAACAGCCACTTGCTTCCTGGCTGATCTGATTTTGCCGAGAGGCCAGAGAGCTTGCAATCGATCTGCAAAGAACAAAATGATCTCATCTTCAAGAAAAATCAGGAGGCTCTGCTGAACCTGAAGTAGAATAAATGGGTGTGTCTACTTCAATCATAACTCAAAACATTTCCAATTTCCTCTTGCTGTAAGTAAGTCTTGCTTGACTTACTGTACTCAGCCCCTGAGAGAGGCTGCTTCGACCTCTCTCAGGGGCTGAGTACAGTAAGTCAAATTATTATGGTAAGCTTCTGCCGGGAGGCCAAGACAGGAAGAGAACACTCTGGCTGGCTTCTTCCTGGGGTGAGTCTGACCCTCCCCCACACCTGGCACTACCACCTCACCAGACTCCACCCCTTCCCATCACACCCCCATAGTCACCCTTCCAAAAGCCAGGCACCAGGGTATTTCACCAGGAAGGAAAATAGGGGTTCAGACAAAGGCTCTTGCAGGTTAGATGTTAAGCAGGTGCCCTGTGAGGCCTACTGTCTGCCACCCTCCCCTCCCACCCCAAAGTGATCACTGTCATTCAGTGGCTCCCAAATGCCAGTCTGGCAGATTCAAGATTCACGGGGGAAGTTTTTTTAACTTAGATTTCTGAGCCCTTCCCTGAGCGATTCAGATTCGACATGGGGGGAGGGGGTGACGCAGCTGGCAACCTGTGTTCTTAAAAGGCTCCCTGGAGACTGCCACGCTTGGGAGTTCATGCTGGGAACCTCTAATATCTGGGGAGCTAGAACAGTCCTGTTCCTCAAGGGAGGAGGGTCTCCTTCTGGTCCCAGAGAGGTCTGTGAGGGAGCAGCACTGCGCCACACTCCGAAGTAGCTGACATCTGTTTATTCGGGGTGGATGCACAGGAACTGTGCATCTCCTGACGCCAAAGCGAATGCCAACCTCTCTGCCAGGGAAGGCGCCTGGACTGGTATGAACTTGCCAGGAGATTAGTGGGAAGCCCACGTGTGCAGAAAACCGATAGCCAGGAAGACTGTAGGTGGGGAGGTTCACTCAGAGTGGAGCTGGATAAAGCCCAGTGTCTTTGCCTCCAGCCGACCTTGCTTTCCCTCGCCCCCTCTGTAAAAATGGGGAGTCACTCTAACCTCTTCAGGGGAATGTGAGAGGATCAACTGTGAGAGGACAGGGTATAAGACTAAATAAAACACAAAAGCTCTGGGCATTTTTCCTTCTTTCCATGAAAGCCATTCCTTTATTGTCATGGTTATACTGTAAATACCCGCAAGCTGTCTTCCCCAAAAGAGGGCTTTCTGTGATTCGGGCTCAATGAATAGCTCTTTATTGACTGACAGTATCTCCTCTTGAAGATAAGGATGCTTGGAGGGTCCTCTTAGCTCAGCTCCTCCAAAATAGCCCTTTGTTTTGTGCCAGGGCCCTTTTCTCATTATATATTAAGAAACCAATTTCTAACATAAAGTAATACTATAAGGATCGTCTATTGTATTTAGTCTGGAGTAAGCTGTAATTCACGTAAGTGAAACTGAATTAGTCACCCACAAGTTCTGTGTATATGAAAGCACAGGTTTGAAAGCAATGAAGCCCAAAGAGCTAATGAACTGGATGTCAGTTTTCTCCATATGTGTTAATGCCACGCTGACAAATCTCAAGTAATTAATTTGGTAAAAAGAACTCTTCTCTTGAATTGATCACAACCAGCCATCACCATCCAAGTACTCACAGCACAGAAATCAGCCACCCAATACTTGGTAGTCGGGAGGACACAAAAATAATCAAATATTCCTGTACACTACACATCACAGTGTCATAAAAATTCAAGACGTCTACTTTTTTCTTAATAGATACACTGTCTCTTCTCAGGACTTTCTGGGATGGTTCTTTCTTTGCTATTAGTCCTTTCAACGTCAAAATTCTGACTTGCATTTTCAAATCGACTTTTCTAGCATCACGCTTCTGATTTAGTAGCTCTTATTTCTATATGTTGAGAATACTAGTAACTCAACCTGGTTTTTTTTCCACCCTTAAAAAGCTTTATGGTTTTATGAAACCACAGCCTAGCCCATCCACCGGATGGGTGCGCAAAGATCTCAACTTGCCCGGTGAGTTTCTCGTTGAAAACAAAGTGCTAGCAATCTGGGTCTTACACTGCACTCCCAGTGGATATGTTCAAACTTGACCTTCACTCACAACAAAAGGTGGCAGCAGATTCTGACTCTTCCCATCTCTGTAGGAAGGAAGCCTCAAAATAATTGTTTGTTTTTTTAGCCACCCTGAAGATCTACATACACACAGACTGCAGTAACAAGGATGGTTTGAAATGGGCGTTAGTTTCACCCAATAATGGGCTGAACAGACACATAAAAAAGTGTATATAATTATGCCTCTTGTACTAATTACAGCCTCCTGTACTAATTTTCAGAAATAAATATACGATTAATTTCCTATAAATGTAAGTTGCTGAATGTACAATGTCTCCCTGTTGGGCATCAGAGTTTTTCAATATTTTAAAGAACAAAGTGCATTAAAAATAAAGTGGATAATATAAAACTTTCTTCTAAACTAATGATTTATAAAGCATTTTAAATTTTGTGAATTTGTACATCTTCAAAATAACTTACCAGTTCTCTAAAGCTTTTATTTTCATTTTTGCCCAGACAGCATTAACTTGCTTTTTATTTCTTTTTCCAAGCTTTTTATTTTGGAAAAGCTCAAACTTATAGAAAATGGCAAGAATAGGACAATTAATTATATTTTTTAATAATAACATTCATTTCAAATTTTTATTTTCAAATTTTCAAGCTCCTAAGGTTTAAGTACCATCCTTGCATATATGTAAATGAAGCACACTTCTGCTGTATTCACAAAAGTATTACCACTCAATTATTTGTGTATTAAAAACAAGTCCTAGACGTTTTAATACCATAACAAGAAAGGGAATGTATGCCATTTAAAAAAATTTCTCTTTCTCGCCAGTGTGAGGCAATGTCGCAAGGTGACGACCAACTATGAGGCAGTCTCACATCTTTAGTTTAGAAATTGTCTTGGAGAAGAGAATCTTGTTTTTAACAAGTCATACCAGAATAGATTCTCATTGAAAACGGTTTCGAACAACGATACAATTTTAATGGTAAATATAAAGAGGAGGAAAAAAAAGAATGTATTTACATCGTTCTCCTGAGTCACTCTGTGCCTGAGACAGGAGAGAAGTCAAGATACTCCCTAAGCAAGTTCAGGAACTTTAGGAGGTAAATTTCTTGAGAGACCGCCACCCAAGCTTGCGAATGCCCCCCCACCCCCGGCGTCCGCGAAAGCGCGACAAGCGGAGAGAAACGAGATCCGTGTCCCAGAAGCCGGGCGGCGTTGGGGCCTGGCCCGGGCCTCGGGTGCCGACCAGGCCCGGCGCCCCTCGCGGAGCCCCGGCCAGCTCCGGCCGCCCGGCCATCGGCCCCTCGAATCGACTCGGTGGACGGGACCTGGCGCCACCGCGGGGTCGCACTTCCCGCGCCGACGCCCAGAAACCCCATATGCCCCAAAGGCAGTCCCCTCCAGGGCCTCCCCCTCGCCCGCCAAGGGCGGGCCCGAAGAGGGAGCCCGGAAAGGCGCCGCACGCGGGTGGCCGTCACCGAGCGCCGGGGCTGGGCGCGGGCACCGGGCGCCCCGCGTCCCCGCAGCCCGGCCCGGCCCGGCCGCGCCGCCCGCCGTCGAGGTCGGGGCCCCGGCTCACCTTGGGGCCCTCGGGGGGCACGCGCGGGTCGTTCCACGTCGTGGTGCGGCTGTTGTGGTCCACGAAGAAGGGCCAGCCGGTCTGCGGGTCGATCTTGATTTCCCAGCCGGGAGGGAGGGGGTCGCGGTCGCCGGCGCCGTTGCCGGACGCCCTCTGCACCATGGGCGAGTGGGTGGCAGCGCTCATGCTGGCTCGGGTGGGCCCGGAGGGGTTGCCGCCGGGCTGGCGGGTCGCGGGGTGCGGGGTCGCGGGGTGCCGGGTCGCGGGGTGCCGGGTCGCGGGGTGCGGGGCCTCCAGGCGCCGAGTCGCTCGCGGCCGCGGCCGGAGCTAGAGCCGTGCGCGCCGCCGACGTGTCCGGGAAGCCGGCGCCGGGCACCTTTATGAATTAAAGGAGCGGGTGACGTGGCCCGGGAGGGCTGGAAGTATCTGGAAATAGCCTCCTCGCTGCCAAAGGGAAAGGAGGAGATAAAGGGAAGTAGCAACTGGCCGGCTAGAAACTTCTGGTCCCATCCAGAGAAGTTGGCGGCGGCGCGGGCTGGAAGCGGAGCTCCGCCCTGAGTCATCCGCTATAATCGTGGCGGGGCGGGGCTGGGGGCGGGGCCTCGGCGCCCGCCCCTCCCCCGCCCTCCCCCATCCCCCCGGGGGGCCGACGGGGGTGCACCCGCGGGGTCCGCCTGCGGCCGCGGCGCGGGGAGGGGGCGCCTGTGTGTCTGTGTGTCCTGGGCTGGTTTCGGTTTTCCGACTCGCTCCCTGTTCGTGCAGCCGCGTGAGCATTCTCGGGGACTGGGAGTCCTTGCTATAAAAACAAAGTCATCCTTAGCCTTTTCTAAAGTCGCTGATTTTAAACTAGAGTCTCGCCCCCACCCCCTGTGTTTCCCCTTATCCTGATAACTCGAGACACTGGTGTCCCTCAGTAACGTGTCAGTCACCTTTTTTTCATGGGCTTAAGAGCTCTGGAGGGTTGATCTGACGCTACAACCGAGCCAGTAAGAAAATGGGAGTGCCCATGGAAATCCACCTGCCTGCATTTTGAAACCTAAAGAAGAATGAAGGGTTGCATCAGCCCATGGTTTTCTGCTCCTGAACCTCGTATCTCAAATATAGAAACTATCATTGCAGTGAACAACTGTAAAGAAAAATCGTTCTTTTGGGTTTGGTCTTTCTTATGGTAGAGGTCAGTTCTTGCTATCTTAAATCTTGACCTTCATTTGGGAAGTAGGGATGAAATCGAAATCATGAAAAATGTTTGTTTGGTTGATTCGCTGATGGTTGCACTTGTAACCTGAACCAAGCACCTCAATTCTTCTGAGGAGAGAGAATGTACCCCCAAAAGGAGAGTGTTTGGGAGGTTCCACTTTAGGTCCTTAAGCTTGCAGACTCATTCCCTTCCCTCGAAACATTCTGAGATGTTGCCTTGGACTATTGGGCCCAATGTTTTAACTCAAACTCTGAGAATACCTTGGAACCCTGGGAGACAGCACCTGTGTCTTCCTGCCCTCAAATCAGTCCTTTTGGAGCAATGCTAAAAGAGATCCAGAATCACTTCCAGTTGAATGATTTCAATTTACATAGTCTGTTCACCAGCTTCGAAAAGTCCAAAAACTCAGGTTTGTGAAAACACAGAGGTGATTAAACCCCAGAGACTGACATAGGTCACCAAACACACAGGAGACTGACGTATAAACCCAAATGCTAGTACACTAATTTGCCATAAGAAATATGACCGTTGAAGGACATGGACCCTCAAGTTCACTGGTCAGTGTCTATCATATTCTTCCTTAAATCTAAAGCCTTGAGCACAAGGCTGGGCCCAGAGTTCATATTCAGTAATTATCGATGTTTATTGAAGATTGAATCCAAAGGGAATTTTTATTCCTATTTCTTCTTTTGCTCAATTTGGTTTCTCCACTACAACTGCAATTTAAATTGAGAGCAGTCTTTGCGGAACTTTTTTGTTTTGTTTTGTCTTTGCTAAACAAAAGCGGGGAGGAAGCCGTTTCCTCTGGGATCAACAAAGCTCCTTCTCATGGGGGAGTTGTACTCCCCCAGGCACTTCAAATGAGTTTGTCTAAAATGGAGACAAAAGCCTTGAAGAGCTGGCTTGAAGAAGCTTTTTTTGAACCATGCAGAATAACAAGGAGCATGTCAGTCCTCAGTGGGCTTTTTTCCTCTCTAAGTCTTGGGACACCCATTTCCCAGGTGCTACGGACTGAATGTTTGTATCCACCCCGCTGCCCCACTACCACCTGTGTTGACACCGATTCCCTAATGTGATGCTATTTGGAGCTGGGGCTTTCGGGAGGTGATTAGGTCATGAGGGCAGATCCCTCATAAATGAGAGTAGTGCCCTTATAGAAAAAGACCCCAGAGAGCTCCCTCACCCCTTTCACCATGTGAAGACACAGTGAGAAGGCAGCCATCTTTGAAATAGGATGTGGGCTCCCAGCAGACACCAAATCTGCTGATGCCTTGATCTTGGACTTCCCAGTCTCCAGAACATGTCTGTCTACAAGCCACCCAGGCTATGATATTCTGTTGTAGCAGCCTGACTGCACGAAGACACCAGGCCTTCTGGAGTTCATTCTCCCAGATCAGAAGCTTAAACAAAATCCCAGAGTCTCCTTTCTCTTTTACCATCCGATCATCACCAAGTCTGTAGATTCCACTTCCTCAATGTTCTCTGACTCTGTGTGCTCTTCTCTTTCTTCAGTACCACCAGCCTGACCCAAGTCATCCTTATCTCTCATCTGGACCCTGGCAACAGCCTCTAATCTTGTCCATGTCTAACCCATTGCTGACATGGCTGCTGAGTGACTTTTTCAAGCACAAGTAGGCCATGTCTTTTCTCTGGTTAGGATGCTTTGATGGCTCCCCATCTTCTGTATATCCTAGTCCATTCTCCTTGACCTGGTGTGCACGAGCCCTTTCTTCTCTCCCCCTGGTGCACACTCCGTGCTGGCCCTGCTGAACTATATCATGCATGCACTGTATTTTCTCTTGTCTGCACACACTACTGCCTCCACCTGCCTGGCCCCTGCCCCCAATTCCTCCCACCGCCTTTGCCTGGCTGACTCCTCTTCATTTCCAGGCATCACCTTCAGCATCACTCTCCTTCACCTTCCTAGTCCGATCCATGTAGCCGTTCTAGATGCTACCATACAAATCCTGGGCCACCCTATCGAGTGCACTGCATTGCAATTGCTTGTTTGATGGTTTAATTTGCTTATGGATTGAGTTTCTTGAGGACAGGAGAAGAATCTTGATTACCACTGTGTCCCCTGCCTCTGGCACAGTACCTGGTAAATAACGGTTATAAAAACCGTTGTAATGGCTATCATTTACTAAGCATTTACTGCATGCCAGGTACTGTGTTATGGGCTTTATGTGTATTATTCCATTTAATCTTTGCAGTGGAGGCTGTGATCCCCTTTGAGGAATGAAGGACTTATTCTCTCAGATGCTGGGAACACTACAGGAAGACCAGTCTCAGCTGTCCTTTGGGGATTGGCTCAGCTGAAGAAAACTGCCTTGGCCAAAGTCACAGCTCCTCCCAGGGGAACCTGTTTTCAGAGACTGACTTACGGAAGGGCATAAGGGCTCTGCCCTTTTGATTCCAGCTCTGAATGGAACTCCTGCGCTCTCCCAGCTCCAGAGCGCCCTCTGGGATTGGCTGCTGCTCTTCTTGGGACTGCATCGCAGTTCCGCTTCCCCCTGCCCATTCCTGCTTCCTGCCTCTCTTAGTGTTGCTGTTAAGAGTCCTCATAGAGTCCTGCTTTCTCACTTCTTCTGTCTCACAATCTGCTTCCCAAGGACCCAAACCTGGAATAGTCCCCTGAGCAAGCAGCCTTATGAGTAGGTATCATTATGATTCTCCCTTTACAGATGAAGCAATAAAGTTTTAGAGATGCTAAGTAACTTGCTTACAAAGTTAGTTTCACACAGCTCATGATTTGTAGAGGTGGGGTTTGAATTTAGGCAACTGGTTCTAGAGCCCATGCTATTAACCAGGCACTCAATAAGTATAAGTGAATTAACAGCTTGGTCCCACTAGCCACTAAGAAAGACATTTAAAAAGCTACAACTCAGAAACAAAGCTTTGTGCACAAAATTTTTCTCAGTGCCAAGGAAATGAGGGCAGCAGCAGGTGCTGTGGAAGATCACGAGTGAGGCCTGTCGATTAAGGGAACGGGCCTGGCTGATTCATAACACAGGTCACAGTGTCTGCGTGATTTAATCTCTTTCTAATGAAATATATGGTCTGGTATAGGACAACAGCCAGTTCTCCCTGATCTGTGCAAAACACTGATCAGCCCATCGTTTTGGTTTGTCTCTGGGACATTATCAGAGATCAACACACACAGCCATGCACAGCTCCACCAGCCAACCCTGCTCCAGGGGACCCTTCCACCATGGGCAGCCTAGACAAAGGGAGGTCAGGGCCACCTGGATGAATGCTATGGCCTCTCTCTAATGTCCTCATGGTCCAGTGCATGGGGAGAGACAGACCACGGCATCGGGTGTTAGAGCGGAGAGGAGACTAGGTGATGTCTGGTCTGGTTATGCTGTGGAGATCACGATGATAAGCTCTAGAAATACACCCTGGGCGAGGAGGAGGGGAGAATCAATGTGGCTTAGCAGAGTTTCAGATTCCAGCACTAAGTTTGCATTTATGTTTATTATTAAAAGTTACAGTCCATCTGCCCTGTGCTCTTTGACCTCCTATGGCAGGTACATCCTGCACTAGACCTCTGGGCCTTTAATCATAAACTATCCTGTTTTTCTATTTAACTGTCTACATTCTTCCCTGAAAGGATGGCAGAAGCCATGGAAATGGGGAGTCTATCTTTAAAAGCTAATTTAAAAAAAAATCAGGCCCTGTGCTAAACATGTCAGGACCTGATCTTATTTATGTCACCCAGCAACCCTGGGAGACATTAAGCCCATGGCACAGATGAGAAAACAGACTTAGAGATGTCAAGTAACGTTGCCCAAGTTCACATGGCTGACCAGCAGATAGAACCAGGATTGGAAACCAAGTCCGTCCGATTTCACAGCCTGTGCATAACTGGAAAGTCAAACACTCCTTTGCCTTTCACGGCTTCTCTGAACTCAGTGAGTCTTAGCGCAGCAGCTGTACTGGGTTGAATACTATTCCCCCCAAATTCGTATCTACCTGGAACCTCAGAACGTGACCTTACTTTGCAGATGGAATCAAGTTAAGATGAGGTCATAGTGGATTAAGGCAGGCCAATGACTGGTGTCCTTGTAAAAAGAGGAAAATTTGGAAACAGAGACACAGAGACACAGGGAGAATGACACGTGATGGCAGAGGCAGAGATTGAAACGATGTGTCTACAAACCAAGAATTGCTGGCAAACACCAGATGATGGAGGAGGTGAAGAATAGTTCTCCCCTAGAGTCTTCCAGAGAGTATGGCCCTGCTGACACCTTGATTTCCAATGTCTGGCCTCTAGAACTGTGAGATAACAAATTTCTGTTATTTGAAGACACTCAGTTTGTGGTACTGTGTTAAGTTAGCCTAAAAACAAACAAACAAAAAAACCAAATACAAAATAAAATCAAAAAACAAATACAGCAGCCAGACTATCAATTACTGCTATAATCCATAGCAAGGACCACCCTTTAGAACATGATCGATAAATTCTTTCATTCGTCCCTCATCAAGCACAGCAGCCCTGACAGGAAGCCTTTCTCCCCATCGCCCCACCAGGCAAAAATCACTCCTCTTCCTGGCTGAGGAGCTATCTCCCCTGAAAGGTACTAAACTCTCGAGTCACTTGAAGTGAAACTCTTACATGTGTTTTTAAATGTTTTTTTTTTCTTTCCTTTCTTGCAATCCTCTCAATCTTAAAATCAGGTTTCAGTCATGTCACTCTGGCTAAACAGAAATGAATTGATAACTGACCGAGCCAAAAATCAACATATAGTGATAGAAATGTAGAAAGGTTGTAAAAAAATGTATAGTTACGCATTATTCATTCACTCCAGCGAACACGTGGGTGCCACGACTGTAATGATGGAGGGAACGTCGGCTCAGTCCCTTTGGTGGAAGCAAGAGCTCCATGAAGAGTTAAATTACATTACAATCTGGTAAATGCTGTCACAAAGATAAAATATTCTCAGAGCCTAAAGGATGGAGCAATCAGCCCAGCCCTGTGAGTCTGGGAAGGCTTTGAGAATGAATGGATGTCTGCGTTGAAAAAAAATATTTTAATCAATAATACAGGCATATGGTACAGAACTCAAAAGGCACCAAAGTACCACAAACTGGGCGGTTTAGAACAAGAGAAACTTATTGTCTTACGGTTCTAGAAACTAGAAGTCCAAGATCAAGGCGTCTGCGGGGTTGGTATCTTCTAAGGACTGCAAGGGGGAAAATGTGTTCCATGCCTTTCTCTGGGTTTCTAGTATTTTTCTGAGAATCACTTCCTGTGTCCAAGTTTCCCCTTTGTGTAAGGAGACGTGTCATATTGGATTCTGGGCCCACGCTACTGCTCCATGACCTCATCTTTACTAACTACATCTGCAGTGACCCTATTTCCAAGTTCCATCCTAGGACTTTGACAATATGAATTTTGTGAATCGCAATTCAACCCATAACAGATACTCGATGAAAGATAAATCTCCTTCCCCCTGATGTTCCCAAGCCATCCAGGTTCCTGCTCTAGAGGCGACCCACATCCCCAGAGTCCTCCAGGCCTTTACCGACATATATGTGCAGTGCACATTCCGGGCGCTCGGAAATGCTCACGCTCCAAGTCCTCCGGCGTTCTCCTTACTTTTTCACTTAATCATACCCCTGCGAAATTTCCACATCGGTCCACACAGATCTTCTTTCTTCCTTTAAGTGGCTGTTTAGCAGTCCATAATTTATTTAACTGGTGCCTTATTGATAGACATCTAGGTAGTTCCTTGTCTTCAGCTATTACAAACAATGCCACAATATATATTCTTGGGCACATGTCATTTTCGTGAATGTACAAGTGTATCTATTAATACCAGGAAATGGAAGTGCTTGGTCATCAGACTAGTGCCTTTTAAAATTTGAGATGTTTTGCCAAATTGCTCTCAAGGAGGTCAGAGGAGGTTGGCCCTTCACCAGCAGCGTTCACAGGACTTGTTTCCCCACAATCTTACCGGGCTGCGTTAACTAACACTGATCCTCGCCAATCTGATATATTCCTTTTGTGCTTTTAATTTGCATTTCTATTATCATGAGCATAATCGAGCACCTTTTTATGTGTTTAAGAGATATTCAGAATTCCTTTTCTTTGAACAGTCTGTACTGATCCTTTCCCCATTTTTATGAGGGAGAATGAAAAGGATTTTTACAGATGCAGAAGAGGGAGTAAAAAAAGGGCACTCGATAATCGTGGGACCCCCCAGAGATGGAGACTGGCTTTGAAAAAAGGCTTCAGGACCTACCAGCTCTCCAGTTGCTTGAGATTTCTGGCCCAGGCCTTCCTCCTCCTCCTGCCTAAGCAGCAGCCTGTTCAGGAACCAAAGGCAAGCCTGGAGATTAGATTCTGGGTTAGAATTACAAATTTGAGCTTGGACGCTGTGAATTCACTGAGAAAGCACTAGGGCCCTGCTCTGAGCCAGGTTTACCTCTAGGGGGCTGATTTAAGCTTGATCGTGGCGGGAGGGGAGGTGGATAAAAGGTGGGAGCTTGTTGCATGAATTAGTAATAGGCTTGGGAGAGAGATAAAGCTTGAAACAGGCATAGATGTCATAAAAGTATGGTCAGAGACCAGAATCAGAAATTCCTCCTTATGCTTTTTTGTTGTTCTTTTGTCTTTTCTGGCTAGGGCTGTGCTGAGTTCAAACTCAAAGGAACAGACATTTCTGTCTAAACCTAGTATTATCTTGAAAGATCTGAGTATGGCTGAAAAGTTGTTTGCAGAACAGAGAAAGAATAAGGGTTATTCTTTCGGTGTCTCTGCTGCCTTGTGGTTTGCTCTCTGAGGATTAGGCAGATGTTGGTCCCACATCCTGTGTTGTTTCCAATAGGCGCATTCGGTTGCTTCCAGAAGGTCTTTCAAGTCTCACTGTCCTACTCTCCCATTCTTTGGAGAGTTAGTGAACACCTCCTGACACTAATCCCTAAACTTGGCCCTGGGGAAGATTCAGACATGAAAGAGCTGACCTGTGCCTTCCAAGATGATAGACTCTAGTTAGGGAAATAAGATTTCCATGAGAGTTAATTTTATATGTCGACTTGGCCACAGTGCCCATATATTTGGTAAACATTATTCCGGATGTTTCTGTAAAGATGTTTTTTGGATGAGATTAGGGTCTGGAGCCATTTCCATCTGACACAAAATGAGTTGTTCACGTCGAAGGGCTCTGTTCGTTTCTTTCTTTAGATCCCCCTGGAAACTCAGCCTCCCTAGTTTAATGATTATTTTGGTGGTTGTTTGTGTTTAAAGAGCACATTCTTCCACTGGGCAGCAGCTATTCGCCCTGACAGGACAAACTGGTTTAGTTTTTTATCACTTTTCACTAACAAAAAGAAACATTATTCTCAGTAACTAGAGAGGAGTAATTGGCACTATTTCCTTTATTTATGTTTGGATTTTTAAATGTTAAAAAATTTTAAGTATATAAATAAAATATAAAATATATATCTGTTTAAAAGTCTGTTTTAAATTTTAAACTCTCCTGTAGATCACGCATTTCATCAATGAGTCTTAATCTGGCCATTCCTTACATTCTTTAGGGTTATTCCTGCAGGGCTATAAGCTAGAGCTTAACCCACTTGAACCTGGGAAAGACCTGTTATGATTTTCTCAAATTCCTCTGTTTCTCAGATCAATTTTATTCAAAACCTATGGATTACCCATCTAGCTATGCTGGGCTGTTGATTGGCTATAAAATGCCAAGACTGGCTAGTGAACTGCAGCGGGCGGTATTTGCCTTTATGGTGTTTATAACCTGGGGAGGCAGCTTGTATCCTCTGGGGACAGGCTTGGTGGTCTCCTGGGAGTCCATTCAGTATTTCAGGCCCACAGCAGCAGACTCGTAAAGACACATTTGAAAGTCAGAAAAAGCAAGCACCTGCATAATCTCAACCCAACTAGATAATTGGTGCCAATTATTGGGACAACTAACTCCAAAATTTGTTGCAGCTGCAGCTTAATGAGAGAAAAGTTGCAGATCAGTTAATTTACACTAAAGTAATAATAATAACAGCAAACACTTATATGGAGCTTTCTATGCACTAGACGCTCATAATCTTAATTCATTTAATTCTCGCAAGAACCCTAAGAAGGAGATGTTAGTTTGATCCCTGCCGTGGTCTGTCTAAATGTTCATGTCCCTCCCAAAATTCATATGTTGAAATCCCAAACCCCAAGATGATGGGATTAGGAGGTGGGGCCTTTGTGAGGTGATTAGGTCATGAGGGTGGAGTCTCATGAATGGGATTAGTGCCCTTATAAAAGAGGCTCTAGAGAAACCCCAACTCCTAGCACCGTACAAGAACACAGCAAGTAGATGCCGGCTGTGAACCAAGGGGAGGTCTTCCATTAGAACGTGACCGTGCTGGCATGTCAATCTTGGACTTCTGGCCTCCAGAACTTTGAGAAATAAATTTCCGTTGATTGTAAGCTACCTAGCCTGTGCTATTGTGTTATAGCAGCCTGAATAAACTAAGACAATCCCTATTTCACAGATGAGAAACAGAAGTACAGAGACCTTAAGTAACTTACCTAAGGTCACACAGTAGGAACTGTCAGAGCCTGGATATAAGCCCAGGTGAACTGGCTGCAGAGGGAGGGCTCTTAACCAGGCCATGCAACTTCCGGGGACTTCTGCAACTTAATGGTCCCCTTATCCAAGGGTAGGCTTCACCAAAGCAACCCACTTCTCCAAGTGAAAGCCCAGGTGCTTGTTTTTGCCTCTTAAGTCACTCTACAAACATGGTCTGTAAGACATGAAATTGTCCCTAGGACATTTTAATAATGAAACCTGCAAATGGCATACTTGAATTTGGCTCAGTAATGTAGAACTCTTCAGTCTGCTGTAAACTGCTTACTGGTAGGGCCTGAACTGATAAACAGGGTTTCTTTCGCAGACATTAATTTCTGAATTGGTTGGGAGGTTATTTGTAGGAGGACAGATTATTTGATGAGGAGTCCACGGGGAGATTTTCTTAGGCTTCCGATTAAATCTTTTCATTATGCAGATGTGGGTGTCTTGGTGCTCTATAAAGCTTTGCTTGATTGAGATGCCTACGGAATTCTATTTGGAGGGATTGCCATTAGAAGAAACCAGTGGAAAAGTAGTCATTGTGAACTTGAACCCAAAGATGGAAGGACACGTATGTGTTGAAACGAGCCTTCGAAGGAAGCCTTAGAGCCAGCCTCGCTTCCAGGGTTGCTGTTGTGTAGGCCCCTGGAGCCACCAGAGTCCTCATTCCTGTTTCAGATCCTTTAAAAACATCCCACTGCTCTCCACAAGAGCCCAAGTCCTTCCTTGAGCCCACCAAGCCCATGGCAGCGTCATCCCCGCCAACCTTGCCCGCTTGTCTTCCATCCTCCCTGGCCTCCAGTCCCACTATGGCATCTCGCTTTCTCCCAAAATAGCCAGCATAGGTTCCTTCCTGCTGGAAATGCCATTATCCCTTCTCTTCATCCAGGTCCTCTCCACCTCATCCTCATCCACTTCCACGGCGGAAGTCTCCTTAGGGTGATGTGGGTACTCACCCTGCCACACTGAATGAGGCTGACTCGTGTGACTGATAGGATTTTTGGAAGAGACGGTGCATGGCTTCCAAGACAGAACATAAAAGACACTGGTCTAACTTGGTCTCTTAAATAGCTCCTGTGGGGCAAAGCCAGTCATCATGTTGTGAAGCCGCTCAAGCAGCCTTGCGGAGAGGCCCACGTGGGGAGGAGCTGAGGCCTCTCACCAACGCCCAGCACCAGCTTGGGAGTGAGTCACCTGGGAAGTGGAGCCTCATGCCCCAGTCAAGCCTTCGGATGACTGCAGACCTTGTCAACACCTTGACTACGTGAAACACTGAGCCGAAACCACTCAGCTAAGCTGCTCCCAAATTCCTCACCCACAGAAAGTGTGAGATGATAAATGTTTGCTATTGTTTTAAGCCACTGACATTTGAGGTAGCGCGTTATGCAGCAAATAGATAACTAATACACCTTTTTATTTCTTTACGATAAAAATTCCTTGTGTTGGCTTATGCAAAAATATTTACTATTCAGTCACTGCTGCTTTGTGTGGTGGTAGGTTCCCAACCACACCCTGTGGCAGTTTATACCTTAGTATTGCCATCGGGTCCACTGGAAGCACAGAATAAAAATCTCATTCTCTCTATTTCTCTGTCTCTGTCTCTGTCTCTCTCTGTAATATATACACCAATAACACATTGCATATTATTTAATGTTACAGTTTTTGAAGAGCTTTTCATATACATCTCATTTGAGTCTCTTAGCAATTGATATGGATAGGTAATTCTACATCTCAAATATACTTACATCTATAGATGAACTTTATACCGAGAACTTTTGCATTTATACGTGGATAAAGCACTGCCTGCTCTTCCTTCACATATATGCAAGATCAACAGGTTTGCTTATTCAACGAATATTTACTGACTTCCTAATATAGGTAAGGAGTTATAAGGCACATGGAAAGGAAGGAGAGCATCAGCTGTCTTGCTTAATCTTGCCTTCATGAAATTTATAATCTAGGAAGAGCATTAAAATGTGTACATAAATAACCAAAATACTACGCAGACACTTCTAAAGTCTTTATACCCAGAGCTGAGCACTGGCCTTGTCCCAAGTGTTGCACTAAAAGCTTTAAATGAATAATCTTCCCAGCTGGAATGTGACGTCCTTAAGGACAGGCATGTGTCCTTAACAGTAACACCTGGAACAATACTTGGCACACAGGAAGTATTTATTTAGTGAATCTCACTGAATCGTCACAGCCTTATGAAAAAAGCAGAGTATCTGAATGGTTAGTGCGTAGTTCTAGAATTTGTCTCCTGGATTTGGATCCTGGTTCCATTACTTGCAGGGATCTTGGAGAAATCACTGACCAGCTCTGTGACTCGGTTTCCTGACATGAAAACGAGGATGATAATAGTACCTAGTTACAGTACCTGCTAGTGCTATGTCACAGAGTCTTCTGGAGGATCATACGAGATAATTCATGTAAAATACTGGGAACAACACCTGACACATGATAAGCACCGAAATGTCAACTCTATTGTTGCAACAATGATTCTCATTTTACAGACAAAGAAATGGAGGCTTGGAGATGGTTAGTGAGCCTCACCCATGCTTTTGACTGTACCATGCAAATATTTCCAAAAAAGGTGGTAAAGGAAGGCAGACCAAAATTTGCATCAGTATATGTAAAGATAAGGAAGTGTTCATTCACATCGGAAGACCATGATCCAATTAGTGGAGAATCTCCTTTGAAAACAAGTCTGTTCTAAACTAAGGTCAACTGGATTCTGGCCACAGGTTGTTCTCACTACTTCCCTTCTTAAGGTGGGTCCTTCCTGGCAGAGAAGCCCAGCGAGGTGGGGGAGAGGGGTTCCCTGATGGAGCAGCCATTTTGGAACGACTCAGCAAGCAGTTTATAGCACCATTTAGCTACACCCGGGATAGCAGGATTATTAACCACGCCGTCTGCTGATGTAAACTCTATTTGGATACAATAATGTTTTTAAATAACCTCAAATACAATTACCGCCCTGAAAATGGGGACGGTTGAATGACTAGAGAAATATTCAGATAGTTCATTAAGTAATTACAGAGTTCCACAAACAGTGTGTGCCAGGCAGGGGCTGTGGGGATGAGTCACAGAGCTGAGATCAGGGGCCAGAGGGGGTTCAGTGCTCTCTTGTGGTGCCAGCATCGGGAGGTGGCATTCTCAATTGACGAAGAGGGACTCTTCCCTTCCTTGCTGTCTCCCCAGCATTCGTGGGAAGGTGCTACTGGAGACCTAGAAATACTTCCATGCCTGGGGCCACCCACAGGGCTTCAAAAAGCTCAAATTCCTGTCCCTGGTTGCTCAGTGCACTTCTAACTGAAGACAGAGCTGAGAGAGCTCAGATCTGGCAGGCCGGTGGCTGGTCACTCATTTAGTTAATCAATCTGTTGTCTTCACAGTCTTGAGCACTGTGTGGAAGAATGTTTACTTGGAGCAAAAGGCCACCTCTGCCCTACTGCTTGGGGAGCCAGCGGGAAGAACTTGAATTCTTAGTATGCAGGACAGGGGTGGCCATCCCGAGGCAGGACTGGTTGCGTTGCCCCATTCTGGAGTTTTAAAATTTGTTTGAAGTTGTCAAAGTGTTTATAAAGCAATAGGAGGCCTGCAACCTTGGACAAGTTATCCTTTGAAACTGGGTTTCCTTGGCTGGAAGTGGGGGTAATGTTAGTGTCCTCCTCAAAGAGTTATTGGATCAAATGATGTAAGGGATGTAAAGTTTTTAGCATAATGCTTGGCAAGAAACCAAGGGCCCAGTAAATATGAGCGATTATTCTTTCTATCATCTGACCACGTGCTCAGCCTCACCTCCATCTTCAGAGGACAGATTCAAACCTCTGCTCCCTCCCCCTGCCGTGCTCCCTCCATCAGCATCCAGGCCCTCTTGACATTTGGCCTGCCTCGTGATGCTGTTGAAGACTGACAATTCAAAATTCTTTTTCCTAAACTTTTAAAATCAATGACAGTTGCACGCTGTCTCCTAAACAGCAAAGGTCCTCCAACAACTCCAGGTTAAAATTGGCAGACCCCTGCCCATACACACACACACATCCGTTTGTTTTGAAAAAAACATTCTTTAAGAGAAATATAATTGAGCCAATTTTTATATTTTCCTCCAAAGTGAATGTCAGACATTTCTGGGGCCAAAGACAGGATTAGCATTTCTCAGCCTAGTAAACACACCCATCTGGATTCAGCACAGGAAGCATTCGTACGTATTCCAACTGTTTCCTGTAATCAGCTAGAAGGATCCAGGCCTCGAGCTTGGAAATTAAATTCTAGAAGTGATTTTTCCATCCTGGAAACTGTTGCAATTACAGCTTCTTACAAACGAACCTCGAATAAGCAGCAATGTCACGTGCCCTGGCACTTTAATGAGTCTGCACAATGGAGACCTTGTTGTGACACAATGAAGAGGCCACCTGGAGGCTCCGAACACGACCGCTGGACAGAGTGACATACCTGTTCTGAGAGCCTGCGATATGGCAGACATCAGGTGAGACTGAGCCACCGTTAGGGGGCCCAAACCTGAGCTCCATCTTTAAGAACTTACGGTCCAAAGGGGGAGACATGTTTCAACGGCATACGCTAAGATCCTTGTAAAAGGCTGTCAGCTCTGGTGCTGTAAAAACATTAGCCCAGCTTGGGATTGAGGATGTGATGGATGTCTGAGCTGAATCTCCAAGAAAAGCAACAGTCAGTTGTGTGAAGAAAGGTGGGAAGGGCATTTCAGGCAGAAGGAAGAGCAAGCCAAGACCCAGAGGTCTGGAGGTGGGTGTGTGTGCGTGCACCTCCAGGCAGCCCAGTATTCAAGTGCAAGGAAAGGATTGGCAGGAGACCAGCTGGGTAAACTTTGCCCACCAGCATCATTTTTAGCATCCAGAATCTACCCCAGGATCATGTCTCCAAGACACCAGATTTCTAGGGCATGAGATTTGGAGCGTGATGAGCCCTCCCAAGATGCTCCCAGGCCAAGCACTTGCATTTCTGAGCTCCATCTAGAGCATGCCATGGGGCCTAAGTGTTAGAATTTGGGTTTAGTGGGTGGCAGGTCAGCCAGTCCAGGAGGCTGAAGTACCAGAGCCCAGGGGGAAACTCCAGGGCACAGCAATCAATCCAGAAAGATCTTGGCTGTAGGCCACAGAAACAAGATTCAGGGCAGTTTCAGAGGTCATTAGGCAGCTGGCAAAGGGACAATCTGATAGCAGATGCCACTTTGCTCAACATTCCTCTGGTGTGGAAGGCTTAGAAGAAGGGGCCTGGCTTATAAGCCAGTCTTGCACTTTTTCATTTTTTTGTATCCTACAAAATTTAGGTGAAAGGTGCTTAGTAGGGAGGGCTGAACATATGAAACCTGCAACATCTGGCTGCCATCAGCTCACTCATGGGAACCCCTGTTGACAGAGAACCAGACAGACCTGAGTTCAAGTCTTAACCTTACTGTTTGCTGTGGGACTTAAATTACCAAATTTCACAAAGTACCAGATTCTCTGCTGTTAAAATGGGGACAATGGAGCTCACCGGCTGTCGTGGTGTCAAACGAAACGTTAGTGTGAGATCTAGCGTCACAGTGGGTATGGAATAATAATGGGTTTTATCTAGGTGCCTCTAGATAAAAGGTTGTAGCTAGTGGCTCATCTTGAATTGTCGAGGTTACTCGGGGGACAGTGCTACCCTGCGGTTTGGAGCCCTCTCTTAATGTTGCATGGTGGGCAATGGGGTCAAACCTGTCATCGCACCCTTAGGAAACCAGACTCGGTTGTTCCCAAAGGGCCTGTGACGGGCTTTTCCTCCTTCCTGCTTCTGCTGAGATCCGCTATGACTCCAGCAGCCTCTGACGACCCTCTCTCCACACACAGCCGCCAGAAAAAGGGTGCCCGGCTAGAAGTGACGTAACCTGGGTTTTCCTTCACTGTCATCGTAAAACTTGTAGAGACTAAACATTCCCACTGCCCCTCCAGGTTTCAAAATCCAAGAGGGAATGATTATAAATTGTTAACAAGTTTGTTTTTTATAATAGAAATAATGCGGATTCAAGGTTAAAAAAAAACAAAACAAAACCCAAATAAGGCAGGACACTGGGGTCGAGTTTTTTTACTTCTCTTGCCCTCGGTTGCCTAATCTGTAAATGAGAGATAATAGTAATACTTTCCTCCTAGGATTATTGTGGAGATTAAATGTCGGCATTTGAAAAATGTTTGGTGCAATGCCCGGGAGACAGCAAGCACCTGACATATATTAGTGCTTACCATCATAGCCATTCTACTTCCAGAGATGACGTAGGGTCCTTTTCCAGAAATAGTCCATGCTTACAAGAAAACATATTTACATATACATGCACAAAGAGAGATGTTATACTTTGTAACTTACTGTTTTCACTTAACAATAATCTTGGTGTTTCCGTATTAATGTATCTTGATTACCAACATTCTTTTAAAATAATGGGCAGTGTTTCATTGAATGGGTGTACCATAATTTATATGACCAAAGGAGAGCGTTTAAAATACATGATTACATATTTGTTCAGAGGTCTTATATTTGAAAATATATGCAATCACATTTGAATAATTCAAACATCCTTTTTTTGACATTTACAAATTATTATAAACTTGACCCACGTGGTGTACCAACAGTGCTGCTGAGAGACAGACTGGAACCTCTGTGGACCAGACTGGACATGCCTAATGGGGCCGGCTCAAAACAGTGTATGTTGCTATACTTATTCCAGATTAATTTGGAACAGAACAGAATGTTAAAGGAGGTGTAACAGTTGTTTGTTCAAGCTTTTAACTACAATATAAAAGGACCAGTGGTTTTACTACTGTTTTTCCATTTGGCTTCCCGGCACCGTGAATTCAATCAGCGTCCCACTGTTCAGAAGCGTTTTGAAGTGTGCCGAGTCTTAATTGAAGTGGAGTGCCTGAAACCAGAGTTAATACCACAAGCAACAGGGAGTCGAATTTATGGAGGTAAACTGTTGTTAGCTCTGCATTTCAACTACTGTTGGCTCCTGGGGTCAATTAAAATCTGATAGTAGACTGGGTGGTTGGGAGTTGGATTGGGCCAGAGCTGCAGCTCTAGTGATTCTGCTGAGCTTAGACTTCCCTTGGAATGTAAGAAATGAGTTCTGCTATGGGGTCCAGGGGCCCCGGTTGGATAGCACCTGGCATATGAAGGCTACTGAACACACCACGCACTGTTCTGGGAGCTAGAGATACATTGGACAAGATGGGACAGGGTCCCCGTCCTGTAAGATTCTAGTTGAGGAGACTGACATAAATAAGCAAGCAAACAAAATAAATAGAGCATGTGATTACACCAATAAGGAAATGAACAGTGATAAAATAGAGAGTAATTGGGAGAATCCACTTTGCATGTTTGGTTAGGGAGAGGACATGTGAGCTGAGATGTGACAGATGAGAAGGACCCCACTCCAGGAAGAGCTGAGAAAGATCGCTCTTGGCAAAAGGAAGAACAGGGGTCCAGGTCCGGGGATGGGGAAGAGCTCGGTGTGTTTGGTGAGCTGAGAAAAGCCCAGGTGGCTGGATGACAGTGAGGAAGAGGGGGAGAAGCGACAGCAGTGGGGTCCATATCTTGCAGGGTCATATGGACCACGGCCAGGAATTTGGGTTTGTTCTCCATGTTATGGGAGGCCACAGAAATTTTAAGCCAAACAGTGTTGTAGTCTGATTCCTATCTTTTCAAAAAGTTCACTTGACTGCTGTGTGGAGAATGCACTGTAAGGAAGGAGACCAGTGGAGAAGACGGTGGCTGTTTTCCAAGCAGGAGGGGAAGGTGGTGGAGGCAGTGGCTACCGCAGCAGGTGGACAGCTTAGTCTTAAACCCCCTCCAGCAGCTCAGAGCCCGCTGTAGGCTCCAGGATACAGAGATTCTCCAGGGATTCCCTATCGACCCACTCACCCATCACCTACTGAGCATTTGTCTAACACAGAGAAATACGGCTGGTCAGTAGGGGTTATAGGACACCTTAAGACAGACATTTGTCTCACTGGGTAGCCCGAACACCCCCACAGGACAAATTAGATTGTAAGATGCTGGGGCCTCAGGCACTAGGGACCGTGAGCACGAGAGTCAGGGCAAGATGAAGGGAACCCCTCAGAGCCAAGTGCAGGGCTGGTGCAGGTCGGAGAGAAAGGGAGGTTGGTCAAGCATTCTTCTGGGAGGGAGCCGGCCTGCTCTTTCTCACTCCTGTTACCATTTTATGGGAAGGGACTTAGGAAAAGAGAGCCACACCATACCCCGTGGTCCCTTTTACGCAGTGACCCTGTCCGTTGGCAAATGTGGCCTACTCCAGAGAAACTTCTGTGAACAGCAGGGTGGAATCAGGTGAGGGCACCAGGTGTGGGGTGGGAGGAGGGCAGGAAGGAACCCTGGATTCCTCCCCCTAGAGGACAATTCGCTTCGAACAGGGCAGCTCTGGTTTAATGTTTTAAAATTTAAATCGTCACAGTTCTTGGGCTTAATAAATGCCCCCCTGCTTCCTTCCCCGTCCCTTCAAGGGGCCACAGTCTCCTCTGAAGAAGGGCTTGCCCAGACCTTTTGGTCAGGACAGGTATTCTTAGCCTTAGTCTCTCTCGGGTGGGAGAGCCTGGCTGGGTCCTTAGGGACAGAGCTCCCTCTGCTGGTTCACGAGCTGGAGTTGAACAGACCCTTTCTATAGTGACATCAACTTCAAATAATCGACTTCAAATAATTGTCATCATCATAATCTACAACAAGCTGTTTGTGATATATTATCATTATCTATTGCTGTAGATTAATAATGTTAATAGGAAGTATAGCAAGGGCTCTGGAGTCAGCCTGGGGCCCTGACTAGCAGTGACCTTTGACGTATTAATCTCTGCGAGCCTGTCTTCTCATCTGTAAAATGGATAGACTCAGGGTCTAGTTGGGAAAACAGAAATTACAGTAATCGAACATGTGTTGGAGGGCTGAATGGGTAGCTACCCCCTTTGGGAAGAAGTTGGGATGATCAGAAGAACCGTTTTGGTCATCTATTGCTGCATTAACTCACCCCAAAGCTTGGAAGCTTAACATTCCCTGGGTAGGCCAGACAGATCTTTCGCTGGTCTCACCCGGGCTCATTCATGCTGCAATCTTCAGCTGGAAAGTCAGCTGGGACATCCGGATGGTCTGGCCTGTGTGCCTCCTTCATCCTCACAAGCAAAACTGGGCTCTCTCACGTGATGCTGGCAGCAACCGTCCAAGAGAACAAGTCCCAAATCACAAGTGCTCATCCACTCTCTGCTTGCCTGTTAGGAACATCCGGCCTAGCCTGAGTCATGGTAGAGGAGACTATATGAGGGCATGGATTTCAGGAGGCCTGATCAAGGGTAGCTGGTGTAACGATCAGTCACAGGAACCTGCAAGTTTGGAGGAGGGGGCTCCCTGCTATTGGGAGCTTGGAGGAGGGGGTCTCATGGAGCTTAGACACCTGAAGAGTGGACGCCACCTGGCTGTGCAGGAAATGTGAAAAGAAGTTGGAAACTGGAACCATTTGCTGTTGGGGTCAAGAATCAGCAAGTGAATAAGAAGGAATAAGTCCCTTTTCTGTTTTGCAAACTCCCCCTAGTGGCCCCTTATTGGCCAGCTGACCACAGAGAAACGTAGCTTACAGACCCCCAGCCCTGGCATCACAGAGCATGGGGTAGAAAGACGGGGGCTGAAACGAAATCTCACTGCCTTGCAGGCTTGTTGAAGACCAGGATTGTCTGCACAGTGCTCCACCCAGGTGCAAAGTTCAATAAGGCATAACTATTTTTATTATTAACTTTCTTATTTTAAAGCATAAGTGCACTGAACTCTCATTATACTAGGTGCCATGCAGTGGGATAAAATTTGGAGACAACTGAGGTTTTATTCTATCCCAATATTTTCTTACTGTCCTTTGACCCTGATCCATAGAGACAGTAACATTTACCGTCTTAAGGGGGAAAGTGTCAGGGATTAGGCCTGTCCTCGAAGTTTGCAGAGTTTCTGAGTGGATTTTTCAGACATAAACCAAGACAGTGGTCCTGACAGCCACACCTTTCCATTACACAAACTGGATTCATTGAGCGAGGAAAGGTTTCCAGAGGTCTCGGACACTAAGGGCCTATACGGCTCAGAGAACAGCTCACACATCAGGTGCAGAACAGAAGGGGAGGGATGAGGTCCCAGGGACAGTTTTTTTTCCTGTCCCAGAGAAGATAATAGTGACCAACTAGCAGGAGAGAAAGAATCAGAGGGGCTTAACTGGATCCGAGAAGCCCACACTCTGCCCTCTCCAGGCGTTCCGAGCACACGAGCTGCTGTGGGCGGGCCAAGAGAGGAAAGGTCTATGTACTGTCCCCAAGAGCTGGGAAGAGCCTCATCTGTGTCCAGCAGAACAGACAACATGCTCTGAGTGGGGAATTGAAGAGCTGAATCAAGGAGCTATTTACAAAGGTGTGGGCAGGGTTCATAATAGAGCAGGAGGGGTTCGTACATACCCTGGTACTAACGATAGCCAGGAGCTCTTAACCACTGCTTTTAGGCCCGATGAAGCAAGAAGGACCAGTTACTAGAACCTAGTGAGCTGTATGCTGAGGGCTGCCGGACAAGAGTTATGATTTGGGGGACAGAGCCAGCCCACTCTGGTGACTCGGCAGGCAGAGTTGGGGGAATACTGTCCTCCTTCTCTTCCTTCCTGCTAGTACAAGGGTTGCCAGGTTACATGGGAAATACTTAAGCTAAAATACTGCTGTTTATCTGAAGTTCAAATTTAACTGTGTGTCTTGTATTGTTGGCAAGCCCGGCCAACATTCCCCCTTGGCTAAATCCAGACAGAAGCCAGAGTCCAGGGCAATTTACTGATGCAGCCACAGGGGTCCCCTTGGGTTTTATCCTTTAGCCAATGGGAATAGAAGATTTTCAAGAAAAAAACGATAAATACTTTATTTAATATTCATTGCAACACTATTCATAACAGCATAAAATAAATATTAAGAATGAATAAATTGCAATGGTCACACAATGGAATCTTATACAGCAGTGAAAATCAACTACAGCCACATGCAACAGAATTGATTTTTTTTTTTTAGTTTTCATCAGTCTCAGTTTATTGGTGGGTTTTTTCGTATAAATTTCTTAAATATTTAAATTAAAAAGTCAAAGCATATTTATGTAGGGTACATAATTAAATGTAATGGATATGACATTTCATTTTTAAGATTACTATATTGCAGAATTTGTCTCAATCTCTTTGTATCACTAATATATTTAAGTAGGAAGTTTTGTTACCAGTTTCTTTTCAACAGAATAGTTTTCTTTACATGATTGTCTCCAATTCATTTTTTAGCATATTTTTATGAAGGTATAACTTGCATGTAGTTATGTAACTATCACAAAATAAAGTTCTAGCACATCCCCAAGTCTCCCCATACCATAGCCAACTCCTCCTCCAGCCTTCAGCCTCTGGCAACCACCGATCTGTTTTCCATTCCTACTGTTTGCCTTTTTCGGAATGTCTTATAAATAGGAGTCATACAGTATATGGCCTTTGAACCTGGCTCCTTGCATTTAGCATAATGCATCTGAGATTCATTTCTGTCGTTGCATGCCTGTTGCATTCCTTTTCATTGCTAAGTGTTATTCCATTGTATGGATGATGTACCAGTTTGTTTATCTATTCATATGTTTAAGGACATTTGGGATGTGTATCAGCCAGGGTTCTCGAAACAGATCCAGTAGGACATATATATACATGCATACATACATCTATAACTCTATACATATCATGTATATCAATATCTATGAACATTTTTTAGGGAATTGGCTCATGTGATTGTGGGGGCTGGTAAATCCAAAATCAAGGGGTAAGCCAGCAGGCTGGGGACTTTCATTTTTAAGATTACTATATTGCAGAATTTGTCTCAATCTCTTTGTATCAGAAAAGGTAACAGAAGGCAGGACTTCTGTTACCTTTTTAAGGAAGAATTCTTTCTATTCCAGGAAACCTCAGTTTTTGCTCTTAAGATCTTCAACTGATTTGATGAGGCCCAGTCACATTATTGAGTGTAATCTCCATTACTTAAAGTTAACTGTAAATTTTAATCACATCTACAAAATCCCCCCACAGCAACATCTGGACTAACGTTTGACCTAACTGAATACCATAGTCCAGCCAAGATGACAGATAAAACTATCACCAGATATTTTCAGTTTTTGGTGAATATGAATAACTATAAACATTCCTGTATGAGTTTCGTGTGAACGTGAGTTTTCATTTCACTTGGGTAAATAATTGGGGAGTAAGATTGCTGGATCATATGGTAAGTATATATTCAATTTATAGGGAACTGCCAAACTGTTTCCCAAAGTGGTTAAGTGGGTGAGGAATTAAGGGTGAGTCTCTTAACTGGTGACTGTGTCCATGTCAGGGTCCAAATCTAACAGACTGAGATCAGGGAGTCGAAGGACCACAGGAAGAATTAAGATCTCTGGAGATTAACAGCATCCTGGCACCCAGCTGTAACAGATCACAGACTATTTTGAGGATCCTTTACTTTTCACGTTGATTAGAGGTTTGTGATTTTTCTAAATCGTTTATAAATGACTTTACCACTGAAGCGTCTGACAGCAGTAGAGGCTAAGATTACTATGGGCTGTGTTTTCAAAAAGTTTATGTTCCTCATCTAATTTCAAATTTAGATCAGCCTCTTGCCATTCGTTTTAGTTGCCTGATTTTATGAAAAGTAGGACCTTTCATCATCTACAAGGCACTCCCAGGCCTGAAGCTTAGCACTGGGAAAGGGAGGGTTTGTTTTCCCTCTGGTCCAGCCACATAGGTGCTTTTCTTTTCTGATTACTTTTAATTTTTATCACATCTAACATAGTTTAAAGAATCAAATAGATCCATAGTGCTTGTTAGGAAGCCAGAAATTCCCCTCCTGGAACCTCTCCCATTTCTTGTTCCCTAGAATCATCCAGTTTCAACTGTTAACTGAATTTTGTGTTTACATCCCTATCTCTAAATAGCTTGACTATACTGCTACTTCCTGGTTTCTCAATTTTAAGTTTTATCTATTGACTTTCCACCATAAAAGAATTTATCTCTCCCATCCCTCCTCTACCAAGCAAACTCATTTTCTGTCCTCCCATCCTCCGATGTGTGCCATACTATAATGTGACATAATTATACCATAATAATTAAACAGTACTGAATGTTTGTTTGTATGACCATGTAAATGATAAGGACAGCTGAGCCAAATAATACAATATAATTACGTTTCCTTTCCCATGCAACTTAGTAAATGTTTATTTTCTTTTCCCTCAGTTTTCCATGTACTTATTAACATATCTCCTAAATCCCTCTCAGTTGTTTGCTCTCCTTTTAATAAGATCAAACTAATTAGGTACTCATTACATTTCGTCTTCTTGAAGAAATCTCTCTCAGCCCCTTTTAAAAGATTGTGGTAAAATACACATAAAACTGACCATCTTAACCATTTTTAAGTGTACATTTCAGTAAAATTAAGTGCATTCACATTATTATGCAACCTGCATTGCTACCATCTCCAGAACTTTTTCATCATCCCAAACTGACCCTCTGTACCCATTAAACACTAACTCCCCATTCTCCCCTTCCCCAGCTTCCAGCATTCTACTTTCCTTCTCTCTGAATTTGACTATTCTATGAACCTCATATAAGGGGAATTATACAACATTTGTCCTTTTAGAACTAGCTTATTCCACTTAGCATAATGTCTTCAAGGTTCATCCATGTTGTAGCAGGTGTCAGAATTTCCTTCCTTTTTAAGGCTGAATAATAATCCATTGTACATATATGCCGCAATTTGTTTATCGATTCATCCATCAATGGATACTTGAGTTGCCTCCACGTCTTGGCTATTGTGTATAATGCTGCTATAAACAGGGTGTACAGTATCTCTTTGAGATCCTGCTTTCAATTCTTTGGGATGTATATTCAAAAGTGCAATTGCTGGATCATATGGTAATTCCATTTTTGATTTTGAGGAACTGCCATACTGTTTTCCACAGTAGCTGCACCACTTTACACTCTCATCAACAGGCATTTTTCAGAAGAGGAAACATATGGCTAATAAAATATAAGGAGATACTCAATCTTATTGATTAGCTAAATGCAATTTAAGACCACATTGAGCCAAATGTAAAAAGTCTGATAAAAGCCAGTATTGAAGAGGATGTAGCTCCATCCATAGGCCCTCCTACACAAAGCTAATGGAAGTGCAAATCCATGTGCCTACTTTGGAAAAATGTTTGACGTTACATTTTAAAATTGAATATTCACATAGCCTGTTATTCGACAATTCTATTTTTAGGTATAGATCTGAGTAGATCAAAGAAAGCTCTTGCATATCTATAACAGGAGACACATACAAGAATGTTTCTGGAAGTACTAATCACAACACTAAAAACCTGGAAGCAACTGAAATGTCCATCCATGATAAATCAGACAAAGTGTGGTATGTTCACACACTGTAACATCATACAATACTGAAAATGAATGAAATAAATACATAAAATATGGTTGAATCTTACCCATGTTACAATAGAATACAAAGGAATATTCTTTCTCTTTGTAACAGACTATTTTTTAGAGCAATTTTAGGTTTACAGAAAAAAGTGTTCAGAAAGCACAAAGTTCCAATATACCCTCTCTCTGCCACTGCATAGTTTCCCCTATTATTACTACAGCATTTATGTGATGCATTTGTTGCAATTGATGAACCAATATTGATACATTGTTATTAACAAAAGTCCACAGTTTACATTAGGGTTCACTCTTTGTGTTGTACACCGCTATGGAATCTATGTTACAGTATCAGAGTTTCGCCACTGTAAAAAATGCCCTAAGTTTCACCTATTCATCTTCCCTGTTCCCCATGGCAACCATTCACCTTTTTTACTGTCTCTATAGTTTTGCCTTTTCCGGAATATCACATAGCTGGAATCATACCGTGCGTAGCCTTTTCAGACTGGCTTCTTTCACTTAGCAATATGCATTTAAGAGTCCTCCATGTCTTTTTGTGGCTTGATAGCTCATTTATTTCTCTCACTGAATAATATTCCATTGTCTGGATGCACTACACTTTATCCATTCACTTACTGAAAGACATCTTTTCAATTTTTGGCAATTAAAGATAAAGCTGCTATACACATTCATGTGCAAGTCTTTGTGCAGACGTAAATTTTCAACTCATTGGGGTAAATACCTAGCTGCTATGTTTAGCTTTGTAAGAAACTGTCAAAATATCTTCTAAAGTGGCTGTACCATTTTGCATTCCCACCAACAATGAATAAGAGTGCCCGTTGCTTTATATCCTCACCAGCATTTGGGGTTTCTGTGTGTGTGTGGTTTTTTTTAGCTATCCTCACAGGTGTGTACTGGGCATATTCTTTTTACTACATCAAAAACCATTAAAAAATAAATACATATATACACACACGTTTTAGGAATATATATGGAATGAGACATTGTAAAAAGGAAAACAAAAACTGGTAAAGACAGGATTCGGGATGATGGTTACCCCAGGTGAGGGGATGCGGGAGTATGAATTTGTGTGGGAGGCAAACCACAGAATGAGATATAATTGCTATTGTAACTTCTTTTTTAAGGTGGAGGGTTCATTATTAAAGGTAACTAAAGGTAACTTTTTTAAGGTGGAGGGTTCATTATTAAAGGTAACTAAATTAATAAAGGTGAGTGGTAGGCTGAATAATGGCCCACCAAAGATGTCTATGCCTTAATCTCCAGAACTGGTGAATATATTACATTATAGTAAAAGCGACTTTGCTGATGTAATAATTTAAGGGTCTTGAGATGGGGAGCTTATCCTAGCCCAGAGTAATCACAAAGGGTCTTTCTACGTCGAAGAGAGAGGCAGGAGGATCAGTCAGAAAGAGATATCAGGCCAAAATCAGAGGTCAGAGAAGAGACAAGCAACCAAAGCTGTTGGTTTTGAAGATGGAGGAAGGGGCCAACTGCTAAGGAATGCAGGCAGCCTGTAGAAGCCGGAAAAGGCAAGTAACCCATTCTTCCCTAGATTTCAGAAGGAAACAGCACTGCCAACACCTTGATTTTTGCTCACTGAAAATGATTTCTAACCTTCAGAACTGTAAGCTAATATATTCCGGTTGTTGTAAGCCACTACGTTTGTTATAGCAGCAATACACCTAATATAATGGGCCAGGCATGGATTGATGATGAATTGGATTATAAGTACAATTCACACCAAGATCCAATTAAAAAAAATAAAACTTTTTAATAGCACCTCACTGCCTGGAAGCCAAATCTTAACATCAATCCTTAACAACGTGGTTCTATAAAGCCCCTATCCTCTAACTTTGCTCTCAATACCCCTACTCCATGCCTTCCCCAACTCCTCCCTCCCCAAAAACTTTAGCCATGAAGCTTGGCCTCTGTGCCCCTTTGCTGCTCCCACTGACAATCAAAGCGGCTCAACTCCCTGTCATGGTCTCTTTGAAGCCTTCCAGGTTGAAATCCCCCTCCCTGCTCCCCTCCCCCGATATTGACATTGCAACGCTTTTGCTGCTCAGTTGACTCTCCTTACAGGATTAGGATTCAGTGATAGCAGCAGCACAGCCGCTTGCAGAGTAAGCCCTCAGTACATGTTTGCAGAACCAACTCTTAAGACACCGTTTAACTGGGACCCTTAAACTCAGGCGACAGGATGAAAAAAAATCCGTCTTCACCACCTCCATCCTTCACTAAGCTACAGGAACCGTACGAATTCAATAACGTTCTCCTAAAGATGTCTGGGATGGGGGCAGGCGGAAGAAAGCGTCCTGTAAACTGCTGTCAGGTGAAAAAAATTCGACGGGGCTACAGAGCCAGTTTGAACATGGCTCCCACATGTTCAGGAAAGACTTCGTTCCCTGTTTACATGACGGATACTATAAACACAACCTTAAGTCTGTGCACTGCTCTGTTCAAAGATTTTTCTCACTCTACGAATTAAATAAGAAGGTAGGAGGGCATGACCACCGCACCGCACACTGACTTAATAAGTCATTTTAATGGAAGGCTGCTCTTCTTACCCCTTCTCCAATGAGATAATGGCTGGGGAAACCTTTGAAACTTGTAAGGCAATCTACAAGCAGGAGACCTAAAATAGGAATACCTATTTGTGGAAAAACGCCCCGGAAGGACGCGGCCGGCCCCTGGGAAGCCCGAGGAGCACAGGCGAGCGCAGCTCCCAGCTCAGCCCCGGTCCGACGTCCTCCCGTACGTCGCGTGGGGCGGCGGTTGATGACCGCGGGCCTGCCGTTTTGATTAAGAGGAGTGCCTGAAAGGCCTGCGGGCTCGGACACCGCGCGGAGCCACAAGACTGCCTCTGCTGCAGTTGAAGAAACCGCTCTCAGACCGGACGGAGGCGGAGCTGCAGTTCAGAAAGAACCAACTGAAGAGCCTTGAAATGCCCACAGCGGTCCTCGGACAGCCCCCAGCGCGAGGCACTCTGGGATTTGTAGTTTGCTTCTCGGACAGCGTTTTGCCCACTTCGTTTCCCTGCCTTTTAACGTCGCCTTTATTCTCCCTCTCCCCACCCAGCACGCCGACTTCCTGGTCGCCGCACGCCCTCACGTACGACTACACTACCCACAAGTCTCTTCTTCGCGTCCCAGTGCGGCGCGGGCGCCGGCCGGCTCCTTTGGACTACAGTTCCCAGAAGTCCTTTGGAGAAGTGCTTCCCTCTCTCGTTTCTAGGACCACAATTCCCAGAGACTTCAGCTTCACGGCGGTTCTCTTTTCCCTCGGTTTCTTCTTGAGCTGGCTGGGTTTCGGCTGGCCAGCAGTCGCCAAGCGAAGACGTGATCCCTCGTGACCCGGCACAGGGTTAACTCAGCGGCCCGTTTTTTCTCCCCACTCAGTTATCCCTCTTTCAGGCCGTCGCGGCTGGCCTGAGCGTTGACCTGGCGGGCCGCGCCTGCGCTCTGCCCCGTTTCCTGCCTGGCTGGTGGCGGCGGCCATTTTGTTCATCCTCGTCCTCCTCCTGCTCCTCCTGGTTGGAGCGCAGTGTCCGGAGCGGGCTGGGGGGAGAGACCCCGAGTGCAGGGTTCGGTGCCTTTTCCTCTGTCCCCGGCTGGTGCCCGGAGCCCCCCTCCCCTTCCTCCCCACCCCCTCCCCTCCCCAGCCCTGCCCTCCCCCTTGTCCCGGGATCGCTCCGTCGCACCCACCATGATGGAAGACGACGGGCAGCCCCGGACTCTGTGAGTACCCGAGATTGGGGGTGCCAGGCGCCGAAAGGCCCGGGCATCACTGGACGCTGTGGGAGGGAGCAGGAGAGCTGGGCCGAAGCTGGGACTCTTGGCGGCCCCTGGCCGGGGCGGCGCGGACGCGAAGTGCATTCCTCATCTGTCCCCTTTTCCTTGGGAAAGAAGCCCTCCCTTCTCCCAGACAGTCACTTCTTGGGGCCTGGGGCTTGTTTCGACCTTCTCTCGCTCCTTTTGCACACCTTTCCTAGGCCGGGTTTCTGCATAGCAGAGGCTGTCAGGCCCGGGAGAGCTCCTGCTCTCTCTTTGCTCTTGGGGCCCTGGGCTGGGCCGGGAGCTGTCCCCACGGGGGCAGGGCCTGGTGGGGGTGGGACTGAGGGGTGGGACCGCAGCCGCATCCCCTGCGGGCCCCTAGGAATTAGCACTCATGCCCTCCACGTCCCCAGCTCCAGTCGCTCCCGGCTCTTCTCCCAAAGCTAAGCTCTCTGAGGAAGCCGGACACTCTTCTGCCGCTCGATCCCCTACTCTCTGCCCCACGTGCCCCCGCCCACGCTGTCAGACACACTCGCCAAGCGCCCGCTACTTTCGAAGTGCAGAAGGGATGCCACTTGCCGCCGGAGCATCTTTCCCTTCTTGGATAACGAAGTTTACTTTGAGCGCTACCTACGCCAAACTGACAACCAGTTGTTAAACTGTTTATGCCCTTTTAGTGTTACCTCTTTTTAATCTGTGCGTTGAGACCTTCAGAGTCGGATAAAAATGATGTCTTTATCCGCTATTCGATTTATGTCTTTTGAGCGCTCTTTCTCCTATCTTGCTGTTGCTTTGTATCTGAAGCCCGATCTAATGAATGAATTTCATCTTCCAACCACTTATTCGAGTTTCCTTCCTAAAGAAGAGTGATGACTCAGCATTTACATTTCTTTTACCTGAAATTTTTTTTTTTTTAAAGTCAGTAATTTCTAATTCAATGTTTAAGTTGGGCACCTCTGGTTTTCCTAGCCTCTCGAAGCTCAACACGCCTACCTCGAGTACAAGGAGTCTCATCGCTGCTTTGTTTTCTTTTGCCTTTGCCTGGTATTTATACGATCATAGTTCACTTGGCTCAGCTATCTGATGGGGCAATTGCTTTTTGGGGAATAGATGAAGATGGATGGGTACTCAGGAAGCTTGACTAACTTCTCATCTCTTCAGTCCTACCAAGGAAAGTCCGCTCAGTAAAACATAACTGTCCGATATTGATACAGGTTTGGTTTTTAGTTGTTTTTTTGGGGGGGAGGAGGGCTTGCACTTTTTTTTATTCCTATGTCCTATTCCTATGTCTCGCTATTTGCCATTCTGTTTTGAGAATTTGAGGCTAATTTAAGCGCATCAGATGCTTGAATCAAAAGCCCGCTTAGTGAAACTTTTATATTTGTTTTGTGCTTTCTTCCATTTCAGCCTTCTTTTCCCAGAAAAGAGAAATGAGACAAACTTGAAATTTGTCCTTTAACATCTGTTGAAGCCAAGGCTCAGTATTTAGTTAGCAATGTGTACTTTGATGGAAGCATCTGGGAAAGGTGGATTTAGAGCCTTGCTAGCATGTATTTAACAAAGAAAAAATTACATTGTATCTAAAAATCCAAAATGTCATCATTGCATCATAATAGCTGCTGAATAATTGGTAAATTCTTATGGCTGATTTCTCATTAACTATATTTATCCATTCCTTATGAAGAGAAATTCCTGTTTTTGCTGTGCTAAATAATATGCTATTTCAATACCTTTAATTCATGTAACTATCTTCGCATCTGTCTTATACTTCATCTCCATCATAGCTTACACTTTCTCCAATAGACTAATAAGCTAACTTCTTTGTCACTTATGTCTTACCTCTACCTTCTCCAATATCTTGTTCTTTTCTCTGAAACACTTAAGTTGTCTGTTTACAGTTGTCTAAAAATGTGACAGTTGTACATATGAGTAAAGAAACATCATGGGCTTCAGTGTACCTGTATATCAATCAGTACATGCTTACTATTCTGTCTTTCTTTTTCCTTCTCCCACTCTTCTTCTCATGGGAAGGGGTTTTTTTTTTTTTTAGACAAGGACTGGTACATCCTCCTAGCTCTTACCCCTGCAGCATTTAGTTCACTGCCTGGAACATAAGAGGTACTCAAATATTTTACAATGATTATACTTCTTTTTATTAAATTAGTATTAAGTCCATTTTTTAAACAGTCTGGATTGAGTTAAAATTACAGGCACAGACGACCGCCATACATGGTGCAGCCTGTTGATTTTACATATTTTTAAAAACCTTCAAATATAAAATTTTGAGATAAAAGCAGATGTTTCACAAATGGGATTTCGGGATCGGATTTTAATAAAAATAATGCATAATAGTTTAAGTATCTGTTTTACATATTTCTCAGTTCTTTAGATATGAATATTTGATGAAAACTTTGAATGTGGCTCTAGAGATTGATGTCTAGTAGGGTTTTATTTTATTTATGGAGATCTTTTTATTTTACATTGTGATCTACGGATTAGTATTTCAAGTGGCTAGTATGTTTTTAAAAGAATGTACTCTTAACAAAACTTAAACTGTTTCCTTAAAATGCCTGTGTGTTACTAGTGAGGTTTTTTTCCTGCAGACACACACAAGCTAAGACATATGGTTCTATCATCAGAAAACAATATGGTGTTTATAGCCTAGGTAGGTCTTTAAATATTCATTACCTCTACAGTATTATTAATTTATTTGATGGTATTTAAAATGGTATAGAATTGTTTTGATATTAAACATAAAGTTTATTTGTCATATAGTTGCTTTAAAGGTCTATTTGCTGATGCTCTCCATTCTCATTTGACATTTATTTTGGGGTAATATGTATTGAGTAACTTGTGAATTAAAAAAGCAAACAGGAGATCATGTTGTGTAGAACTGGTGTTGCAACTTGGACACCTACCTTGTAGGACACGCAATTCAGACTTGTATTGAGGATATCTTTGAGTGCAGTGATTAGATCCATGGTATATCTGATCTATAATATGACATTAAATTATAATGACGTTCTATTATAGCTTATTTTCTTCATCTGTCCAATGTACCAAAATGAGTAGGAATTGTGGATCTGGGATTATACCACGTTATGCATTGCCATCCTTTAAGGCTGTTCCTCCTGATACTCAGTCAAAAGGAGGAAATAAACCAATGATTTAGAGTATAATCTGAACAGCTAAGGGCAGTAGCAGAAGAAAATATTAAAAATTTATAAAATTGACTTGCTATACCATGGATTTGGGTGTAATTAAGCCCTTCGTTCAACTTGATCATATTCTCTGTTTCTTTAAAATGTGTGTGTCTGTATGTCAATATCCCTCATGTGGTTGGTCAGTTCACTTGTACCTCCTGCACCTTTCCTCTACCCTGCCTCCTTCCTAAAATGAAATATTGACAAACCGATTAGTTCATTAGAGACCTATTGAAGGACATTGTTGCAAAATCTCCTCTTATATAGGAACTTGTCAAGAACAAAAGCAAAAATGTTACATTCCTATAATTCGACTATAGTACTTTGTATAAAAGTGCTGGTAATTTCAGCCTGGGTAGGGCTACCCTTTTCAGAGTGAGAGCATATTCAGTGTTGAAAAAGTGTGAATAGGCTTCTGAAAGGCATGATATTCTTAACTTAAAATTCAGCTCAGTTGGACATAGGAAGTAGTTTGGCAATGTGAACTTTTGCCCTACTGTGAAACTGCCAAGTTTCTAGTCCCAAATTGGATTTTAACCCTGATGTTAGGGATAAAGGCATCATTTTCCATTTTGAATGCTATAGTTCCTGCAGTTCCTTTTCTTAGATGACAAAATAGATCTATGGAATGCCTTTTTTTCCCCCTTGAGTTAATCTTTTTGGAATTTTTTAAATGTTTACTCTTTGGATTGACCTCTCAATACAAGAATTTGAGCCATTAGTCTCTGTTGTTTTATATATGTTCTTCAAGTAGAGATTTTGTATTTAAACACTTGAAACTTTAGAATATGTTGACTGCTTCATAACCAGAGCTGAAAGAAAGCTTAGAAACTATAATTTAGAAAGAAAAACGGTTTCATTTCAGTACACTAAAAGGTAATATTCTTACCAGGTCTGGTGTTGACCATTTTATGTATTTTATGTAATCTTAAATATTTTTTAGTATTTATTTTGGGACAAATAATTTTTATGACAATATAAAGGTACTTAAGCTGTACAGTACAGTATTTTAAAAATTGTGACGTGTTTCTCTGTGTAATATGATAAAGGCATATGTAAATGAATTATAGAACTCTGAGTAAAGGAAAATGCAACCTAAGATTTGAGTAAAATTTAGGTAGAATTATTTAGTGAATTATATCTTTTTTATACTGGTAAATTAAGATGTTCCACATGTTTTTGTAGAAGGCCTTTTTTATAATAGTTTTGGGAATTTAGTTTGCTGCTTTACCACTGGACTTTTAGTGGAGATACTTAAAAAATAGGAAACCTTAAAATAAGATTGTAGAAGTATTTCATGACATTCTAAACTTAGATTAACATTTTACTCTTTGGCTACAGTGCTTCAAATGTAAGTTAATATATCTAAATGTTCCCCTAGAAAGTCTTTAAAATTTATAACTGATTGGAAATAGGTTGACTTGGAATAAAAATTCTGTTAAACAGTAACAGCTTTAATTGTGACTATTAGATATGAAAGGTAATTAATGCAGTTTTTCCTGAACAAATCAATGTTTTAAATAGTAATGCAAATTTAAAACTATTTAAAATTTGTTATGTTCAAATGATTGTTCTATTTTAATTTTGTTACTAGTTCGCTTCAGTATGTGAAAATCGGTTTTATTCACTCCTATTCTCTTAAAAATGAGCTAACTAGCGCTCTAGGTTAGATGAGTGTAACATTTAGACCAGCGTTACTTGCTTATTTGCTTTTTAGGTAGATCTACCTTGTACAAAAAAATTATTCCGTGCACGCATACTCACAAACCTGTATGAATTAAGGGGCAGGCAGTTGTCTGGCTGCTCATAATCCTATAACCTTTCACTACTGCTGGATAAAGTATGTCATTGCATGGCCTACCAATGTATCTGTTCTACTTCAATTCTAAGGATAAGATGGCATAGGTAGACCTAAACCAGTTTGTCACTGGTTTAGTCTACTATTTAAGTAACATTGGGCTTGTGTTTCAGTTTTAGAACATGTAAGTTAAAGATATTAGCACTCATTGCAATGAATTTCTTAACCAAACTGGAAAATTGCTATTCATTCTTAATCAGATAATTTTCTTTTACATGCAAACTGACCTTTGTCAGTCTGTTTTTCCATTTCAGAGTGTTCCATCTCAAAGAAGTTATGTATTTAATATGGTAATAGATGCAAGGCTTATTTTGGTCTCAGTACTCAGTTTCCAGATGTTTTATATTAGGAAAATAAAGCATGTTCATTTACTTTCTCTATGTTAATTTTTACAAATATTATTTGCTTTATGAGGTTCAAACAGGCAAATTTTAGCAATTATACACCGAGTACCAGAAACATTTAAAAGGTTAACATTTATTAAGCTAAATTAAAATCCATGATACAAGAGAAACCAAGGTGATCGTCTCTGGGTGGTGGTGTCTTTTTTGTTTTGTTTAATTTATCTGTGTTTTAAAATTCTTATATAAAATACATATATTCAAGTTATAATTTTGAAAAACAATCCCAATTCTTTACATATGCATAGTCAAAAGTATACCTGGATTTGTCTTAAATTTTCTCTGAGTTTCTAAAGAAATCTTTATATTTGCTTGATCTACATAAACATGTATTTTGTTGATTCTGATGAATTTTAGGCTAGGAAATTTTATTATTTTATCCTGCTCTCCTGAAACAAAACAGTGAAGACATAGCATCAATAACAATTTAATTTAGCAAGACAAATCAAAACCCTCCAATCCTTGAGTGCTTTCTGTAATTTTAATTCTGTTCTTCCTTAATGTAATTGCTTTGGTTGGGGGTCTAAGATAAACTCAGCCTTATATATAATACCATCAATGATCAGGAGCGTTAATGAATCAATATTTGTGGTATTGTGTGTGTATGTGTGTGTGATACATTATTTTGAATTGTATTTCACCTCCAGAAATTATAGCTATCTTAAGACTGGTTTAAATTTTTATTATTTTTATTCTAATAAGATGAGAAAATGATATATAGGGTACAGAATAATACGCTTTGGGGCATGCAAGGTCACATTGATTTATTCTTTGTAAAGTCTTTTGAAATGGTACCTTAGTGGCCCAAGAACATTTGTTGCCTTCCTAAATAGGCATTAATCTTACTTTCATAGGATCAAGCTTAATTGGAAAGTTTTATTGAAGACAGGAGTGAAAATGAACTAAAAGGTGATGAGTTAAATGATAACACGTTAGAGCCAGAGCTGAAAGAAAATTGCTGATGTTTTTTTCTTCTTGTTCAGATACGTAGGTAACCTCTCCAGAGATGTGACGGAAGTCCTCATACTTCAGTTATTCAGTCAGATTGGACCCTGTAAAAGCTGTAAAATGATAACAGAGGTAAGATTTTCCCAGTTCCATGTGCTGACAGCACGATGTTTAACATTTTGAGATACATGAGTTGTTTAGTATCATTTTAAGCCCCAGGTTATTCTGGTGGAGGGATTCATGTCTGTTGTGTTGACTTATTTTGATCTGGCTGACAAACTAGGTTTAGAATGGAGTTTTATTTGCGAGGACAGAGTTCCTGTGCTATTATTTTCATTCTTTGTGATGTAGTTAATCTTCAAGTGATTCTGCTTGTAAAAAGTTGGGACAGCTTATCTCAGTGTTGAAAATCTGGATGATACTTCATACAATTCCAGTAAGAATGTTATAGATTTAGGTAGTATAAAGTTTAGGGATTGGTGTATGTAAAAGCACATTTGGGCTGTTAATGTGCATAGTCCAGCAACATACATCCTTTCTGTTTTTAGTAAATACTAATGACTGAGCAGCTTTTCGTAGAAAGGGATTTAAATCATTAGGATAATAATTTTGTTTTCCTTTTTTTCCCCAAAGAAAACTACTCTTTATACTTTCCTGGTTAAGACTCTGTAGCAGTGCCCAGTGACTTGTGTTTCAGTTTCTTCTCTTATTTCTTTTTATTTATTCAACACTTTTTTTTTTTTTTTTTTTTTTTTGATAATTTACTGTGTACCAGGTATTACGGTAAGTGTTAGGGGTACAGTGGTGAATAAGACTGTTCTTAGCCCCTTAGAATTTTATAGTGTAATGAGGGAGACAGAGGACTTAACAAGCACTAATGATGTAGGATAATAAATGCTACGGAAGCCGTTTCAAGCGTTGTGGGAGCACATGGATCCAAGCATGCTCTTAGGTCTGGAGAGGCTTCTTGGAGGAGTCATTGTCGAGGCTGAAACTGAAAAGTAATGGAAACTGGCTAGAAAGAAATTTGAAGACACAGGGATTCTAGATAGAGACAGGGGTCTTGATCCAGTCTGGTAGATAGAGCAGGGGTGCTTGCAAGAGGAGAGGGAAAGTTAGAAATCATAGCATGCTTGGAGTTTCTAATGGGATTAGGCATAGAGATGCCAGAGGATGAGGCAGGAGCGTTTGGTAGAGGCCAGAAGCTATGCCAAGGTGTTCATGGTAGGTCCTGAGACAGAGGGGGAACTGTTAAAAACCTGTAAAGCAAATTGGCCTTTTGATCTTTCCTAACTAATGATAATCATCAGTCTCTTCTGGTATTTTATATTTTCTCTTATTCTTGTTTCTGATTATTCATTCATTCCTTCATTAATCAAAATTTACTTTGTGCTAGGTACTGGAGCTATGAGGAGAATAAAACAGTTCTGTGGTGATGATTGAAGGGTCGATGCTGTATGGGCTAGGCGGTGAGGGACGATATTACCTCTTTGAGCTGAGACAGGAATAACAAGATGGTGATAGTGCCATCTATGTTAAGAGCTGGAGGCAGAGGGCATGGCAGATACAAAGGCCTTGAGTTGGTAACGAGTTTGGTGCGTTCGTGGAACCAAAGACTAGCATAGTTGGAGCTCGGTGAGTAGAGGGAAGTGGTGGTTGAAATTAGTCTAAGGAGGTAGGCCAGGGCAGGCAGGGTTGGAATCTCAGGGCAGCGCAGGCAATGACAGAGAGTTTGGATTTTAATCTGGTCATAGCGAGTTTTTAAGTAGGATAATATACCCTGGTTTGCAGTTTTCAAATTACTCTACTTTTGGGTGGAGAATGGATTGTAGAGGACAAGAATGGAAGGAGGGGAAGCAGCTGGGCTTATTTCACTAGTCTAGGTAAGAGATGATGTAGACGTGTTCTCTAGAGTGGTAGCCTGCTATCTGAGATGGAGGTAAATTTGGGTTATATTATGGAGGTAAGAGTCAATAGGACTGGATTGGCTGCAGGACATAAGGGGAAAGAAGACATAAAAAATGACCCTTAGATTCTTGTTTGTGCAATTATGTGGATGGTCATGCTCTTTATTTGCTAAAATGGGCATGACCGAGGGAGGCATAGGATAGATGGGAGAGTGGTGGGAATCAAGAGCTGTGTTTTGGCAGTGCTCGTTCAAGATGTGCAGCGGACAGCTGAGTGGACATCATATGCAGGCAGTTGGATAAATTAGTTGGGACCTCTGAAGAGGCCAGTGCTGATGATGGCGGCTTGCAGTGGTATTTGAAGCAGTGAGACTAGATGAGATCTAGTTCCTAGAGCTAGAGAGTGCTGACAGGGAAGAGTAGCGGGGCCCGGAGCATCTCAGCACTACAGTGGTGCGAGTTTGAGTTAAGGAGGAAGGACGACCTTTTCCAGCGAGGAAACAGGGAGACCGAGAGTGTGGTGGAATCTAGAGGAGAATATTAGGAGGAGGAGAGTTGTCAGCAGTTTTGAATTCGGTTTGAAAGTCAAGATGAGGACAGAAAAGGGATCACAGAGACGGCGAAGGGGTCACTGGCGAGTTCGACATGAAGTTTCAGTGGCCTGAAAGGTTCCAGTGGTTGGGTTGGAAGCTGACGGGAGTGGGTTTAGGAGGGAATGAGATATGAGAAAGTGGAAAGAGTCACCAGAAAATTTCCACGAAGCATTTCATAAAGGATTAAAGTGTTCTTTAAAAACCTGTGCACGTACTGCCGTACGAGGGGTGGAGGAATTCGAAACGAATTTTTGTAATTTATCCATAGCCTACAATTCTCACACTTGAACTTGTAAACAGTTGTAAGACCTCTTATTTCTCTGTCTTGACCTTTATGTCATCCAACAAAAATTGGTGAACACAGTAATTAAGGTAAGGACACAGGTGATTTTTAGTGTCACTTGGTGGTGGTGTAAGTGGGACACTTCCAAAGGGCGTGAACTCTAGTACGGACTGTCTAGCATTTATTTTCCTCTCCTGCGTTTCATTTCAGTATGTGGAAAATCCTTTCTTCCCATTAGTTTTATGATTCTTTACTTTAGGTATTGTTTATTTTAGGTTCTAGCTTTCCCTGTATACTATAAGAAATGTACGTTATTGATTCTATGGCAAATGTTAAAAAAATTTTAACACCTGACAGCTGGGATGTGATAGAAATCAGTGGTATCTTAAATGAGATGAAACGTGGTGTGATGTGCATGTGTAAATGTGTGCGCGTGCGCACGCTGAGTGGGATCTGCCTGCTACTACTCACAAACTCGAAGTCAGGATGCATGGGTTGACTGGCTTACTGAAGCCTGTTGTTACAGATCTACCACGGGACTGGCTACAGTTACCAGTGTTCTCTTTAAATATCATCAGGGCAGAAGAGGTAGGACTAAAAGGAAAAATCGATTTACACAGTTTTAGCTTATTGTTTACCCTTAAAGGCCTTTCTTCAATGAATGTTACTAGTAAACGTTACCTTTTTCTCAAGAGGAATTTAAGTACATATTTTTATTTGGAGTTGTTTTCTTTCTCTCCCTCTGAACAACAGCGTTCATGTGACTGCAGACAGTAGGATTTTGTATGGGAGCCCATAGTTTTCTTGTCAGTATTAATGATCATACTTTTGTTCCCCTCAAGGAAATGCCTCTGGTTCCTTCGCCACTATTGTTTTAGACGTCTTATTTTGGATTTTTCTTCTAAAACTTTCCTGGAATGAAAACCAGTGGTTGTTGAAAAGATCTTTATTTTATCTGGTATTTTTATCCCTTGTAAGTGCAACTAGAATTCCACATTTTAAATATTATTTTTTAGGGCATTTTACACTGAACAGTGATGAATGTTTTTAACCTTATGTTTAAAAAAGTATGTATTTGTACAGTTGTGTAGCTCTACAGTATTGATTGCAATTTTATGAAATTTATTTCCATTTTGGTTATTAGATAGAGTTGCTATAATTTAGGTAGTATTACTTTCTCATTGTCTTTATAAATACCTCTTTGTCAGCTACTGTTAAGCATAATGTTGTAGACTATATTTAATAAAGATTTCTTATCAATATTTTTATAATATAAAACTATAGCTTTGGCCTGGAATATTTTATTCAGATACATTTTCAGAAGGTTTTTTTTCTTTATCATTAGAGTATTTTTCTGGTCTTTAAAAAACAAATTCAAAGTATATAGAATCTTCAGTACATTAGAATATTTTGAAAGACAGGGGATTCATTTCGATAGCTGGTTATAAATCTGAACTTTTCTGTTTTCATTCTCAATCTTCCCTTATCTAGAAAAGAAATACATAATCTCATTGCATGTAGTACTAATACTCCTTTCGATCAGGAGTAAAGCTTGTTGAGTTGGTTCAGTTTTGTATTTTTTATAGTCATGAGATACAGTTAAAGAATGGTGATGATGCAGAAATAGAATTCTTTCTTTTGAAAATAATGTTGGGAGAGAAGAGCAGTGGTAAGGAAGGGGTCCTTATCTGTCAAATCTGAACCTGAGATTTTGTTTGGTCTTATATAAACTTCTATTTTATATTTATCATACTTCATACCGGAATTCTGTATTTTGATTTAATGCTGATAGTCATGCTTCTATACCACTTTGATAGTTCTGTTGGAGTACAACAGTGTTGTGAGGTACAAAGTCAGGCGTAGCTATAAGTCTTATTTTTAAAGTGTTAGGCTTTCATAAGCTTATGCAATCTCACCTGTACTTTCCTAGCTATCAGTAATGTTTTTTCCTGGATTTTCTTCTCAGCAACCCGATAGCAGAAGGGTCAACTCTTCTGTTGGATTTTCTGTTTTGCAGCATACAAGCAATGACCCATATTGCTTTGTGGAATTTTATGAACACAGAGATGCAGCTGCTGCATTAGCTGCTATGAATGGGAGAAAAATTTTGGGAAAGGTAAGATAATACAATAATGCCACCTCACGAGTATATGTGTTTGCATGTCAAATTAGTTTGTATTCTTTCTTAGCAAGTTTTTAAACAAATGTTAAGCTCTGCTGAGTGATGGTTTTGCTTTATTCAGCCTAGTGCTTTTACAGAAATTATCCTGCTTGATAAATGATTTAATAAGTGGCAAGTGTTGTGATTCACAATGACATATCTAATAATTGTATTAAATATAATCTTTATTTTTAGGAGGTCAAAGTAAACTGGGCAACAACACCAAGTAGCCAGAAAAAAGATACTTCCAGTAAGTACTCCTGCTGCATTTTACTGTGGAAGAGTTCTGAAATTATCTTGGCAGCATTACCAGCCTAAGTAGGGTTTTTTTCTTCCCTTAGTGTTGCCGATAAAAGGTTGAGTAGCTTATTTCTTAAGTATTTGATTACCAAATGCTTTGATTTCAGATCACTTCCATGTGTTTGTTGGGGATTTGAGTCCAGAAATTACAACAGAAGATATCAAATCAGCATTTGCCCCTTTTGGTAAAATATCGTAAGTATCATAATCAATACTATACTCAGTAGTGATAGGCAAAATTGTATATAATTAACTTGTATAGGAATTAAGATTTTCTTTCCCTAGTTAATGTGATTTTTTTTGTTTGTTTGTTTTGTTTTTTGATTAGTAGTTGTTGAAATGTTAATGTCATTTTAATGTTTTAGGGTCTTGTTTTCATCTAATCCTGTGTATAATATGTTAAAAAAATCTTAAGTGATTCTGTTTGTTATCTTTGAAGCAGATGTTTGGGTGGTAAAAACCTATTATAAAGTCCAACTTTTTGTCAAATGTTTTCAAAATTCGATGTTTAAAGATAATGGGTTAACCAAAAATAAATGTGATTTATACTATGTATTAAACTTTTAAAGGAGTTTATAAATGGGGGAGAGTAGGTAAATCCTTGGATACATTGTGGTTAAATTGAAAATGCGCATGTTTAATTATAATGATAAATGTGTTTTGATATTGTACCTGAGTAGTAGTACTATTGTAGTATTAAAATGTTTCAATGTCTGAGCCATAAATGTGGGATTACAGTAGATTTTTTTGTTAATGCTATTTTATTCTTCTAGTTAGGGCCCAAATGTGGTTTGATTTTTAACAAGTTTTATGCTCAAATTTCACTGTATGTTACTTAATCAGATATATTGGAAAATTAAAAGTGGTTACAAGTTATATAAAATGTTTATCATAATATTATCTTTTTGATTGAGATCCATTTATTTTATATATTTATTTTCTATAGATTTAAATTAAACATTTTAGTATTTACAGGAATATGTTTCAACTAAGAACAACAATATTTTTCTCTGTACCATCTTGTTGTTCTATAGATTTAATTTATTTGAAAGAAGCGTTTAATTCTTAATTTTCTATTTTGATATTTGCTTTGCTTTTTAATCTCTAGATGTGGTAAGTAGTACTGTTTTAAAAATCAGTATAAAAAATAATACAGGTTGCTGTTTTTCAATCTTTATTTATACCTGAGACCTGCAGTTTTTCTAAAGTCCAAGTCACAATTAAAAGTAATAGCATTCTGGTTATTTTGCAGAATTGCTCATAAGAATGGACAGGATCTTGAAGGCTAACTGCAAGGAACTGTGCACACTGGAACTCAGTTGTAGATTTTTTTCTCATTTCTATTTATTCTTATTATACATTATTTATATATACATATTTTAGTATTTACATTTTAACATTCTATATTCAGTGGAGTTCTATATTTCCAATCATTTTAACTTACTCACTAAAATTTCTGTGTAAATTTGTTGTTTTCGTACTGGTGTGCTTAGCATTGTTGTTAGTTTTTTATTCTCCTTTCTTAAATTTCTGAAAATGTCAATTTTTCAAAATTTACAGCTGCCCAAACTCCAAAATGATGGTAGAGAATTGACCAAGAAAAATAAAGAAATCTGTTAACAGGCCATGTATGCCTTTTTAATTCCTATTTTTTCCTCTTTTTCAATTTTTTAATATTTCATATATTTTGTATCACTAGGCAGAAGACATTTAACTATTTAGAGATTGCATGGTAAAGTAGTTAGCATTGTTACAGTAATTTATAGAATCAGTAAACCTTAGCGGACACTAGCCAGTAGAATATTAGAAAAGGAAACTATTGTTCCTATTAATCTTCAGATTTGAGCATTTAGTTTAGACAGCACAGGCTATTTGATTAGGTTGCATGTTTATTACATGTTTTTGTCCTACTGCTTTTTTCTAACAGGTAAAGAAGCGTTAGGGAGAGTTCAGGAATGGCTGTAGTTAATTAGGGCTAACTGAAATTTTATTTAAAAAAATGCTCACAATACAGTGTGTGTGGTTCCTTTTAGTTTTTATTTTGAGGATGACTCTTACTTCCCTCATTTAGCTGTGCTTCTTTTCACAGGGATGCCCGAGTAGTTAAAGACATGGCAACTGGAAAATCCAAAGGCTATGGTTTTGTATCTTTTTATAACAAACTGGTACGTTCTTTCTACTCAATTTAAATTTAATACAAAATTTAGTCATTATCTAATTCAAGACTTGATGATTCTTAGATTTAACTACAAACATAGCTTTTATGTAATTTTGTGTGTTTTAATAAGAGCATAATTCTTTTTTTTTTTTTTCCATAAACTTGGAAATAAATACCTGGAAAAAGGTAGGCTGAGTATAAGGAATAGTATTAAAGTTGCATTTGTGCATTGGTGAAGGTAAGATGTGTCGGAAGTAAACCTCAAGACTCTAGGACAAATGAGCTTATCTCAGTACTTGGAGGAAAGTTAAATTATATTTAGTCTTAACCATGAAACTCTCAGTTTTAACTTTTTAATTATTCATACTTTTGTAGCCAGGATATTAATGATTACAGCAAATTATGTAAATGAAAATTTAAGCAGTTCATCTTGATTTTTGTACATATTCTTTAAGAAAGAGGTACCAAAATATCTAAGCATTTGCATTAACTAATTTCAAATAATAAAACGGGCTTTGACATTAGCATTTTAGAACAGTTGGAGCAATTTAAATTACCTGCATTTTATTGAAGCGGTAAGATAAAGGGCAGGAATTATATTCCTTCTTTGCTTGGATTCATTTTTGATTCACATTACTTCTGAGAATCTAAACTTTTTTTATTGGTGGCAGCCATTTTACAGCATTCTCCAACAAGGCAGATGTCTTCTGTCTTAAAATGAGTTTTTAATCTTGTATCATAGTTATAATTCATTGTTAGTAGAATGTCAATTCTTTGGGGTAGGTTGGAATTTTTATATTCTACAATAAAAGATTACAAATCATCCAGAAAATTAAGATACTTGGAAACAACTTTGTCTTGGAGGATTTCTACTTTCCTTTTTATTTTGGTAATCAGTGGGATTGTGATATTTTCCTTGCATATTTGAATTATGATAAATTTCCCTTGATGCTTAAATGTTGTTCTGGAGTTTTGAAATCTATAAGTAATAATAGCTTTTATGAATCACTCAATTCAAATCACTTTTTTGTGAGTTTTGTTTGTTTAGGATACTTAGTGAATTCATTTACTGATAAGATTTATTGGATCCAGCAGTACCAATATTTTATTTCATCTTATATATCACTATTTTCTGAGTTCATAATGTTTGCAATTGCTCTTTCTTTCTCTTTTTTCCTCCATAGGATGCAGAAAATGCCATTGTGCACATGGGAGGTCAGTGGTTAGGTGGTCGTCAAATCAGAACCAATTGGGCCACACGTAAACCCCCTGCACCTAAAAGTACACAAGAAAGTAAGATATTACTATATACATTAAAATTTTGGCTACTTCACAAAACCACATATGAGTACAGTCTTAATTTCTTAAAATTTTATTAACCATTGCAAGACTCGTTTCATCTTGAATTTAACTGTCTGAAAATAATTGGGCTTTGATACAAGTATTTGGAGCTGTGAACCAGCTGGTTTTTATAGATCAAATCATAGTGTCAAGAAGGAAAATTCCATTTTGCCCCCCAAATGCGGCATATCTTAATATGTAGTAATCAGTTTTACAATACTGTACAATTGTAACAAAAAGCAACATTTTTGTTTTCTTTCTACATACAGATAACACTAAGCAGTTGAGATTTGAAGATGTAGTAAACCAGTCAAGTCCAAAAAATTGTACTGTGTACTGTGGAGGAATTGCTTCCGGGTTAACAGGTTCAGTGTTCGTTTTTCTGACCCTTTTCTCTGTGGCGCTTCATCACCGTTAGTGCCAATTTCATGATAAACATGAGCCTTAAATATTTTATTTGTATGTTTTTTTCAGATCAGCTTATGAGACAAACATTCTCACCATTTGGACAAATCATGGAAATAAGAGTTTTTCCAGAGAAGGGCTACTCATTTGTCAGGTAAAGTTCTGCCTGTAATATTATTACTCTTACGTTTGGCCCATTTCTTTCAGTTGTATTATTTGATCCCCTCAGGTATCAAGTTTATTTTGGTACTAATTTGCAATGTAGAACTTTCAACTACGTCATCATGTACTTTAGGGTACCAATGCCAAATCAGCAGTTAAAAACTAATGAGCATCTGTGTTATTTACTGTGTCTTTTTTTAAAAAAAAAGGAAACACTCCTCTTCCTCTCTTAGATTTTCAACCCATGAGAGTGCTGCGCATGCCATCGTCTCGGTGAACGGCACTGCGATTGAGGGACATGTTGTTAAGTGCTATTGGGGTAAAGAATCTCCTGATATGACTAAAAATTTCCAGCAGGTAACTCACTTTTTCATAGCGCTCCTTAAGGTTCCCATCCCACATGTCTGCACCAAAGCTTTAGACACTGAGGGAAACGAAAAGCCAAGCACATAGCCGCTTTCAGTTGATGTTATTGATGCTATTTCTAAAGTGATTATTTTGCGGTATTAACTGAATCTTAATACTTTCTTTTCACAGGTGTCACCACCCCAATAAACTTAGACAATGATAAATAACAGAGTCCTATTCACATAAGGGTGCTTACTTAGTTTTTCTCTTCCTTGTCTCCCACTTTCTTCAAATACTGTGGTTCTTTCTTGTTCCCTAAAACCGTAACTTGCTTTTTCCTAGGTCGACTATAGTCAGTGGGGTCAGTGGAGCCAAGTTTATGGAAACCCACAACAGTATGGACAGTATATGGCAAATGGGTGGCAAGTCCCGCCTTATGGAGTGTACGGGCAACCGTGGAATCAACAAGGATTTGGAGTAGAGTAAGTGGGTTTTTCTAGTACAGAAACAGATGGTTCTGAAAAGAGAGAAAAGAGTGTATTTTCTTAGGGAGAACTCGAATTGTATATATCGAACTATGTGGAATTAGAAGCATTTAGAAACCTTATGAGGAATGATTTATAATGCTAAAAATTTGCTTTTTATAACCTAGGTAAAAAGGGAGGTTGGGGTAACTCGGTGTGTCCTGCTACCTCTAAAAGCAGTTGGCAGAATTTGATTTATATTTGTAATATACTGTTTCATCTACTTATTTATTTTTGCATGGAAAAGGTCTTTATCTAGGTATGTTCAGAAATTTCATGATTTATACCTGTTGGCTTGTGTGAGAAGTCTCAGATTTATCTGATACGAAGTAGCTTGCTTTTTTTCCTTTTTGATATTGAGTGGGTTGGTCTCTTGCACTTTTCTACCTCCGCCAGCCCTTTATTTTCACCCCTTCCTTTTCTTTCCAATGTGTACTACTGTTTTTGAAACTTCTTGTAAATTCATATGCTTTGTGCAGTATGCGGTAGGTAGATAATATATTGAATCATTTGTTATTTTTTAAAAATTAGTTTTGAAATACCATTCAGAGAAGTTATCGTGTTAAGTTGTGGTTATCTTCACAAAAATTTAAAACTAATATTGGAATATTATTCTATATATAATATTCCAATTCCTATAAGTTGTATAGTACAAGTTTCCTTGCCCTTTGTTGTAGGTTTGTTGATTTCTTGTTTATTCTGTAGTTAGGCTCAGCTTGATTTTTGTATAAATATATAATTTTTCTCTTGTGTTTGCTGAAGATTCTATTTTTTTCTTCCAAGTCAATCACCTTCTGCTGCTTGGATGGGTGGATTTGGTGCTCAGCCTCCCCAAGGACAAGCTCCTCCCCCCGTAATACCTCCTCCTAACCAAGCTGGATATGGTATGGCAAGTTACCAAACACAGTGAGCTGGGACTCTAAACAAAATTGTAATTCATGATAGCTTCAGTATCCTGTGACATTCTGAAGACATGGAAGTAGACATCGGAAAATGAAAATATTTATTTTAAAAATTGAAATGTTTGGAACCTTTAGCACAGCTTTGCTTTGGTGAAGGACACATGTCTTCTAGTTCTGCCTTTTTAAGTTTTTGTTCATGATGGATATGAACATGATTTTTCTTTGTGTACAAAAACTAAAATAAAGTCAATAAAGACAATTCTTGACTACAAATTTTGATATAATAGGAGAACTGGGTAATCCATTTTGATTCTTAGATACTATTCCATTTTTATCTGGCTCCTCAGTATTTTAACTCACTGTGTTTTTAAAAGAGCAAAAAAAGGGAGGATCATGAATAACTGGGAATCACATATAAGTTCATCCTGAACCTTGCTACTACTCCCTTCCCCTACCCTGAGGTGGACCACATTCGAAGTCAGCAGAAAAAAAGTGTGATATTGAGAAGAAATGCATGGTTTTGGAGTCGCTTTGGAGGAAATATTTATTCTATGCCTAAAGAAACTGAAGCCAGACTGATAAAGAAATTTTGCAGCCTAAATAAGAAACAGCGTTGTGTGAGTTACTTGAGCAAATCTTGGTGGTCCACATTAAGACCTATTTTTAAAACTTTAAAAAGTGTTATTAAAACTATAGTAAATTACATTTCATTTGGGGGTGGGGGATTCCAAGTATGGTGTTTGTATTAAAGTCAGACAGTCATACTTGTGCTTTTACATGAAGTTTAAACGATATACATTGTAAATATTGAGTAACGACAGTGTTTAAAAAGCATGCTTCAACATAGAAGTAGCAGCAATGTAATTATTTGAAGTAACACTTAACGCACTCCATTGCATTGAATGCAGTGGATTGGTAAGAATGTTTAAGACATTTCCAGGTTGGCTACTATGTAAAATTAAAATTATACAAATTACTATACAGAAAAGGCCTTAATTTTAATTTCATATAAATCTTTGATGCATTAGTACATTTTAAAATGTCATTGGAAATTAGATTTTTTTTTCTTTTTTTTATTTACATTACTTGGTATGTAAATACCTTGATTAAAACCTTGTAAACCTATTTCAAGATTCCTATAAGTTGTATAGTACAAGTGTTTTTTAAAAATCTTGGTGTTTTTTAAAATTAGATATATTTTGCCCAAGAATTTTTTTTAACAAGATTGCTAAAGCATCTTATTTAGACAGTTCAATCTACCAATTTATAATTGGATATTCAGCTTAAATAGTACACAGAGTTGTGACTTTTATTTTTAATTTGTTCTCCTTGTGTGGGTAGTGTGCATGGGATGACGAGCCTGAACAGAGGCTGAGTTGTGTGAGTGCAGAATTTGTAAATGAACTGGTTGGGTAGATGTATAAGATTGAAGTTTGCTTCTGAGGTATTTTTCAGGCTATGTGGATAAAAATCTTCCTCAAATTTTTATCATAACAGGAATGTAAAAGAGAGAAAATCCTATGTATTTGAATTCTGACAGCTAGAGGGTGCAAATGTTTAGGCAGTGCATTTGAAATGTTTTGAGGCCTGGGCACCAAAGTGAGAAAACCCTTTACAATTAAGTAGGAAATTGCAGCTAACACCCACAGATCACTATTTTTTAAACTTTTGAAGTCTTACAATTAGCTTTGAAATAATGATGGTTTTATAAATTGGTCACCACAATAATTTTGGTATTATTTTCTTTCTTTCCCATTTAGAAATAAAACCAAATGTTATTAAACCTGAAGATTCACAGGTCTGAAGTTCTTCATCTTTGGGCCAAATTTTTATGGCACTTTAGTTTTAACCACAGTACTCTTCTATGATAAAATTTACCCTTATTTCTTTTGTTCACAGATAGTGTCTTTGGGGATATTATGGAAAAGTTGCTTTATATTTTATAAGGAGAACACTCAAATTATATCAATTATGCCTCCTAGTTAAAATTTTCTTGAATATATGTGAAACTTGAACGATTAAAGACTTTTTTAATATATTGAAAAAAGCCTATTAAATTCTCAGTTTGCCTTTTTTGGTCTGCCAGTAAATTAAACAGCTAATTGTGATAACAGCCAAATACAGCTACAATGTTTCCTAGTTGTATCTTCTAGGATTTAATAAAAGTATCAGGACAGGTTATATTGCCATAGTAAACACATGACTGAAGTGTCCTTCGTCTTAATCTAAAAGAGAACAGGATCTCATGATCAGCTCAGTGAATGGATATTATTTCATATTAAACGGCTTTTTAAACATAAAACCACTTATCCAAATGAAATGTACCATTTTAGAATACAACTGTCAAGTTAACACAGACTTGAGACGATTTTATAACAAAGTGAAGTCAGTGCTGCCTTGATCCAATCTAAGCCTAAGAACCGTTGCCTTTTCCATGTTCATTAAAACAACAGCAGAGATTCTTTGGCATGCAACAGATGTTTCTTATTTTATAATTATTTTGAGATTTACTTTGGTGATGTGTTTTTGACTGCCATCTTCTTTGCTCTAATAATCTCTCTACTAATATTTCCATCCATGGCATTCCCACTTGATTTTTATGTCTGCTGGCAGTTAGAGGCTAAAATGACTGGCCAACATAAGCCAAAGCTGTAAACCACAGTTGAAGTTAAGTCTTTCAATAAAGACTAGACTATATGATAAGTGGCTTTTATTTATTGTCGTTTATTACATTATTCTTTCCAGGCTGCCATGAAATAAGCAGTTTTGTTTTAAGTTACAGTAAAGTATGTGGAGTATACACTCGGGACCTATTTCTGCGTTCTGTGTAAACGTTAGCTTTGTTGAATTAAAATTTGACTTCTGGATATGAAGGAGTAGAAGTTTGCATCCTTCTAAATGTATGCTCTGTTAAATATCAATATGGTAAAATCTCATTAATTTAGAGCACAAATGATGGAAACCATTATTTTACCATGTCTACATTGATCTTTGGTGGTAGGTAAAGATGACATTTGACAAAGAGGAACTAAGAATTTAGTAAATTATCCAGACACTTTGCTAGCAGGTATGCCCAAAATAAATCTTACCTATTAATTAAAAGTCAGCATTTGGGCTTCCACTTAATATAAACATTTAATTTGCATATTTATTATATATTGGAAAGCTGCAAAAGTGACCTTAGACTTTTACTAGTTTATGTAAGCCACTTCATAAGTGGCCCAAATGAGCAGGTTTGTTTAAATATGAATTCTATTGTGTAGCAACAAAATGTCCTTAATTGTATTCAGATAGGTTACTATGAATTAAATTGCTATCTATGCCATTTTTAAACAAGGAAATGTGAATAATCATGACTTTTTAAAAATGTGTTATTCCAAATTGTAGTTGCTGATATTTAAATGCCATATTAATATGAAACCTGGACTAATTAAATTGGGTCTATTTTGAAAATTACTGCATGACTAGAAACTAATTCACAGGTTACTTTGTGTAACTATCTCTTTTGGGAGCAAGAATGACTTGGTTTTAGAATTTCCTAAATGTGAAGGAAGTTCAATTTATATATAAGAAATAGAGGAGGGAGAACTATATATATTTGGTGGTTTTTTTTAAATCTTAGAAAAAAGAGAAGGGGCACAATAGTAATTTATCCTTTTGTCATATTAGGCCTTTGTTGGAGGGAAGAGACGTTCGTTAATCCACTAATGTTCATAGTTTGGTTTTTAAACAAGAATGTCAGAGTAACAGTTGACAGAAGGCACGTATCTAATAAATTATTAATGTTCCAACTCGGTTGTAATACATAAGCTAAATTATAACTTTTCCAAATTGCATTTTCTTTTCGAAATTTTACTAACCATTGTTTCTCTGGGAAAGTGATCCTCATCGACTTTCTTGAAGTCATCTTGGAAAGTTTGCCAAACATGAATAAAACAAGTGTATCGGACAGCCGTTAGAGGAAAGCCAGGGTAATTTTATGTTGAAAAGTAATGTCTGTCCAGCTGTTGATTTTGCAGCTGGGCTTGGCTTGCCTGTGGACCTGTTTTGACACTGCTTTGTTCTTCTGCGCTGACAAGAGTTTACAGAGAGCCTGGTTATCAGATGGTCTGTAGAATTGTATTTTTGAGGTACAGCAGGTTTTGCTATATACCACACGTGCTCAACTGTGACTTTTTTGTTTTCTGTTCCTATATATCTTTCTTCCTTGGTTTTCAATTTACCAATGAAGAGAAGTTCAAAACCATCTGGACAAAATGGGCATGAAATACATAGCCATATGCAACTGTGCTTGTTCTGAGAATTGATACTAATATTGTATAAATTTCAGATTTTTCACAGTTTATTTTACTGCTTAAGAATTATGACTTGAACAGCTCATTGTATGAGTTGAATGATTTATATGATTACTTTTGCTTACAAAAATAAAGCTAATCCATAAGTCAACACAGCCAAACAAAATTGAGAAAGCCCATTTGATGTTAGTTTTCTTCTTTTAGAAAAGGACTGAACTTGCAAAAATATTTTTAGCTAATTTCCTTTGGCTGGGTTATATGTTAGCCTATGGCCCAGCTCCTCACGTATCTGATGAAGATTCGGCAGGTAAAGGAGTGGTGTGACTAGGATAATGAAGGGAATTCTTTATTCAGAAGAATGTTGACATGGGAAGGGACAACCCTGGGCAGGGGTAGGAGGCCATGCGTGATAATGACCATCAGGGCTTGGGTGTTGATACTTAATATGTTATTAGTTTAACACTGCACATTTTATCAAGAAGACTAAGAGATTTACCAGGTTATTGAAAATAAAATATTGCTAACATCTTTTATTTATTGGTCCTGATGATTTTTACTCAATTTTCTTTAGGGTGTGTTTTTATTAATGTATCTACTTGTGTATTAGAATGTTGGTCAAATGCTATAACTGGGACGAGGATATCTTTCAAAATCTGCATTTAGTTTATTAAAATCAGATATCTTTTATTTTTTAAATGAACCATTCCCAGGTTGCTTTGCTATTTTTATGTCTTCGGTTATGTCAGTCTCTTCATTAGCGTGTAAGCCCCGTGGGGGCAGGGACTTGCTTTTGATAACTACACGAACCCTAGGTCTTACTTACATTAACAATATGTGGCACATGGTAGGTGTTCAGTAAATGCCGAATGCATGAACACTTGAAATAAAGGTAAACGTGTGTTTTAGTCTCCCTCATAAAACCTGCTTGAGCGGAACTTGATCAGGGGCATCTGGGTGCTTGTTCCAATGCGGATTTGGAGGCTACACAGTCGTGGTTGGAGGGAATCTGGGCTAAAACTAGTTGGAGAGGGTTCCTTTTTTCCTCTTCTGACTTGTCAGAGGCAGAAAACCCTGTTGGCCACAGTCCCACATTTCCCAGAAAATCTAGTTTTTCGGAGTTCTTGATCTTTGTGATTGCTACCTAGTATAGTTTGTCAAGCATCTTTCAAAGGCGACGAGGATGTTCTAATGGTAACGCACCGGGGTGTACCCACCAGGAACCAAAGCTGCCCCTGCATGACGCTCTTGGCGAATGTGAGTGTCACCGGGCGTGGCGCTGGGTAGTTTGGGGAGGGTTAATGTTTTAGGAAGAAGGGCTACCCCAAGGCAGAATTGGGTCGAACAGACAACTTGGAAATAGCCGTGGCAAGTGATAGTTAAGATTTCTGAAGTGTTACTTATATCTCTAGCACATAGTCTGGTGCTTCAGCATATTCACTGATAAACTGGTTAGAATAGAAGGAAATTAATGGTTTAAGTGAGAATAAGATGACTAAAGACTCGCAGCCTTAGGTAATAATGTGAACTGTTGCTCCTCCATAGTACGGTGTCCTTGTGAGTGCTCAGTTAAAATAGTATGTATTTAAAATTTGCTTTGCCCTTCTGTCGCGAAGGGTGAATGTTTATCGAAGGCCTTGGATTCTATGTACTTAGTTTGGTTGGATCTGAAATGTGCCTTGAATCTAGTTAGGCTGTCAAATGCAGATGTTTTAAATTCTAATATATCGAGAAATTACTTGCATTTACTCTCAGGTATTTATAACCTTACTCAAATTTATTATCTCTTTCAAGCAAATGCTTTGTTTTGACATGAAATTTGGTGATGATTTTATTAGACTTACTGAACTGCAGAAACGACCAAAAAAAAAAGTGTCTTGTCAATCTTGCCTTCACCTGCTCCCTCTTCGTACCCTAGTCCGAACTGTCACCTTCGATGTGCTCTATGCAGTAGCTTCTTCTCTGGTCTGTGGACTTAAAAGCCAGAACATTACACAGAAGAGCACACATCACTGCACAGCTCTGAATTTTCACAAAGCAGACACGTTCGCGTGTGGCTCCCAGATCAGGAAATGGGATATTGCCAGCACCCCAGAGACTTCCGTGTTCTCTCTGCTCTCTGGCCTCACCTCTTCCCCTAGAATAACCAGTCGCTAGCCTGATTTCTATGACCATAGCTTAGTTTGCTTGTTTTTGAACTATAGAAATATGGAATTAAGCATTATACATTCTTTTGTATCTGATTTACTTAATACTATGAGTTTCTAGTTGCATGTCGCTAAGTTTTTCCATTTTGTAGTACTGTGTTAATGTGCCACAACTGATCTATTCTACCATTTATTAAACACTTGGATTTCCATTTGGGAGTTACGTATAGTGCTGTAATGAATTTTTATAAATATCTTAGGGAACATTTCTGTCGAGTACATATACTTAGGGAGGCAAGTCTGGGTTATAGGATGTGTGTCTGATCAGTTCAGTAGACGTTGCTCAACAGTTTCCCAAAAACGGTTGCATCAGTTTGCACTTGCAAGCAGCATATGAAAGCTCCAGTTACTCTCCGCATTTCCAGCCCTAGATATTATCGGTCTTTATCCTGTTCTGGTATCTTACCTATGTCTTACGTAAGCTTTTAACCCTTCTAGTTTTTCTACACAACAGCCAGAATAACTTCATAACTTTTAATTTATTGTTATGTAAGTAATTCTTAAGCATGATACATAATTCAAAAGATACAAAAAGGGTATACAGTAAAAAAAATTGTCCCTCCTACTCATCCCTCCTAGCCATCTAGTTGCCATCTCAAGGGGTATTAATGTTACCAGCATCTTATATATTTTTATATATATTCATATTTTTTATATATGTTATATATACTCTCTTTTTCTAAAAATGATAGCATGTTGTATAGACTGTTCTGCGTCTTATTCACTTAATAAAATTTAGAGATTATTCTATAACAGTTGCATTAATTTTAAAAAAGCACCTACTAACACATAGCCCAAAAATACCTCAATAACATCCCATTGCAGTTAGCATAAAATCCGAAGGTTTTAACATGGCTTTACATAGCCTTGCACCACTAGCTGCCTGCCTACCCATCTAGCCTCTCTCCCTTTCTCCCTCTTTGTTAGCCAGCTCCAGTCGCCCTGGCTATCTTTCAGTTCCTCTTATTCATCAAGCTTTCCCACCTCAGGGCCCTTGCATATGTCTCCTTAATCTAGAAAGCTCTTTTTTCCATCGTCTACCTGGCTATTTTTTTTTCTCCATAAAAGTCTTCCTTGACTGCCTCATTTCCATATCCAAGGATCACTAGTTACACTTTCATTGTCCCTTTACTTTTTTCTTTATGATCCTTGAATCAATAAACATTTACGCGTTTATTTCATTAATGATGCTCTACTAGATTATAAATTCCACAGGGGTAGGAATTTTGTCTTTTATATACAACTCTCATAGTGCCTGTGTATTAGATGCTTAAGGAATAGTAAATTTGCAGAGTATTACTTATACAAAAGACTTCATGGCAAATAATAACAGTAATAATAAAGTAGGACTGGGGACCGAAGGGAAGGAAATGGATGCATTGTGTCCAAAATCAGAGCAGTAGTTTGGCTATATCCATTAGAATAAGGTAAATGCATTCATAAAGGAAGCAGTTGAAGTCATTCTGTTTCCCAGCGCACAGTTACTGCACCTCCCACCTTGTTGCTTAGTTAGACATCTCCCAAGGTCAGGTGGGCCACTGAGAGCTTCCTCTGGCAGCCTGTGTAGCTACTGCTGGTGATGGGAGTCTCTGAGTACTCGGCCATTGTGGGGAACAGGCAAGTTGGCTTCTTCTCAGGAGCTCCTCTTGGCGTTCCGGAAGGTGTTTGTGGTGGTGGCTGGAAAAGAAATCTCCACGGGAAAGCTAGTCTGGGTACAGACTTTGCCTTCCGCGGGCCCTGGCATGCGTGTCCCCTCTCTTTCCCTCTTTCCCACTGTCAGCTGGTACTATGTATGCTGTCGAATGGGCCCTTGCTCATCTGCTCCCTGATGGACTACAATAAGGACAGGGAGTTCAAATGCAAAAATAAGTAGAAATCTAAAATTAACAAAGGGATCTTGACGTTAAAAATTTTTTTCAATGTTTTTTTCAATGATCTAGTCTACTATATACATTTTTAAATATTAGAAAATTTTAGATAATTATTTCCTTTTTTTTTCTTCCAATTTTCAGTAACTCACCTTAAGCTGAAAACTACTGTGGATATAAAAAGCGTGTGTGTGTGTGTGTATTATCCAAAAGAAAAAGGACAAACTAGAAAAGAATAAGTGATGGCGAGGAAATTAAATCACTTGTGCACTGTTGGTGGGATTGGTAAAGGTGTTTTGAAAAACAATATAGAGGTTCTTCAAAAATTAAAAATAGAATAACTATATGATCTGGCAACTGCACTTCCTGGTGTATACATTTATACAAAAGAACTGAAAGCAGGTACTCAAAGAGACACTTATACACCCACGTTTATAGCAGCACTAGTTACAACAGCCAAGAGATGAAAGCAACTCAAATGTCCATCGATGGATTACTAGATAAACAAAATGTATGTGCGTACACTGGAATATTATTCAGCTTTAAAAGGAAAGAAATTCTAACACATGCTATAACTCATGAACTTTAAAGACACTATGCTAAGTGAAATAAGACAGTCACAAAAGACAAATACTATATGATGCCGCTTCTGTGAGGAATCTAAAGCTATAAACTCAGACAGAAAGGAGAGTAGTGGTTGCCAGGGGCTGAGGAAAGCAGGGAGAGGGGAATGTTTAATGGATGTAGTTTTAGATTTGCAAGATGAAAATGTCCTGGAGATCCGTTCCACAGCCATGTGAATGTTCATAACCCTACTGACCCATACACTTCGAAATGGCTAAGATGGTAGATTTTATGTTGTGTATTTTCACCATAGGAAAGTATATAATTTTTAAAAAATCATAATACATTTAAAAATAATAAACGGCAGAATCATTACTGCTTGATACTCTTTTCCTTTCAGATCTGCCACTGCTCTCCAAATTCTCATTCTCTCTCATAGAGTTAGAGTCTCTGCGTAAATTTATTCAGTTTCCTGTTTGTTAGGTGGCTGTTCTTAGACACTTTTCCTTTTGAGAAGTCCTGCTCTTCCACGTCTTTCTTTACCCCATCAAGTGTCCATTTTATAGGACAGAACTTCGTCATCGCATTCAGTGAGTTACCAAATCGCAGCTGGTCTTCAGTTTATCAGTGGATTCCTGCTTGACTCAAATTGCTTTAAGGTGATTTTAATCTGGCATTTTTAATCTAATGGCATAAAAATATTAGACATGAAGAAATAAGGTGGGTCACCAACCTCAGCAACACTAGGAGGCATTTAAAATGCCTGCAAAATATAGCAGATTATAGTCTTTATTTCTCAACTGCCACATATCCATTTAGCCTATAAAGTCAGAAGTGGTATGTTTGCACTTGGAGAATTTACTGCCGTTTATGTTAAGGGTGAAAAAACTTTCTGGTGACCCTGACTAAAAAAGGTTGAGGGAAGTGGTAGCTGAGAACAGACTTGGCCTCCGCTGGAAAGATTGTTTGATGTTGTAAATAGCGCCTGGCCACAAATTTTACCTGTATCTCTAAATCCCTTCAAAATATGGACTGGATCCCAAATGGCACTTGATAGCCTATTATGTAAATATGTGGGTTTACAGTTATTAAAGAAAGTACCTTGGCACTTATGACTGGAAGTATATATGAAACGAAGCACTCTTAATGGATTCTCCATTCTTTATCAGCGGAAGTCATCTCATGATTCTGACAACCACAAATTCTTGCTATTTGCATTCTCATAAAGGTAACTCCTTTTCGGGGAAACGTCTTTGGGCTTCAAACTTTCGATCTGATGACCAGGTCTCTGTGGAATTAATACCTACTTGTAAGAGATGTAATGTGTACAGACTGCCTCCAAAATGCATTTATCCAACTGCTGTGCCAACAATTCTCACTGCTTTTCAGCTCGCTTGTGAACTCATTTAAATATGTAAGTATGTATGCAGACATATATACACATGTATTTTTCCACCCCGAGTATCTTCAAAATCTGAGTTATGGCTTTTATATCAATTCAGCTTTTTTTTTCTTTAGGATGCAAAACTTCACATGTAATATTTCTTTAACACCTGATGAAAATATCAAACTTGTGAGCCAACGTATGTTTTCTGAGAACTTGGTCAATATATATCTAGAAAATAGTGATTCAGGAAAGTTTCCATCTGGCTAAAATTTAAGCAAGAACAAAATGATTTGCAGTCCCTTAAACTTTGTCAGATGATTTGTTGTTTACTACTTTTTCTTTCTACAACCAGGTATAAAACAGCTTTTAGGTGAAATCTTATGGCTGATCAAAAAACAGTTGGAAATCATAAACAGGAATATTTTGATAGATGAAAATCTTTTTTTGAAGATGGCTTTCTATTTCTCAGTTGGTTTTTATGATTTAAAAAAACACTTTAAAGAAGTTTTAGAGATTAGCTTATAAACATAGATAGCCGGAAGACTTTTAATAAAAACCATTAAAACTTTTGTATTTTAAAATATCAATTAAAAACATCATTTAAAAAAATTTTTGTAAATGAATTCTGTCTTATGGGGCTGACTTGCAAAATATCCATTGTTTTTATTAAGTAGTAATGAATATTTGTGGCTGTATTATACGATGGCCATAAACTTTAGTAATGTTACCTATTGCTCTTATAAAGTGAATCTCTTTTAATTACGCCAGTTTTTACATATCAAGAATTCGAAAGGTGTGTTCATCTTAAAAAGGAGTCATCTTTAATCCTCTTCCCAAATGCCAATGTTTTTGAAGTCACGTTAGGGCACAGTTTCTAAGTCCCACCAGTTCGAGGGCCTATTTTATGCCCCTTTCCGTCCCCCAGCACTTCGCGGCTGTATCACCCGCCTCATTCTGCCCATTTTCATCAAATAACTTCGGGCAGTTTCCAAAAACCAGTTAGGTCCGTGAGGTATGGCTCACTATTAGAAATACCCACGAGACGACGGCATTCCAAAGTTTTTAAAGGGTCTGAGCAGCGGCAGCTGTCCAGTTGCCTGGGTAGAGTGTCTGTGTGAGCACACCGAATGGACCAGCACCTTGTGGGAAATGAGCATGATTGTTCAAACAAACAAACAAACAAACAAACAAAAACTCACAACAGCGTTTTTATGTTACGGCTGTGCCTTATTTGTGTATTGTGAGTGTGTGTGCACACATGCTCTTTTTTTTTTTTTCCCCAGAGGAGATTTTTGTATCTAGATTTGAAGGAAGGTCCGGGTGAAGATTCTCGGAAATGCCAAACCCCTTTCTCCTCTGACATTTAAAAATAACACGAGGGTACAGTGTTACAGAGTAGACACAGGGAACGGTGATTTTTTTTTAAACATTATTTTCTCATGGGTGTGAGACAGTTGTGTGAAGGGCACAGGGAGCCAAGGGACTTGAATTCTAGCCCAACTTTATCACCTGGACCTGTGACACTGAGCAGTTCGTCAGGCCTCTCAATTTCCACATCTGTAAATTCCTGTATCACGAGGTTCAGTGAAAATGAAAATATGTGTGAGTGTGCTTTCTCAGTCCACACAGACGACAATTTTACTGGCTGTTGGTGCTCTAGCCACCATTCAGAGGCAGTCTGGGAGAGCAGTTAAGACCCTCTGGGGGCATTAAATGGAAACAGCATTTAACACAGCTCTGAGAACAGAGCACGTAGTAAATGCTCAGTGAAGTCCAGCCCTTCCTGTTACCGGTAATGTCATCAAGTCTCACCTCTTTTGTTTGTTATGCGCTGGGTGCATGCTGATTACTAGAATTTTTTTAAATTAATTTTTATTTTCGTTAGAATGATATCTAAGATACGTACAATAGTTTAGAAAGTCAAATAGTTATTGCAAGTCAATGGAACTCCTCATCACCTTCCTCTCCCAGGCTTGCTCCTCAGAGGACACTATTTAAAAATTTGGGCTGTTTCTTCCAGTGTTTACCTCCCTATATCATGAACAATATTCATATACTGTTGTTCCTTGATGCGACAATTTTAGAATATTTCTGCTGGCTTCCCGCTACGGTAGAGGAAGATTTAGCTGTCTTATTTTCGCTCTCCTCAGTTCTCCTCCCCCAAATATATCAAAATTTTCACCTAATAGTGTTTACTAATTATGACCATGTCAATAACTGATCACGAGGAGTATATTTTGGTTGATTACTTTCTTGTGTGGTGGTTTTTTTCCCCCCTGGAATTAATAATCGTCTGAATTTTCTTTGCTTAGTTTTCTATATACTTGTCCGTAATTTGAACCAAATACAGCAACGGACTTAAGAAATGCTTTTCAGTACAATTTCTAAGCATTCTAACCCATCCAACGAGGCTCCTGGGGCTTTCTCTGTCGTGCTTCCGTCTGGACCGGCTGCCGCGGCTCCGTCACACACTTGTCATGCTAACAGGGACCTGCTTCTCTCGCGGTGGGTGCCCTGTACCTGGGAGCCTGTGTTTTCCTCCTTTTGCATTTCTTCATTTTCGTTGCAGCATGTCCTCCAGAAGTTTTCCAACAAGTTCAAGGACGATTTGACTTCTGAACCTTTGTAAGTGACCCGATTTTGATCTCGTCAGTTAACAACATTTTTAATCATCGTGTCGAGATGTCATTTCCATACCATGGAGTTCAACCATTTAGAGTGTACCATTAAATGGTATTTAGTATATTTACAGAGTTGTGTGACCACTGCCATAATCTCATTTTAGAACTTTTCCATCATCCCCAAAAGAAAGCTTGTACCTATTAACAGTCACCCCTCATCCTGTCAGGCTTAGGTACTTTCTACAGATCTGCCTATTGGGACTTTATATAAATGTGATCACACAGTATGTGGAATTCTGTGATGTTCTCTCACCTCGAGAGACCTTTTTTCGGTTCCTGCCGTAGCGTGCCTCATGAGAGGGCTTTATGCCTTTTTATTGCTGAATAATATTCTATCGTATGGATATAGCACGTTGGTTTATCCATTAATCAGCTGATGGGTATTTGGGTTGTTTCCACTTTTTGGCTATTACCAATAATGCTGCTGTGAACATTCATGTGGAAGTTTTAGTGTAGACAGTTGTTTCTATTTCTCTTGGGCAGAGACGTAGAAGTGGAATTTCTGAGTTATACGGTAATTCCATGTTTAACTTTTTGAGGAACTGCCCAACTATTTTCAAAGGGGCCCTATCATTTTACATTCTCAACTTGTAAGTGATTTTATAAACACCTTTATCCAGGTACAACTGACATATGATGAAATACACATAGGTAAGATATGCAATTTAAGTTTTGACCTATGTATACATTTGTGAAACCACCACAATCAAGATAATGAACATACCCATCACCCCAAAACTTTCCTCTTGGCCCTTGGAAATCCATCCTTACCACCACCTCTAACCCCACTCCCAATTATCCCCAAGCAACCACTGATCTACTTCTCTTGTCATATATGGTTTAGTTGGCTTTTCTAGAATTTTCCTGAAATGGAATTATACTTGTATTTGCCTGGCTTTTTTCACTGAGCATAACTTTGAGATTCATCCACACTGTTGAATATATCAATAATTCATTTATTTTTTATGATTGGTTCTGTTGTACCACAATTTGTGTGCCCATTCGGCTGGTGATGGACATTTGCTTCAGTTCAGGGATATTACAAATAAAGATGCTACGAACATTCTCGTATAGGTCTTTGTATAGACCTATGCTTTCATTTTTCTTGGGCGAATACCTAGAAGTAGAATATTTGGATTGTATGGGAGGTATACGTGTGACTTCTAAGAAAACTTCCCAACTGTTTTCCAAAGTGGTTGTATCATTTTATATTCCCACCGGCAGTGTGCTCTTTGCAAGTTCTTGGAAATTATCTACGTCTTGTAATTTCATGCTGGTGTACATTGTGCTGACTGTGTGGGCTCTTTCAATTTGGAGATTTTTTTTCAATCTTGGCAATTTTCTTGAATTATATCTTTAATTTCCTCTCCACTCTTTTCTCTGTGAAGTCCTTCTGGAAATCCTATTACTTGACTGATTCTCTAACTTTTTTTCTCTCCTATTGTACAGTTCATTTTCTCTAATTTTTTAGATTTTCTTGACTGTTTCTTCAAAACTCGTTTTTGAAATGTTTTGTTCCCACCTCACTTTTACACTCCAAGCCGTCTTTCTTGTTTTATGGATGTGATAGGTAATTCTCTAAGACAATTATAGGTTTTTAAAAAGGCTTATTCTACGCTACTGTCTTTCCTCTGAATTCTTCTGTTCGTTACGATCTCTCTTTCTCCCTCCCTCTCTCTCTCTCTCTCTCAATTGGAGGCATTATCGAAATGTCTGTGGTCCTTTGGTGTTCTCTATATTTGAGAGGGAGCCAGTCAAAAGCTCAGAAGTTGTACCTGTGAAATAGGCCATGACAGTGTATTTCTGTAATGAGTTCCATGTTAGCTTTGGGGAGCCCCAAATGTTAATATCTGGTCGTTGTTTTGCTTATTTCATTTGGAGGGAGATAGTAAATTATTCTAGAACACCTGGCTGCTGGCCTGCTGGTCACAGGGAGGGGAAGAGGCCTCATAACTACAGACACGGCCTTTCACTTAACTCACCTGTAGCCTAGAGCTTCATTTGCACCGCAGCTCAGCCACTGACCCCTAAGTCTACAACCTCTATGCCTCCATATTTCTCCCAATAGTTTCTGGTTTCCTGGGGTGGGGTGGGGTGGGAGGGTGCCTGAGGCCTCCTTATACAGACATTTTCCCAGCGCGTGCCTGCCCTGCCGTCTGCGGCCCGGTGCCCTTCAGTCCTGAGTTTGTGTGAGGCTCTGCTGGGTGAACCCACCTCTTCTCACGGGCCCCCAGCTGCCTGCACTCGGGTTGTAGCTCCTTACTCTTATTCAGTCAGTTTCCGCTTCTCCATCTGCTTTCTGCTGGGTTGAAATCTTTCATTATTGCCCCCTTTCCACACACCTTGTCCAGGTGGGTCTACACCTTATTATAAAAATATGCCTTATTTTTAATGTCTTTTCTGTCACCTTAGTGGACTTTTGGGAGCGAGAACGTAAGTGTTTCTTCTCTCGATCATCGACACATTTTTGCTGAGTGCTTACTGTGTGACAGGCACTCTTCAAGGTGCTGGGACAGGAAAGCTTACGTTCTAGGGAGAAGGGAAGGTGGCGTGAGTGTAGGGACTGTATGGAGAAACAGACAACAAATGTAGTAAGTAAGTAACATACTACGTTAGGAGCGGATACATACCAGACAGAAACATGTGACTGGGCTGGAGGAAAAAGGGGCGTGGAAGTCCAGGGGGTGGGGCTGCCATGTTAAGCGTTGATGAGGTGACATTCGGATTAGAAAGACCTGAGGAAACTGCGGGTGCATGTACGTGCACGTGCACGCCCAGGGTGGAGTGTTAAAGGCGGCCACTGCACAGGCCGTGAGGCGGGCGGAGGCGGCTGGGTGTAGAGGGGACATCTGGCAGGTGCGAATGAGTGAGGACAGAGAGGGACAGGGCGTCAGAGGAGAGTGGAGGTCTCTGCCACGTGGGGCCTCGTCCATCTTTACAAGGTCCTGGGTTTTCTCTCGGAATGACACGGGGAGCCCCAGTGCAGAGTACCCCGCAGAGGGTTGATATGGTGAGACTCGCGATAAGGTGAGACTCCCCTCGTTTCAAAACGATCGCTCTGGCCGCTGGCTTTAGAAGGGACTAGGGACGTCAGGGTGGAAGCAGGAAGCACCGTGAGGAGGCGGCGACCGAAATCACGGCGACTGGACGAGGGTGGCGTAGCGGGCGGGGGTGGAGGTGGTGGCCGCGTGGGCTTCCCGCCTTCGTTCGAGGACAGAGCCTGCAGGGTCACGTGCTGGTCAGATGTGAGGTGTGAGCAAAAGGATGATTGGAAATGACTCCGAGGTCATTGGTCTGAGCAACGGGGAGGGTGGAGCTGCCGGCCAGTGGGGCGGGTGTGGGCAGCAAGAGCACGATCTGTTTGGGACGTAAGCAGTTAGAGACGGCGGCTGAGGTGTCTGAGGGAAGGTGCCCGGCAGGCGGGCCCAGCCTGGAGACAGCAACGTGGGAGTTCTGTGGTATAAAATGGTATTTGACATGGGACTGTGGGTGGTAATGATGTGTCATGTGGGTTTGTCAACTGTAACAAATGTGCCATTCAGGTAGGGATGGCTGATAAAGGGGGAAGCTGTGCGTGGTGGGGTGGAGGGGAGGAGAGGGGAGAGGCACATGGGAGATCTCTGTACTTTCTGTTCAATTTTGCTCTGGATCTTAAACAATAAAGTCTTATCTTTAAAAATGGTATCAAAAGCCAGGACGCTTGGTAAGATGGCCAAGGGGTTAAGTGTACAAGAGTAGAGAGATCCAAAGACCGCGGGGTTTGCATTTAAGGGGAAGGGGAGGCGGTGGTGGGACAAGCACATGTGACAGAAGAAAAACTAGGAGAGCGAGGTATCCTGGGAGCCAAAGGAAGAAAGTGTTCGAGAAGGAGTGGGGGTTACCAGGGCCGGCGCGGACAGCGGGTCACATAAGACGAAGACAGAACCCACTGTTAGGGCCCCCAAGGGAGAAGTCATTGTGACCTTGCGAGAGCAGTTCAGTAGGGTGCTGGGATGGACGTCAAACTGGAGGGGGTGAGGAGACGGGGAGGGGACGAATGGGGGACAGTGAGTGCAGACGCCTCACTTAAGGCACCTGCTGAAAAGAGCGGGGGTGACACAGGGCAACGGAGGAGTTTTGTTTTTGTTTTGACATTGGAGAAATACAAGTGTGACTATGTGCTGATATAATTCGTCTGTCCTGTTGAGTAGGAATCCCAGTATAATCGAAAATGTACATAAAGCTCTTCCTTTTCAGGGCAATCTTCGTGGGTGCGGCAGGGTGCACGACAGAGAATGCCACAGCAAGACCACCTGCTTGTGACTTAGGAAACCTCGCATCACGTCGTAGAGTTCTAGCTAAAGCTGTCTGGGCCTCAGTTTCCTGATCTGCAGCATAATGTGCTCTCCAAGGAATTCTCCAGCTGTGATGTGGCGTGAATGTGGGACTTGAAATGCAAGGGAGATGAAAGATGGGAAAGGCAGTCCTAACGCTCACTCTTTCCATGGGAAATTAAGAGTTTATAGAAAGCAAAACTAATGTTGGCAAAGTGTGGGCTTAAATATTTATAGATTAAACCCAGCAGAGATCTGACCAGTTTCTAAGTTCTGATGCCCCCTCCTGATTTAAAAGCACATACACTGCAAAACATCTAACCACGAGGCCATACACCTGAAACTAATGTAAAATAATATTGAATGTCAACTGTAATTGAAAAAAAAAATAAAGTATATACACTGCAGAAATTTGGCCAAACAGGAAAATATAATAATGAAAATTAAACTCACTCATTATCCCATCATCTAGAGGTAAACACAGGGCTTACCTCAGAGATAATGCGGGTTCTGTTCCAGACCACCGCAATAAAGCCAGCACTGCAATAAAGTGAGTCATAATCTTTTTGCTGGTTCAGGCTATTGCCTTCAATTTGTAAAAAACTCATTTGTGGAGCACCATAAAGCGAAGCGCGATAAAATGTATGCCTGGACTAGTAACATTTTGGTGTAGTTTCCCACAAGCTGTCTATACATAAATCTTTATTTTCTCCTCTCCCTGATGGAAATTTTTCTCTATGTTTGTAACCTGATTTTTTTTTTTTCAATGAAAGCTTTGCCATGAGCATGTCCCTGCAACAGCAAATATTCTTTACACGGTTCTTTCAACTGTTAAATATTCCATCATAGGAATATACTACTGTAACTTAGTCACTCCATCAATGGGCATTCATAACTACCACAAACAGCACTGATACAAGAAGTGTTATGATGTTCAACTTCGCACATGAATCTTTGCAGGTTTTGTTTTTACTTTGGCATAAATTACCAGTTGTAGAATTATTGACTGGTCCGATGGGTATAAACATTTTGAAGGCTCATATCCGCATTGCCAAATATGCGTCTTAACACATCCGCCTCTCTTGCCTCTCCTCCAGAGAGATGATGACTTACTTTCCCCTTCACTGGGTGTGTGTCGAGGGCATCGCGGTTACTAACCCTGCCAACCTTCCACAGTTTCTTTAAGATGTGCCACTTTTCACTGCGAAGGCTAAAGTTTATTATTTGTTAAAATGGCATTGTAGGGGGAGTAAGAGTAATTCAGATTCCAGTGAATTTTTGTGTGCCTACATGTGCTGGGCACGATGCCAGATGCTTTCTTGTTTATTGCGAGTGAACACCACACCCTTCGAATGTAGGTGGCAATCTTTCCTTGTCCAATCCCATGAGGCTGTGTTTTTGACTAGGATTGGTACCCAGATCTCTTGACTTAAGTCAGACGCTTACTTATTTACTTATTGTACTATACCTCACCCGTTGCCAATGGCCTAGAATATTCTTTATAAGAGGCTCTAAAATGTATTCTATCATGAGACGCTACAATATATTCACAGCTTACCAATTTTTTAAAGTTTCTGTGTAGAATAAAAAATATCGAACTTCAAAGTCAATGATCACTCTGAAATTCTGAGACATCTTGGTCTCTTGTTCCTTGCCTGGTCTGAATGAAGGGTGTTCAACCAAAGGTGAGACCAGCAGGGGTAGGAAGGGGCCAAAGTCCTTGTTCTCGTCTTGCCCAGATTGGCTACTAATGTTTGTGGAGGCTTGAGATGAGCTACAAAGTGAGTGATGCTGTTTGTAGGGCGGGCGTCTTCAACCTGTATACAAACCACAGGCCTAACTGGATCATGTGCTGTGAGTGTGCGTGTGCGTGTGCGTGTGCATGTGTGTGTTTTGTGTGTGTGTGTGAGAGACAGAGAGAGAGAGAGAGAGAGAGAGAGAGAGTTTTCTTTTGGCTTTAGAACAGTGAGGCTTTATACTTTTATACACATTCAAAACCGGCTCTTGGATCTTTAGACATAAAACAGTTATTTATAGCAATTTCAGGACAGTCTTTTCAGGTCCTGAAAGAAATTGTAAACTGTGTACATGAAACCTTAACCACGGATCTTTCTTTTCGTCCTTACCATCTAATGTGCTGACAAGGCAGATAAAGTGATTTGAAGCTGCTCTTTTTTTCACTTTATTTCAGAAAGTCCTGGCCGCCTTCTTAGCTCAGGAGGGACTCGTGAGCATATCCCAGGCCACACCAGGGTGCGTTTTAGGACAACAGGGGTGGACCTGGCAGCCTGCACAACAATTAGCTCTGCCTGACTCTTGATCAATGCACTGTACTCGCCTCCTTATTTCCTGTGTTAGGATTACTTGTCATTTTCTGGGGAAGGGTGCTGCACAAATTCCCCTGTCATTGTTATTGTCATGAGAATGCAGCGACCTCATCTGGATCCAGGACTCTGCCAGAGTTGAAAAGTCCGACTCTTAAAAGCATGAAACTTCTGCCTGTAGTTAAAGTATCACAACTCGGTTCCATTACGTGTGAGGCCCGGCGGAGGCCAACAGCAGGAAGAGACGTTTATAGAACCGAGCTTTGCAAGCCGGGTTCTGACCCGGCTCCTAGTCACCTTGGAGTCGCTGCCGAAAACCCCTGCAAACTTCACGAGCCGAGAAAGCCCTTCTCGGCAGCAGGGGGGGAAAGTGCTCGGAAATACTCCGAGGCAAACGCCTTTGCGAGGGGAGGGATAGAGAGAGAAAAGAGAAGCGACATCAGAAGGCCAGAGATGGGGAGGAATTGGGTCTGAGGGTGAGTCGAGGGAGGGAGGAAAAATTAGCCGGACGGGAAGCTCAGAATAGAAGACAGAAAAGAAAGTGCCAACTAGTGAAAATACTGCAAAAGGATGGGTGGAGGGGGGCCAGCGACCGGGGATCAGTTTAGAAAAACAGCAATTAGGACAGCTAAAAATAAAGACCAATTTAGAGACAAAGCCAGATACAGAAGGAGGAAAAATAAGACTCGCCGGAAAGACAATTCCTCGCAAAGCAAATGCTCAAGAAAACGGGGGTAATGACATCCCTTTCTCGGGCTGTTTTGCAGAAGAAATGAGATAATAGATAACAGCGGGGCGCGCGGCGCTGAGCAGGTGACCGGCGGCGGGAACGGAAAGCTCAGAACCCGAGCGCAGTCTAGCGTTGAGCGCAAAGGCCCTTCCGGAAGGGGCGCCACGTGTCCCCAAAATCAGAGCTGTGTCCCCAGCCAGCCTGTGTGAGGTGCAAAGGTATCGCTCTGCGCTAGAAGCCATGAGGTTCCTACAGAATTCCCCCGAGGTCCGCCCCTGGAGCCTCGAGGCCAAGGGCACAAAGCGCTGAAGTCTCAGCGCCCGCGCAGCTCGGCGGGGCAGAGGGCGACCCCCGCCCCGTCTCCACCAGGTGGCTCGGCTCGCTCCGCTCGAGGGCACCGCGGCCCTGCCCTGGCGACGCCCCATAGGCATTCGCAGCCGTGGGAAGGCCCAGCGCCCACGGAGTAGCGGGGCGGGCGGGCCTGGGGGCGCTGGGATGCCGGGTCCCATGGGCGAGGAAGCGGAGGCCATAGATCGCACGCGGGGTTTGCAGAGCCCCGAGCCCTCGGCTTTCCGGTCTGCGGGTCAGGAGGTGACCCCCGCGCCCCCCGCTGCCGCTCGGCGAAGGCGCGCGCTGCTCCCGCGGCCGGGCGCACGATCCTCCGGGCTGCAGGGCGAGGGCGGGAGACCGGGATGGACGCTGGCGTTGGACAGGGGACGGGCGCGGCCCAGAGCCGCATCGCCTGCGAGCCCCGGAGCGGCGAGGGGCCCCGGGACGCGCGAGCCTCCTGGGGAGGGTTCCTCATTTCTGGGCTGGCGCGCTCCATCCCGGGAGTGGGGCCGGGCCCGGCGTTCGGGAGTTACGGGGTGCTCCCTGGCCCGTCCTGGCACCCCGGGGCGCGACGCGGGGGTGGGGGAACCGGGGTGGGCGGGCAGGGAGCACGGAGCGCGCCACGCGGCGTCCGGCGGGGAGGGCGGCGGGGCGGGGGCCGGGCGCGCCGGGGCGGCGCTGAGCCGACTCCTCCTCTCCGCCGCCGCCGCCGCCTCCTCGCCTCCCTCCGGCTCAGCCGCGGCGCCGCGGGCTGTTCTCCTTCCTCCCCTGGGCGCCCATGGCGATGTTTAACCGCGCGGTGAGCCGGCTGAGTAGGAAGCGACCGCCGTCAGGTAAGCGGCCCCGGGACCCGCGGGCGGGGGGTCGGGGTGCCCCTCGGGGCCGCGAGGAGCCGCCCGGGCAGGCACCCGTCCCTCCCGCTGGGGCCCGGGCGCGGCTCGGCTCTCCTCGTCCCTGCGCCGTCCAGCATCCCCGCGGTTCCAGCCGCGGCGGGAGCGCAAAGCCCCGAGAGGCGCCCTGGGGAGGAAGTTGGGCTGAAAGGAGGAACAACAGCAGTTTTCTTTTCTAGTGATTGTCTGGGAGAAAAGAGGAGATCCAAAACACCCCCCAAACTTTGCAGTCAGCACGGGCTCTAGATTCCGGGAGCGGGACGGCGCGCGGGTGCCCTGGTCAGGAGTTCTCCGCGGTGGGGGCGCTGGTGCGAAGGAGGCCGGCGAGGCGCCCGCGGGACGCACGGCTGGGCCCCGGGCATCCAGCTGGGCATCCGGGCCTGGCGACCCAGCGCCTTCAGTTCTGCACTGCGGAGCCAAAATGGGGGGTCGCGAGGGAGCGTGAACACCTGGGCGGAGGAGGGGTACGTCTGGAGTTCGCGCCGGCGAAGCGCTGACATTACAAAGGATTCGGCTTGGCTGTCACTCTGGATCAGCCTGAGCTACAGTTTGGGGCAACCTGATCGGACAAAAAGGGATATGAAACCATACCCTGATTCAACTTTTTTGTTTGTAATGATAGATACGCCCCTCTGAGCGCTTAATGTGGGCTCAGGTTTGTGTTCATGGGTCCTGTGAATTCTCCCTTCACCCTTTGGACAACCCCATGAGATAGGAATGTTATGGCCACTTCGCAGAAGAGGGAACTGCAGCTGTTAGGTAACTTGCCCCAGGTCACACAGTAGGTGATGAAGAATCTTTCAAACCTAGGTTTGCCTGAGTTTGGAGTTCAGAGGCTTTTCTGCTGCCTCTCACTCTAAGAGTCACTTCCGAATCTATCCGTGTTGGTCTCTACCCTGGGTTCACCTAGTATGATATTTCATGAAGGACATTGTGGTTAAGAGAATGGCCTAGAACCAAACTGGCTGGGTGTCGAACCCCATCTCTACTACTTAGAAGCTGGGGAACCTCTCCGTGTCATCAAAGGATCTGCACCATGGAATAATCATAGCCACCCCTTGTTGAGGACTTAATTGGAGCTGGCTTCCCGTCCATCAAGTTATGCAAATCATCGCATTAATATTTAGGACAACTCTCATCAAGTTGGGTATCGACCCTAATACAGTAGAACTTCACAGGGTATTGTCAGGAGCTTATACGAGCGTTAGTGGCCATGTTCACCTCGCCACGTTGCCTGTGAGTCAAAGCAGTCCCTTCTGATTTTTCATTTTAGCTGTTCCCTATTGTTGAACTCCTGGTTCCTACGCTGTCATTCAGTGACCATGGGCAAGTTACTTGACCTCTGAGCCAACTACTAAATTATCGGGAAATTTGGAAAAGCTGGTTCCTAACCCTACCTGGCTTGAAATTGCTATCATTGAGTATTTACACCATGGAATTCAGCAAATTCTAAACATCGAGCTTTCCTCTGCCGCCCCACCTGGAGAACTGGTTTACCATTACACCTCTGTGACAGTTTCCCCATCTGTAAAGTGGGTTTCGTAGAGTTGTGGGGTTAAATACACTAAAACATCTGAAGTCCCTAGTACAATACTTAGCACATAATAAATGAGTAATGAGTAGCTGTTATCTCCCTGCAACCTCCCCCATTCCTATTGTAATAAAGCTGCTGTCAACACCCTGCACAGGTCATTCATTGCTTTGGATCATTTTGGGGTTGAGGTCTTCCAAAGAGAACAACTGAATTATGAGACAGACATGGTTTTAAGGTACTGCTGCTGGTGGACGGGTTGCACCCTGAAAAGGCTGGGGACAGTTTTAGGGACACCAGTGGAGTGTACCTTTTTCAGGACAATGAATTTTAAACCTGATGTAATGCCGTTAGGTCGCTGACCGAAAGATCGAAATCATGGGTTGGTATTGGATGCCTGGCATCCAAGAGCCCAATTTCCTTGTGATTTCTAGGTTTAAAGTCTACCCCTCTGATGGGGAAGGACAAATGAGCCTCTACCAGTTTGGTGATCACCACTCAGCAGCAAGAAAAGGGGGCACACGGGCACCAAGAATGAGGCGCTAGGAAGCCAGCCACGTGATCCACGAGACCTTTACTGATTTACTGATGTGTGTGTGTGTGTGTGTGATTTTGAATTAGTTTCCTTATACCATTTTCTTCAAATGGTATAAGCTCCGGCCCCACAAAAGCAGGATCCGCCCCCTCTAGCCCCCTGGTTTGGACCTGGCTGCAGTCCTGTCTTCCAGCGCCTTTTACTCTAGCTAGACCTTCGCTGCTTTTCAGCAAAATCTTATTGGAGACAATGTCTTTAAGCTGAGGGACTGGTGTTCCCATCCCCCACACCCAAGGTTCCAGGTGCAACTCCCTTATTCTCCTTCCTGAGGTTTCTCAGAGTGAGTTCACCAGCCACATGGGGGTGCAGGGGGGAGGAGCCGGATAAAATTCAACGGTTTGGCCATGCCCCCGACCCTTTTCCGTCTTGGGGACCGAGGTGGGGGAGAGAGTGGGCTACATCTCCACAGCACCCCAGTTGATTCTGGTGCCCCTGCAGGACTCGGTCCACCCACCCTGCCCCCCACAGCGACCTGCACTGTTGATAGTAACTGAAATGCTGCTTAGTTGAAAAGCCACAGCCCTCCCTCCGCTCCCTGTGACAGGACCGAGACCCAGCAGGGGAATCCCCACCCTGCCAGCCAGGCCGGGGCCTCCTCCCTGGGGCCTGTTACACATTATCCCATTAAACCTTGGGGACCAGTTTGAGATTTATTGCTGGGCTTAAGTTTTAATTTTAAGATGACAGTTGACATAGCAATTTAATGTCTTTGTTTTAACAATCCAGCAGCAAAGCAGTGTGGGCTGCTGGGGAAACTTCGCCTGCAGGACGTCCCTGGCCCGCTGCCTATAGGGTCAGGGAGAGCGAAGCAGGGACAGAGAGAGAGGCTGGCTCTGCTGAGGGATGCCATTTTATTCAGGTGTGGTCAGCCTACAGCCAGCTGAGTCCATGGTGCCGGCTCTGAGCACCGCCAAGGGCAGCCTGTAGACTGGCGGGGGCAGGTGTTAATGGTGCTTTAGCTACCTTCACTGACTTTGTATTTGAACTGATGTCTCCTTCCCTCGCCGTTAGGAATTTTGGAGATCTAGGCAGGAGCCCATTTCTTAGAGCTTCCTGGGTGAACTGAGTCACTTCCCTCCTGGGGTTGAGTGATTCCCCTCGGCCCTCCGGTGCTGGGTTCTGGAAATTTGCTGTTTACATCGTACCAAATTTACTCTCACCAGTTTCTTCTGCTTCCCCCAGATAGCTCTCCATGGCAGCTGCCGAGGGTGGGGGTGGTTGTGGGGGCCAAGGGGGAACCCAGGCAGGCAACAGAAGCAGCTCCTTGATAAGAGCTGTCAGGAGGCGTCCGCTGGAGTGACACAGTCCCTCGCAGACTTCCGGGGACAAATTTCCCTTCCAAGCAAGTTCCCATCTCCCAAGGGCCCTGCCGAGTGCCTGTGGGTCAACTTTTCTCTCTTCGGCAGGGTGCTCAGCGACTCCTTATCTGGCCTGCACAGTCTCATTTCCCCTGCTCCCCACTCTGCGACTGGGTGGCTGGGCATCCCCACCTCTGTCTCTGTCGCATGCTCCCTCAAAGCGGGGTCTCCCTGCTCCAGCAGGCTCGCTCTTCTAAGACTCCTGCTTCCCTGCCTCTCTGCCCCTGAAATGCAGGATCTCACAGTCTCCATTCAATCACCTCCTTAAAATGTATTTACGGAACGAATATGGAGCAGATGACTCTCCTCTTTCCTTCCCTCCTTCCCTGCCTCATTTCCTTCCTTCTTTCTTTTTCCGATTTCTTCCTTTCTCCAGTGAGGACATGAAAAACAAACAATGCCATCATCAACTATCTGTATCATTCCACAAATACTAGGAGGTTTTAACACCCCAAGAGTAGGAAAGATATAATCTCATGTAAAGAACTATCCAGATACATGAGAATCTTCTAACAGGGAGAGGAGGCGGGTAGCTGAGGGACAGCGGGGAGAGGAAAACGAGTTCCTGTCTTTTGTAGCTCTTGAATTTTATACCATGTAAATAAATATAACTATCTATTAAAAGAAACAAAGCCAAGACTGTCCTTACTCTATCAGCACAGCTCACATGGTAAATATTTCCTTATTCTTATTCTTATTCCCTCATGGACCAGTGAAGAAAACTTCATCCCAGCCCGTGGCATCTTCTCAATTAACTAAGTTTTGTGAGGAAAAGCGCCCAGCCTTTCACTTCTGGTGTCTTTTGCTGCCCTTCCCTGTCCAGCTCTCCACCTGGACCACCTCAGGTTGAATCTTAGCTCAGCTACTTCCTCGCTTGTTCTTTTGGAGCAAGTTCTTTAACTTCTTTGTGCCTCAGTCCCTCATCTGTAAAATGGGCCAACAGCGGACCTGACCTCCCAGGTTCGTTGTGAATCCGAGATGGGATCTAGTAAGTGGCAGTCAACGCCAGCTATTTTTACAACCATCGTCCTCTTCGCTGCCTCGCCCCCTTTTAATCCATCAGAAAACATTTATCAATATAAATCTATACGTGAGTGTTAGACACCGCTGACCCTGAGGAAGACACAGCTCTTCCTCTCAAGAAATGCACAGTCTACCTGACCGGTACAGGAGAGAAAAGGTCACTCGCTTGCCTCGAGGTAGGGTCAGGGGAGAGTGACGCAGAGTGGGAGACGGCACATTTATGCATCAGTGTCGGGTCCCGGAGGACGCACCGTGGCTTCTCCAAAGTGAAAAATGTAACGATAGGGTCTTCATTTTCACCCCCGGGGTAGGGCTCCTGGGTAGTTTTATTTTTTCTGGGCCTTCGCCTAGGAAGTGAGGATTCTAGGGAAGCTACAAATACCAGTCCAGAGTTCTTATTTCCTTCCCTCTGGTAGAAACTAGAAACCAGTGGCCATCTGTTGTTTAGTCCACTCAAAAGAGGATGTTGAGGCTTGTTTTTCCTTTGGACCCAGGGGTGCCTGGGAGCCTTGCAGCCCCGGGCCTATCTCGCACAAAGCGTCTCGAAGAAGGCAGTGGATTTGGGGGCCGCACGACACTCCCCCGGTGGACCCCAGAACATGGAACGTAAGGACTGGCCCCCATCCCCTGTGGCAGGTGTCCTCAGCCTGCCCATTGCCAGAGCACTGGCGGGTGGAGTAGGGGCTGGCGGGGGGTGGGGTTGGGGGCGGCAGTACAGACCCAGGTGCGCAGGTGACCTTTGGTGGCTCAGCCCGACCACTCGGCTTTCTTTGAGGTCTCAGACCCGGTGTGGAAACTGATAGATATGGCACTGTTTCTGACTTAGCCAGCCCTCTGCAAACTGCCTGCTCTGCTCTTTGATGCTTGCTATTATTATGATTATTTAGAAACTTTTTTAAAAAAAAATTCTTATTATTTTCTGCTAAATGTGGTTCACACAAACCTCGGCAACCAGGGAATTGCATGCCTGAAGGGTAGTTATTCTCAGAAGCTAGATACTGGAACTGATAAACACTTAAGTGATATTTAGACAGAAGATAGAGTGTTTCCATGACCCAGTTTCTCTGGAGCCTTCCACAGACCATCAGTTCTAACAAACGGATTTGCTGTTTCTCAGTTAGGATGACTTTTTGTTTAGTTTTAATGTCATATGTTTGATGTGGTATAGGTGATGTGAGGGTTTAAATAAGTTTTGTGGGGTGTGTGCTTTCCTTGAATATTTTAAAGGAGCATAGTGTGTATGCGTGTACGTGTGTTTGTGTGTATGCGTGTGTTTGTGTGTATGCATGTGTGTGTGTGCCCATGTGTGTGTGTTTGTACCAAATCACTTTAGAATTTAGGGTTAACATTTCTGCCGTTTCCTGGGCTTGAGTGTTTAGTTTGTTTTCTTTAACATGCTGTGAGTTTTGGGGGTTCTTAGGACAGACCCTTTGAGGACGTAAGTTAACTCCGTGGTTGAAGAAGCTGGATGCTGAGATTTTTCTAAAATGTTATTTGACTTGGGGAAATCGTCATTGCAGGATCATTGCCCAGACCTCCCTGCCGACAAATAGTGGAATCCGTGTCGTAAGCATTCCGTTCTGATGAGCGTTACGGATGCCATTTGAGTATGGATTTTCAAGGAATTAATGTGCGGAGAAGGTCTCTGATAGATATGACATCATAGCATCTATAAATAATGCATTACGCAATATGTCGCAAGCACGCAGCTTCGGCCATCTGCACCACGGCTTTTGAAATGATGGCTTTTTCGAAAGCCAGAAACCACACAGGACAGCATAAATGTCCATGGGAAGCGGACGTCCACGTGCTTGTGTGCTGGGTGGTTCTGGCGCAGTCTTGTAGGAGTTTGTCTGTGTGGAATTGGACTCGCACTCAGTCTTCTCAGTCTTCTTCCACAGCATAATGGTTACCGTTCTCTTCAAGGCCGTTGTGTTCTGGCCTCTGTGAGTGTGAAGATCAGCAGCTATCAGAAATCAATATGGCAGTAGAGCCTCGTGGGAAAGGGCATGCACTCTGGAGTAGGGCTGCCTGGGCTTGGACCACGATTCCCTGTTTCCTAGCTGGGCGACCCTTGCAAGTCTGTGCCTCAGTTTCCTCAGCTGTGAAGTGGGGATAATATTAACTACATCGGAGGGTCATCGTGAGAGCTGAATGATTTAACCCATGTAAAAAGCTCAGAACAGTACCCCGTACGTTGTAAACAATTTGCGTTTATCACTAGCTAATGATGGATTAATCTGAAGATAAGTTTATTGAAAAATAAGTATTGTGCCTGTAAAAATCTGAAGATCTATAATGCTTTCAAGAGCCCAGAAGATCTATAATGCTTTCAAGATTGTAATGCTTACAAAAACATTTCTTTTTTCATTGCAAAAATGCTTTACAGTTGAACTAAACAACAATGAAAGTAAACAGAGCTGGACAAACGTGAAGCGAACAAATGTTATCACCAATAAATGTTATCACCAACGGCTCCTTACATGCCTGAGCAATCAAAGCTGCTAGAAAAATGTAACTTTTTTCCACCTGCGCATTCCAAACCTACCTTTTTGTGTAATCTATCTAAAGTGGAAACTTTTATCAATGAAAAAGGAAAGAACAGTATCGGACCTTTGTGGCTCCAAGTGCCAGCAGTTGGGAAGCTGTCACCTCTACATTTCGCTTTGTTCCTAAGTTCAGAATGAACTTAAGTTCAGATGTAAACCGCTTGCTATGGAGAAAGGTTATGTCTTTCTTCTTTACATTACTGGACTGACTATAACATTTAAGTGAACTGAGATGGCTTAGGAAACCCTTACTTACATGCATCAGAAAATAGCGAATATCTTCTGAGCAGGGGACAGACCTTGAGTAACAGAAATGTCCTGAGTTAAGGGGCAGTTTCTAGGGCGATGCCCACTGGAGTGGACCTTTGCTCAGTCTCATTGGAGATTGGGGACAATGATTTGGAAAAAAGAGACACCATTAGTGAATAGAGTTTGCAAATGCTGATCTATCCAGAGCTAGCTAGCTATTGATACCGATCAAGAAAGGGTGAGAAGAAAAAAAGCGTAACCGAAAGCCATAATCAAAACTGAAAGACAGTCAGGTCCCGTCTGGTAGTTCCTTAGCTGTGTCACCTTGGATCGGTCATTTTACTCTCTGGCCCCTTATTTTCCCAAGCTGTAAAACAAGGGGACGAAATCAGAGTAGTGAGTTCTGAATGGTAAAACTTTTTGTTCAAATGAAAGCTGGCACAGAAACCGAATTTGCAAAACGATTAGAGTATGACATCCAGGCTGCGGGGCGGTACCAGCTGTCTAATGGCGGGGCCAGCTTTCTGATCTCTCAGTTAACCAGAAGATCTGCTTCACCCGAGCTTTCTTTTGGCTGAATGGGAATCCACCGAGTGTATTGATTTGCATGACAGAGCGACAGTGAAAACCCAGATGCGGTTTGGTTTATTATTGAAAACAATGTCGAGAGTTTTGGAATCCTTTCAGACCAAGGTTGAAAACTTAGGGCCCAAGCTGTGGTTCAGCAACAGAAGAGAAATTTGCAGCTGCCTAAGATTGTTCCTGGAACAGCGAACTTGTGTCTCTACGTTTATTTACTTAAGAGAAGATCTGCTGGGGAAATGGAGTCAACTGTCAAACTGTATTCTCCCGGTAAAGAACAGAAGAGTAAATTAGTGAAATGCTTGGCAGAATGAACCCTGAGGCAGAAATTTCTTATAATAATGATCTTTTAATTCGATTTATACTTTGCTGGGAAGAAACTCAGTGTTCAGAAGCTTGCCATTCTAGCCTTTGCAAAGAGAGCAGGGAACTAATTTAATATCCACGAACTGAAGACTCACTTTAGAGAAGCGTCAGATCCATTTGTGATGAGTTCGAGTGAGTCTGCTTCTCAGTTAAAGGAATGGATTTGTCCCAAATAATTCCCTTACGTGCTCCATCACCAGTGTGTATTGAAACACAGGCTTCTGCCGGGCTTCTGGCTACTGATTTATCTAGCCCAAGTCAGCCAGCGAAGTGCTAAAATCCAGGTCGTTTTCCCAAAAGCTGCTCGAGAAATTAAAGTGTGTGTTGACCCCGAAGAGAACATGAATGGTCGTGGAACCTGCATTATCCTTAAGTCCAGTGTCTTCTGAATACAGCTTTTTTCCCAAACCATTTAAAACTGTATGGTCCCCCAGCTATTTGCAGTGATTAATAGTTATAAGACTTTTTAAAATTATCCTTCTAAAGCGATTTGCTTGGCTGACTTCTTAATTAAAAGCTTATTTTCTCCTAGATTAAAACTTTTTAAAAAAATAGGAACATATCTCTACTTTGAAAAAAAAAAAAAAAAGCCCCACAGTGGAGAAAGAAGTACTAGCTATAAAAATAGTTCACTCCGGAGATCATTATTTTAAGGAAGGAGAGAGAAAAACTAACATTCCTTCCAAGTCCACTGTGAGCTTCTAGGTGCCTGACGTGCTTCCTCTTTTAATCCTGATAACCTGAGAGACAGGGGGATGATCTTTATTTTACACACAGAATTTTGCCCATGGTCACACAGTCCAAGTTAGCCTGACTGAGTTTGGAACCTGGGCCCTTCTGAAGTGACATTCTATGGTTTTTCCTGGTCTCTAGGAAGGGGCCAAATTCTATAGAATGAGATGTGCTTATGTCGTTACTTCCTCTTTCAGACAAGTAGCCAAGTGTGTTAGTCGGAGGTCCCCTGTCCCCTACTCTTTAGTCAAGAGGCTTTTTAGGTGTCTTGAGTAAGAGAGTGCAGCAGATGTGCAGGTACAAAGAATCATTCATTCATTCAGTCGACATATGTAGTAACGGTGTGATGCTGAGCCTGGGGCACAAGGAAAAATCAGTAATAATGATCCTGTCTTGATTTAAAATTTGGTATTTGCTCATTAAGGAATGTTTTCCATGAATTCTGATTTTTCGGAATATTGCGTGAAAATTGATCTCGGTGCCCGACTGTTTTGGCAACCTCCTTCAATTCTGCACCTGTGGCCAGCGCCTCCCTTTCTCCACCTTAGTCCCAGCCCTGGTGCATACTTCTGTTTACGTGCCTGGAGCTGGAGATACAAGATAGAGATAGATTTACAGGGCAACCTGGCTCAGCCCGTTGGCCCACGACCTCGTCTCAGGAGGCCAGCATTGCCCCTTCCCTTTTTAAAATGAAACATCCTTAGACACTTGAGAATTTATAAAGATTTAGAGGAGCTTTCAGACTAGTGAGAATCGACTGTGCAAATAGTCACCACTCAGCACAATAATTATAAGACTGTGGAATGGATCACTGTTGAGCCAAGGTGCCTGGGGAGAGGGCTTGAGTGAGACTTGAGGGCTGCAGTCGGCCAGTGGACACCGGGAAAGGATGTAAGGGGAGTGTCGGGAAATGACGAGTCTTGTCATCTAAGCCACAGTTTTCTTCATCTGTAAATGGAAGGAGTGGTAGCGGCTCTTCACAAGGTGGTTGTCAGAATGAGTTCACCGGGTTAAGCGCCTAAAATAGATTCTGGCACACAACTTAAAATCTGTTAGGTGCAGTGGTGATGATGATGTTGATGATGACCATTAAATGCAGATGGTTTTAAATGACAGCCTCTTTGGGCCACGTACGCAGTCCGAACTTTGCTTTGCAGACATCCACGACAGTGATGGGAGTTCCAGCAGCAGCCACCAGAACCCCAAGAGCACAGCCAAATGGGCAGCCTCCCTGGAGAATCTGCTCGAAGACCCAGAAGGAGTGAAAAGATTTCGGGTTTGCCTTTTTTGTTGTTGATAGAGGGGATCGGTAAGACGCATGACGTTTAGATGCGTGTGGGGGAAGCACAGGCCAGTTTTTAACAGTCTCTGTGCCCTAGCTTGAGAGTAAGAACTTTTCACCTGTTGTGACTGAAACGGGAAGGTTTCCCTGGGTAGTGTGGACCAGCACCCCGGGGCACGCACAGGCCGTTTCTGGGTTTTATACAGGAGGGGGTAGTCTGGATCCCTCTGATATGAAGGTTCTTTTGTGTGTCGGGATTATGAACAGAATGGGACAGGCTGGACAACAGCTGGCAAAGTGAAGTTGAGCTCAAAGAGGAGGCCGATGGTTGGGGAAGAGATAACTTTTGTTGCCTGCGGCAACCCCAGGTGTCAGTTAGAAGAAGCACGTGTGCATCTGAAGGATGCCCTGTATCTTTCTGAGTCCCGCTGACACCTGTCCTTAAGTCTTGGGTCAGGCCAGGATAAGCTCTCAGACTGTCGGACCTGCCGCCCCCAGGGTGGTGGCCAGCGCTACTGACATTCCTGGACACCGGGCCACTGTGAGCTCTGTCTAGATCTCAGAGGGGACACTTTTCTGTGCCACTACCTCACCCCCCACCCCCAATACCTTCCAAAAAGGAAAAACACACACCTCCAACTTAAAATAGTTTTCATCATGGCGTTTTTTGGACATGTTCAATGTGTTTTCTTTTGTTTAAAAAAATGGGCCCGATTTTAGAGGAATGTTCTTTGTTTAAACACTGTCTAGAAGGAACAAATATATCTTCCACTGTAATTTACATTTTTGGTAATTTATTGTAAGCTTAGAATTGTGAGGAGATGCTTGCTTCATTTTTACTCTTGCTTACAATGTCAAAATTATTAAGTTCAAATGCATATGAAATTCTAGCTTTAACTTAAACACAAGCTTTGTTTTTCAGGGTGGAGTTTTCACAAGGTGATTGGATCATGCTTATTTGTTGCATTTTGCCAGATCAGTCCTTGAAGTGAAATGCATTATTTGTTTGTTTGTTTTTAAGTAGACTACTATCTGATATTTTTTTTTCTCTGTATCCGTAGGAATTTTTAAAAAAGGAATTCAGTGAAGAAAATGTTTTATTTTGGCTAGCGTGTGAAGATTTTAAGAAAACGCAAGATAAGAAGCAGGTATTTCTTCCACTCTAAAATCACATTCTTGATATGTTTTTTCTCTCCTTGTAAAGTTACAGCTGCCTTTCCAATAGATTTTGAAATTGCCTAAAGAAATCTGATCCATACTGGATTTAGAGGGAAGATTGAAGCTTCAGATTAGGTATCTCATGTTGCTCAAATATTCATCACTTTCAAGAGTTTGTTAATCCATTTTTAAATGGAGCTGTGCGAATGGATAAATATTTAAAGTAAAAATAACAGTTTGTGTCGCTTAGAGTTCATCCCCATGTACGATCTTTTTTTCTTCATGAATAAGTCACGAGGACGCTTCCCCCGGAGTTTGACATGTCGGCATTTTGTGCAGAGGTAGTACAACAATCAGCAGATGTGGTGATAAAGGCACAGTGGGCATCAGACGGATTGTCAATGAGTCACTTAACAAAATATCCTGTGGTTGGCAGGCATCCCGCATAAAATGTTCCTGACTGTTCTCCTGGGTAGATGTGAGCTCTTTGCAGGAGGTACCCTTAATTCCCACATCAGCCGATTTTCTGCCTTTTAAGGTTGAGTGTAAGGGGAGGTGAAGGAGATTATGGGGAAGGAGGCCCGTGCATTGGGTGTATTTATGAGGCCTGTGCCTGTGTATTTCTAAGAGGCTATGAGCTAAGTGCCTACGGGGTCCACTACGTAATGCGCACGCGTGAGGATTCTGGTGTGAGTCTGTGGGAGTGATGGGGACTGGGGCCGTCAGGGGGCAGCTGCCCTGCCTCCAGGGGCTGCATGCAGCAGGTTGTTGAGCTGATTTGGGCAGTGAATGCTTTGGGGTCTACGGCTGTCTGGGCTTTCCCTCCATTGAGTTCTGCCCACGTGGATCTTCGCTGGCCCGTCCTCACCCCCAGGGCCCTGTGGGGCTCTCCTCCTGAAGGCGTCTTCTCTCATCTTCAGCCCCTGCTGCCTGTTTCTCCAGGGAAACTGGACTTCGGATTCTTGTGTGAACCCATCGACTTTATAAATGTTAGAACTAATTTTTTTAAAATGTAGAACCTTGCCTGCCAAACCAAACACATCCATGGGCAGATGTGGCTTGTGGACTGCCAGTTATTGAGTATCTTTCTCCAAAAGCTGAAATCCACGAGACCAGCAGTCATGACGTGTTTGTGGACAACAGCTTGGAAAATGTTCATCATTGGTTTCTTCAAAGACTCTTCTGGACTCAGACACACTTTCCCCAAGGTGGAGCAGTGTGCCTTCCTCTCTGTCAGGGCAAGGATGGATTCTAAGACAGGTGCCCCTTAGCTTGAATTCCAGTCCATCTGGGGCGTGACCCTCGCATTAACTTCCTTTGGCTTCTTCCTGAACGACTGCCTGAGCCTCCTGGGTGGTGAGTGGCCTCAGAGAGCAGGAGAGAGGGCTTGCTTTAGAAAGCTAAGATGCTGGCCGCAGCTCTTCGGGCAGTCGTACCCGTCATTCTCTTTGCCCCCAGCAACCAGGACAGGGCCCAGCGACAACCTCCCATAAAGGCTGGACTGTGCAATTGCTTCATCCAGCCTCACCTGAAAACCCTAGCTCAGATGAGTCCAGCAGGCAAACAGATGTCCCGTCCTCTGCCTTGTGCTCTGCGTGTTAGAGGTTGGCCAACCCACTCCTGCATTGGACAAACCAGAAGCTTAGGTCCCCGCAGGGGCCAGGCCGGGGCTCAAACCAGCACTCTGAAGTCGCCGAGTCATTTTTCCTGCATGTCGTGTGGGGGTGTCCAGCTGAGGTCACCAGGTCTATGTGGAGTGCCTGCTCAGGGCCAGGCCTTGTGAAAAGCATGAGAGACACACAGGAACAAGACAGATGACCTTCTTTGGGGAACAGGCACCGAGAGGGGAAGCTGCTTGTTAAGCTTTGCAAGTGCGACGAGTCTGGAAATGAGAAGTGTGGGTTCCGTGGGGACACAGGCAGTGGGCGGCCTAGAAAGCTCCCAAGGGAAGTAGTGGCTTTTAGGCTGATACTTAAAGTGGGATTTGGGGATGAGGGTCGTTTACCTGGAACTGGGGACAGCATGTGGGGAGGAATTCCTGGAGAGAAGAGCTGAAGGAAGACCAGATGGCAGAAGGGTCATGCTTGAGGGGCAGCCTGGCTCTGCTGTGCCGGAGGCTGGCAGGCAGGCGGGGCCACTCCGGGAGAACCTGGGTACCAAGGTAAACACTGGCAAGCCATGATGGTGGGTTGCACCGGCCCATCCACATCCTACAGACAGAGCTTACAGCATCTGGCAGCTCCTCTCTGCAGCCCTCACCCCTGACACCCAGCATGTGACTCCTTGAAGGTTTGTGTCCTTAAGCCTGGAATGTGATTGCTTCAGTGCAGTGAAGCTGCCTCACCTTCAACTGCCTGGGAATGCGGGTGGTCCCGGAAGGGAGGACACCCCTGTGAGGCCCGCGGTGTCAGACTTCAGTCTGGGTGATCACGCTGAGCCTCCTCACTGCTCCCATCCTCCAGGGGCGGGCTTGCAGAGGTGAAGCAGCAGTTCATCTAAGGCCATTGGCGCGGTGCAGACAGAGCCAGGATGCAGACCAGGCCTGCGACTCCAGGGCCTGTGGGTCTGGCTGCGGGGGAAATAAAATCAGGAGTCAGTTCTAAGTCACTAATTTTAAAAAAGCAGAGGTGGACATAAGCACAAGGAGAAGTTGGCCCAACTGGATTTCACAATGAGACTGACCGCATCTGGTCCAGCAGGGAGTTTGTGGACGGTTTATCTCCGCAGTGAACTAAGGCAGTGGTGGACTGATGAGGACCGCACATTATTTTAAATAGGACCCATGCTGGTTTGTCTTCTGTTCTTTTTTATTTTTAGGTGAGGCAACCCTCGGTTGACCTCACAGAGTGCAAGGACCGTGTCAGCTTCCGATCCCTTATTATTTTATTTTATTTTTTATATTTTATTTTTTATGCCTACAGCACCTGATCTTCCTAGGTGGTCTCCCATCCAAGTACTAACCGGGCCTGACCCTGTTTAGCTTCCGAGATCAGACGGGATCGAGCTTGTTCAGGGTAGCGTGGCCGTAGACTGTTTTCTGTTCTTTTACTAGAATTATCCAGCCTGATATATCCATAGCACTCACTGACTTATCTGATCTCTTACATAATCTCTTTCTTTATCTACTGTACGGTTTGCTTTTCCATCTGTCATGCAGGCTCCATAAGGGTTGAGATCTTTGTCTCCTGCCCCAGTGAATCCGAGTGCCCGGAACAGGGCTGGGCTCACTGTCCTTACAGCTCTTCTCACTCAGCCCAGCCCTGAAGATCCACCGTGCGTGGGGCCCTGGCCTCTGTCTCACTCATGCTGCAGTCACAGCCTTAGGGATGGATGTGAGGGATGCACATGAGTCCATCCTGTTGGGACATATTCTCAGAGGCTCCACAGAGGCGCTGTGTCCTCATCGTCCCTGGTCTGTGATTCGCCCCCTGGCAGGCAGGAAAGCGGCCCCTTAATTGGGGAGAGTCTTGACATCTTGACACTCTGCATTTATGGTAAGGTTGCTGGGGCTTTAGGGACTTGGGAGGGTGATGCCCCCCACACTTCCCTCCTTGGGGTTCCTGGGGTGGTTACACCTGCCAGGTGTTCATATTCAGCCGTCTGCTTTCAAAGCAGTTCGCTCCCTTTGTACTTTATGGTTTAAAATTTTTTCTTCCCCATGAATTAGCACGTGAGATAGATCTATCTTCTAAAACAAAGAAGCATTTATGTTTTATAAAACCTCAGAGAAAGCTCCAACAAAGTGTTCATTCTTTGGCTACCCCTGAATTCATTCATTCATTCGTTCATTCATTCATTCATTCACCCTTCAGCACATGGGGCCAGTTTACTAAGGATTGAAACGGACATGGCAGCCTGTGCAGATGTGTAAAAATCAAACAGAGTCAGGGTGGGGAAGTGGTGGGCTGATGCAAGGTTTCTAATAATCATACCTCTGAGCAGTTTGCACTGGTATTTAAATATAATAATCCCTCGCATTTTCGTAGTGTTTTAGAATGAACAGAGTTATGGGGGAGGGCTCTATCCTATTTATCATTTTTATTATATTTTACTTAACACTAAAACTTGATCCAGGATTTTAGATTGTTCGATATTCTTATTTAAAGTAAGAGTGAAGGTTTTCCTAAAAGTCTAAAACACCATCTTTATTATTTAAAAATCCAAAAAAAACCGACACTTGCTCCTTCAGTGAGGTTCATTTGCTTCACAGTAAAGAGAGCTAATTCCTTTCACCCCTCTGCCCCCTCCAGATTTCACTTCCCTTGTTATTTGGGCTGTGTCCTTCCAGCCTTTGCCTTTCGACGTGGACTCGGCAGGTCCAGTCCAGACCTGATTGGAGCTCGGCTGCTCTCAGTGTGGTCTTGGGCCTGGCACTGGCCGGTCCTGTGCCTCCGTTCCTTCCCTGCTCAGTGTACCCCTTCTGAATGTTATCTGCCAGCTTCCTCTTACTATAACCGAGGTTTCACTTACTCACATCTCTGTCTGTTGCATTTTCATTATGAAAATACTTATTGTTTATTGTTTGCTGCTGAGCCAAAGAGGATGCTACAGTTACATTTTTCTTCTTGGACCATTTTTTTGCTTTTCTTATTTTCACAGCCTTTAAAATGCTTCTTGATACTGCGTTGCATGGGCTTAGGCCTCTCAGCTCATCTCTGCTGTCCGGGTTCACCTGAGGACAGTCCTCCTCGGGCCCTCTGACCACAGCTCCTCCCGTGAGGTCCCTGGGTCTTCCTTTGCACCACTGGCCATTCCCTTTGCCCGTCTCCTGCTTCCTGGACCCAGGTCCTCTTATCTTGAGTCACTCTCTCATTTTGGTGGAGCGTGACCAGCAATGGCTCCTTGAGAAAGGGGACATGGCAGGTAGATAGTTAAAGATCATGGTGAGTGAACACGTTATTTTTTTCCTACCCTCCCACTTCATGGATAATCTGACAGGGCATAGAATTGAATTATAGGTTGAAACTCATGCAGATTTTTTTTTTCATGCAGAATTTTGAAGACATTGTCCCATTGTCTTCTATTTTTGTTAAGAACCAGTATTTTATATATAAGTTGATTTGTTTTGTTTACTTTGCTTTTTTTCTCTCTAGAACAGTATAGGATCTTTTCATTATCAATATTCTAAAACTGTACAGTTATAGGCTTTGGAGGGGGGTGGGGTTCATCCATTGTGTGGGCATTTTATGGAGCCCTTTAAACTACAGGTTTATAGTACTGAATAATCTAATAATAATACTAATAATATGAAAATATTATTAATTATTAATTATTATTATTATTATCATTATTGTTTAGTAACATTTTCCCTTCCATTTTCTTTGGTCTCTTTCCTGGCTTGAGCCCTTAATTTTATCTCTTACCCTCCTGTTTTTTTTCATATCTTTGACTGTTGGTTCCTAGTTTTCTTTGGAGAGTTCAACTTTATCTTTAAATCCTTCTGTTGAATTTTTTCTGCTTTTGTTTTTTTGTTGTCTGTTTATTTGTTTTCTCTAGACTAGAACCCTCTAGCCTCTTCCTGGTGGCCACAACCCCAATATTACGTTTATAAACTAAACTGATCTCCAATCCACCGGTTTGGGAAAAATTTGCTGGGCAACTTTGCGTGTGGAATTTTACTGAGCCCTTAGACTCGGTTTGGCGTCTCATCCTTGTTGACTCTCATGCCTTTGTTCGGGAGCTTCCCTGAGTCAATATCTTTAGAGAAGAAAACTCTAGTTTCCAGGGGTGGGGGAGAGGGGCGCAGGGGAAAGGGAGAGGTGGGAGATGCTCACCTGAACGCTCGGGTTGGGGGGTTGGGGACGGGTCCGAGGGCTTCTCCTTCTGCTGCCCTCCTCATCCCTCCCATCTGGGTTCTCCAGTGCCCCTGAGTTCTCGCCATTTTTTGGACGTTGCTTGTTGGCACCCGTTCCCCAACCTTGCAGGTGTTTAGGCTTGTTCCTGCTCTCTGCGGAGTCATCCGCTGTCCCTCCACCTGCCTTTCACTTCCTGAGCCAGTTCTCGGAAATATTCTCGAATCGTTCGATAATTTCTTTGCCTCATTCTCTGCCTGAAGCTGATATTGATAAAGGTAGTGGCTCGATCCTTTAATTTTCTTACGTGTCCTCTCCCATTGTCCATCTCCGGCAGAATGGCAGGATGGAGAGGAACAGCTGATGGACGTTTGTGCAGGAGGCAAAGTGAGCAGAACTCAGTGATAGGCAGAGTGTTGGGGTGAGGGACGCGTTGAGGGATCTCGGATCCCAGCTTCCTGGAGTAGAGACTGCAGGACCCACTGGCCAGGGGGGACCACTGCTTTCCTTGGTGTTCGAGGTATCAGTGGGACATCCAAGCCCACATTTCTAGAAATCCGTTGGCTACATGGTCAGTAGCTTGGGGGGGTGCCAAAATCTTGCGGGAGCACGTGATTAGGATAACAGTCAGCCTAGGGCAGAACTCTGGGAAGCCCAAGAATTTATGAGGGGGACAGAGAGTCAGGAGTCGGCAAAGGAGACAGGTGGAGACAGAGAGGTATTGCAGAATCCTGGGAGGACCACAGTGGTGGGCAGGGCTGGGGCTGGAGAGTAGTCCAGACCTAGGTCCAAGGGACTTAGCCACCTGGGGGACATCAGCGAGCTGTGGGGAGGGAGGCTACGCGGCAGGTGGGCAGAAGCCAGTCCGAGAGGGTGGAGTTGGTGGAGACACAGAGTGCATGCTTTTCTTTGGTGGAGTTTTCTCTGGGGGGTGGGGAGGTCCTTAGCTATAGGAGGATGTGGAGTGAAAGGAGGTTTTGTTTTATTTTCCCAATTGGAAAAGTTTAAGCACACTTATTGGACAAGGGAGAGGAGCCAGAACATACAAAGCAATTCTCTTCTGAGCTTTGCGTGGCTGATGACTTCGCTGTCCTCCTGAGTGGGTTTCTGTTTCCGGGGCTGGGGTGACAGTGAATCTGCTTTTCCTGAGCATGCACTGGCTGGGAGCAGCGGCTCGGTGCTCACTTTTCTTATGGCTGATGCCAGGCTGGAAGGAAGGCCCAGACTTGGTGGGGGGGCGGGGTGTCTGGGGAGAGCTCTTCTGGGTGCAAATGCTCCCACAGGTGGTCCTCGACGCCGGGAGTCACCACACGGGCCCAGGTGAGGTCCTTTTGTAGCCCTTCTGGGGCAGGCGGGACCCTGGGCATGTTCGCCCTCCTCAGGGGGCTGGAGAAGAGAAGCCAGCTGGTCTCACCCAGAGCCACTGACCTGGGCGGCTCCAGCACCGGGTGGACGGTCTGTCCTTGTCCCGAGAGGAGCCATAGCAGGGTTAACGATGCTCTGGAAAATCCGAAATAACTCAAGAGACCCAGTTCTTCTTTTTTGTTGAGTCTCCTCAGCGCGGACACCAGGCCTTCCCGTGACTGGCTTGCGGTTGGCAGTGTCAGGGTTTCCCTTTTCAGTCACACTTCCCATCCTGGCCCAGATAAGCACTGCTGCTGCAGCCATTCCCCTGTGGGGGCGTCGAGGAGCCCAGCCCATTCCCTGGCAGACTCGGGGGCATGCAAGTGGGACTCAGAGACCCAGAGACGTATACCTGCAGGCCCCCCAGATCCTGCTTCCTCTCCGCCTGGCCCCTTCCATACCCCCTTTAAGCCTCAAGCTACTCATTACACTTCTCCTTTTCAGAACCAGCCGAGACGGCGTACACTCATCTGGAGGCAGGGTGTGTGTGTGCGTGTGCGTGTGCGTGTGCGTGCGTGCTTGTGTGTGTGAGTGTGAGACAGAGAACGTCCAACAAGGTCGGGGCGCCAGAGGGGATTTCTACCTCCAGAACTCTGCATGCAGTGTGTTAACCTGACCGGCTGATAGTTTTACGAACTATGAACATAGGAAGTGGCTTTCCAAAAATGTTCCTTCCTGGCAGAATGCGGGGGGTGGGAGGGAGGCTCCTGGCTTCACGTCAGCCTGGGTCTCCGAGAGGCAAACAGACCCAAAGGGCTGCACCTCCTGGGTCACCGTGATGGTCTCCAGACTCGTCCCTGGAATAGCCACATTTATCTTAAGCTGTTCCTTGTGTCTTTGAGCCTGGCCTTGATTAATGACTGCATTGATAGTTGATCAAGAACTGACACCATGGCCTTGGGTGTCGACCTCCATCTGGACAGTCTCTGCGGGGCACTGGAGACGGTCAGGCCTTGGCCTTACGGGGCCTTTTGTCCACTAGTCCTCGGAACAAAAACAAGTTAAAGGACTGCTTTTCGCTTCCTTTCAAGCACCAGGTATTGATGCCTGGTGTTTTCCATACGGTGAAAGGTTTTCGGAGCCTGAGATTCCCTAAGCCAAGCTCTGCAGCCTGTGCGGAGCCTCAGGTGGGCTCTCTGGGGAGAAAGGCAGTCCTCCAGGCCTCCCACACGACTCATAGCTCCGTGGCTGCATTTCAGAGGCATTTATTGTCTGGCTTGCTCCTTAGGATGAGGTAATAGTTTGGGCTTTCGTGTTGAGAGAAACAGCCCCCATCTTTGCCGCTGCGAGGTATGAGTCCGGGAAGTCTCCTTTCTCTAAGAGAAAAGAGACCCATCAGGGGACACTGGAGAAAGCCAGGCTCCCTTCTTCCGCCCCACGAGGAGGCAGGCTGTTTTTAAGACGAAGCACTTACCGCGAGCGTGTTCCCGCGGCAGCCAGGGTTGGTTTTCCATGCATTGGAAGCAGAGAAGCACACTTATCTAGCTCTGCCCGCAACCTTTCAAGGGCCGGTACCTACTCAGAGCTGATGCTTTCCAGCAGGACTGCTCTTGGGACTCAGGGCGGGCAGCCAGTGTCCTCTCCCTGGCTTATACTTGTATCTCGTTACCTGGAAAAACACCACCCTGCCCTGGGAGGCCGACTGACCGCACAACCTAGAGGGGATACTGTATCCTGCAGGTGTGGACCTGAGCAGAAATGCAAGGCTTTGGAGCCACACAGTCCCACGTCTCCCCGCAGGCTCCTCGAAGGTGGCCTGGCCTCCGTGTCCTCATCGGGGGAGTGGCACTAACAGGAAAGTGGCACCTGGGTGGATGCTCACGGGGTTAAGGAAATGGGGCCATGGCCGTAAAACATCTCGCTCGAATGTGTCTGGAGCACAGGTGCTTGGTAACTGGTTGGGATGTTACGCATAGTTTAACTCGATTTTGTTTTTCTTGTGGTGAAATACAGATAAGGAATTTTACCGTTTTAACCATATTTTAGGGTTCTCACTTTTACCATTAAACCTTTAAAAGAGTACAGTTCAGTGGCCTTAAATAGATTAATAGTGTCATACAGCCATCACCACTATCTAGTTCCGGAATTTCTAATCACCTCACACAGAAACCCCTTACCCCTTAAGCAGTTACTCCCCTTCCTCCCCTCCCCAGCCCTGGGCAACCACTCATTTTCTGTCTGTATGCATTTGCTTATTCTGGATATTTCACGTATCATGTAATATGTGGCCTTTCTTTCAGTTAGCATAATATCTTCAAGGTTCATCCATGTTAGAGTATGTATCAGGACTTCATTCCTTTTTACGGGGTGTTCCTAATATTCCCATGAGTCTTTAATTTGGAGACTTCGCAGGATGGTCCCTAAAGTACAGAACGTCACTCATTCTGGGCCAGGATTCTTTCTGTCATCATTTCTGATTGCGAAGCGTAGCCATTTTGTGATAGGAAATGTGGCTACAGACACGTGGGAAAGGTGGAGTTGGGGCTGGGCCAGCTATGAGTCCCAGCAGCCAGGGCCCCTCGGCCTGGACGGAGCAGAGAGCTGGGTTCAGGCCGGGAAGGGCTGAGCTCACAGATGACAAACAGCGCTGCCCCCCCACCCGTGTCTCCCCCAGATGCAGGAAAAGGCAAAGGAGATCTACATGACCTTTCTGTCCAGCAAGGCCTCATCCCAGGTCAACGTCGAGGGGCAGTCCCGGCTCAATGAGAAGATGCTGGAGGAACCGCACCCACTGATGTTCCAGAAACTCCAAGACCAGGTAACCTGACTTCCTTACCCACACTTTGATTTGAAACCAGCATTTATCCCCGGCCTGGAAGAATTCAGTCATACACTACATTTTAGACGCCCCGGAAGCTGTCCCATCCAGCTGGGCAGGCAGAGGCGCATGGAGGAGCCGCGGCTGGCGAAAGATAGAGGACTGGATTCGACCCCCAGGAGGCTCCTCCCGCGGGCCTCTTAACTCTTGGCCTACACACCGTTTGAACCGGCAGGGTTATCTGTCTTCTCGACCCAGATTAGAGGAGAGGCTGGGTCTATCTGAGGCACCCACACTGAGCAAGCAACATGTGCTAACTGCTGAAGATAGGAGTGCACAGAAAATTCTAGAAAGCAAGCACAAGGACTGAAAGCGGCAGGGAACCCGGGGTGGCTTTTTGTGCAGATATCCAAGCGTAGCCACCTGCCCCTGGTGGCCCATTCCTGTAAGCTAGTTCATAATGAGGCCCCTGAGTCATCATGAAAAGGCCAACATCTGGAGCATACATATTCCACTTAAAGAGGAAAAGTTAGGTTTAAAAATAGACCTATGAGGGGCAAACTTCGGTGTTCCATGGGGAGGAACGGCAGTGGTGATAGGCAGAGGGATGAAAGTGCGCTCCCGAGGCTCTCTGAGGGACCAGTTTGCAGACAGGACCATCCGCAGTGCGCTCTGTTCTTCCGAAATGCAGTACACGCACTTGTCGACAGTGGAACGCAGACAGATTTTGAACTTCTGCGGGCCCTGTCCTTGCTGCGGAAGTGAAGGCCTTCCTTGGCACAGGGGTGAAGACTAGCTTTCCGTTTCATTCAGCAGCCCTCGGCCAAGAGCGAGTCCACCTGCAGGGCTTGTGGAAGCAGATGCTGGGCTCGACCCTCTGAGTTAGAGGTCAGATTTGATGGTTCCTAGGCGAGCTGGGACTTTGCCTTCCCAACAAGGTCCCAGGTGAAGTGGATGCTGACGGTCCTGGGAATTCACTCAGAGAACCACTGGTCCTCTAGATAGGCTGGCTTTTTCTTTGATCACCTGGAGTGGGCACAGAGTGCAGAGCATGTCCCAGCATCTAGGAAGAGGGCTTATCTTTGCTCAGCATCAAATAGAAAACAAATATACAGGTAGAAAATACAAACATGAGAAGTAGTTTCAGAGTGTTTTTCAATTGACAGTGGAAGTGCCAATTCCACATGAATTATGAATCAAATTCGGGTGTTGAAGAAACTCTGATTAGCATGGGTGACTTGCCGAGAGCCTCCTGGAGGTGGTGACTTTGAGCCAGAGGGAAGGAAGTTATGGACATGTATTTGCAGGAGGAAAGGAAGTGGAATGTGTGGTCAAAAGGCAGTTCTTGTGGTTATAGGCACCTGGGGATGTCTGTCCCACCTGGACCTCGGCATCTTTTAAAAGTTCCTATAGTACTTTAAAGATAGCCAGAGTTGAGAACCTGTACTGAAGCCCTCATGTTCTAGGTGTTTTCAGTAATGACAGTATCTACTATCAGGGTACCCTCTGTGCCCGATGCCCGCTTGGTGTGGAGGATCTCATTTCATCTCCAGAGAGTATAATTCCTGTTTTGATGATGAGAAAAGCGAGGTTCAGAAATACTAAGTGGTTTGTTTGCATAAAGTTACACAGGTACTAGGAAGTACTGGAGGGTGATTCGCTCTCACCCACCTGTCTACAAAGACCGCACTCTCTGTCACACTCACAGCCTGCACGGCTCTCCCGGGCTAACCGGCAGCCTCTCACGGCTCCTCAAAGCCCCATGAGACCAGCTGGAGCAGAGGTGTTGGACAGGCCATGTGAATAGGGGCAGTCCCGTTTCCTGGGACGGCAGACTCCAGGGTGGTAGCAAGGAATGAGACAGGCGGGTAGCATTCCCCGCGGTGGCACCTCGGGCTCCCAAGGACTCAGCTCTCCTGCAGTTAGGCCAGTGATACATCTCGAAATGGAGCGGACCTTTGCGTCCCGGGCACACCCCGCTAAATTCACACACTGGGAGGTCAAGCTGGTGCAGAGAAGACGAAACACAAGAACAGAGGAAGATTTTTTATTTTTAAGTTTATTTTTTATTTTTTTTTAAAGGAACAAAGAAAAAAATTTATTTTTAATTTAAATTTATTTATTTATTTATTTATTTATTTATTTATTTATTTATTTGATGGTGACATTGGTTAACGAAATCCAATAAGTTTCAGCTGTACCCTTTTACAGTAAGGCATATATATATTTACACTGTGCGTTCACCTTCCATGGTTAGATTTCTTTCTGTCACCACATATTTGACCCCCTTTACCCCGTCTACCTCCCCCCGCCCCACCCTCTGGTAACCACTAGTCTATCGTCCATGTCCATGAGTCTCTGTTTGTCCTGCTCGTTTGTGGCTTTTAGGTTTATACCCCACGTATAAGTGGTATCAACTTTTTCTGTCTGGCTTCTTTCGCTTACCACGATTATCTCAAGGTCTATCCACGTTGTCACAAATGGCAGTATTTCATCCCATGAAAAATATTTTAAAAATAACTCTTATCTACTTCACCTTAAAAGTCATACATGCTCAACGACAGAAACTTGGGAAACCAGAATATAAAGACACGATCCCTAATTCCACACCTGGAGGCGAGTCCTAAATAACATTTGCTCTCTAGGCTTTCCAACTTTTTTGTTCTATAAATGCACATACGCACACACACCCATAACAAACACGGCACAGATGCCTGTTTAAACTATTTAAAGTCAAGGAAGTGCTTTTATACCCTGTTGTTAAAAGTCATTTATTTGAGAAGGAGAAAGAGGCACTGTCTTCCTGCGGCCTCAGTGGATGAAAACAAGGAGTTTGGAATCTGAGCTAGTTCCAAAATCCCTGAGAAGGGCCCCTGCCTTACGTTTGCCCCAGAATACTCTGCCTCGCCAAGGCCCTGCTGGTAAACCGCCTGGACGTGTACTCAGCGCAGGCTGTGGTCCTCTGCTTCCCGAAGACCCCCACGAGAGCCCTGTTTTCCTGCGAAGGAGTTGGAAGCTGAGGGGAGCATGTTTGGAACCACGAGATGTCACATAACTTTTAAAAAAGCTGCCCAGTGGCTTCGATGTCTTTGAGCCCAGCTGGCTCTGTCACGGAGCTGGGTGAGCAGGCAGCTTTCAGTGGCCCCGGCCAGGGGAACTTCAGGTGGCCTTGTCCCATCCTGGAGGAGGGGCAGTGCCTCAGGCCCTGGAGGCAGGCTGGTAGGGCAGCATGGACTTTGGGGCACAGCCAGACCTTAGAAGAATGGGAAAGTCCTCGGCAGCATCAGAGGTGAGCCGACATCCATGCATCTCATGCAGAGGAGGACTTCATTCAGGTCCTGTTTACTCTTGGTTTACACAGAGTCCTAACAGGTCTGGCGTCTCAGTTCGTGGTGGTTTTGAAGTGCTGGTGGACGTCGTGTTGGGGAGCGGCGGGTGCGGGCGGGGAAAGGTAAGAAGCAATAACTAACAGCTTGGGAGGGAAAGAAAGAAGAATGATACTAAACATGGATGACAGCACCACGATCTGGAGCCGCCGAGCGGGGGGCGGGGGCCAACCCACACACTGCATTGGGGGCCTCCCTGTGCTCCGGAATGGTGACGTGATTAGTGATGCTAATGACCCCAAAGCATCAAGCAAAACTTAAATCGTGGCCAGCACGTTCTGTGAAGAATGCGTTAGACATTTTAATAAGCCTTTCATCAAAACAATCTCTTAAGAGAAGTTCATAACGGTGCTATTTGGAAAACTCGTGTAAGCGGATAGGTCGTTCTCTGGTTTAATTCGGCTCCGCTAACGCGGCCCGGTCATGCGCCGGCACGTGCTGGCAAAGCCAGGGTTGGGGAGCAGCTCTGCTTCTCTCTAGTGCTTCAGTCCAGAGTCAAAAGTGGGCCGTTGGACAAATTTAAGTTGTGAAAAGCAGGAAGGAGCAGGCGACCTGACACAGAGTTGCTTTCTTCACTTGCGATACTTTGCAAGGTCTCCTGGGTGATCTGTTTCGGTCCTGGTCGGTTTGCTGGTGTGCGGATCTGTCCTTCCATTCGTTGCTTTATGCTCCGGGACTGTGCTGAGCGCCGCGTTCACACCAAGGGATTCTGCACCATCCAACCACGTGGACAGAAAAAGATAAATGCGAGGAAGGAAATGTAACAGGCAACAGGCGAGGAGCCGCTGGGAGGGGCCTACTTTGGGTCTAGCAGTCAGAGCGGGCTCCCTGAAGAGGTGACTGAGACCTGAGTAGTAAAGGGGAGCCAGGTGAGAGGAGGGAGCCAAGTAGGACCTTCCAGGGAGAGGGATGGCAGGTGCAAAGGCCCTGGGGCAGGGCTGCTGGACGTGTCGGGGGCGGTGCATGAGGCTGGATGGAGCACAGCGAGTGATGAAGGTGGTGAGATCTACCACCTGGCTGGGGTTAGGCCCTGAGGCGCTGCTAACCAGTTCCCTTGAGCAAGAGAATGCGTATGACTCGGCCCAGAGCCATCTCTGTTACTACAGAGTCAGCTGCGAACCCTCGGCCTCCTGCTCATGGCTCATCGTCTGTACCCGGACGGCCTGACCCCCTGCCCCTCCCCCTCCCTGCTCATCACTTCCTGGATGCTGAGCTCAGGTTCACTGTCATTACCCCTGTGTGCTAGCCTGGCCGGGAGGGGGAAGTGGGAACTCACGTTCCATCCTGCCTCCATCTGACCCCAGGTGCCTCCTTCTTCTTGGCGCGGCTTCCGTGCCCTCATCTGTAACTCGGGGCTGTGGGCGAACTCTGCTGCCTCCCCAAGCTGTGCAGTGGACCAGTCACAAACCTTCAATGCCCCGATGTGAGAAAGTCGCTCCCTGGTACCACGACCTCGTTTCCCTAGACCCGACTTTTCCCCTTTTCTTTGACTTTAGAATTTAGTACCTGTGAAATCTCGCGCAAGGTGCGACCCCTTTCTGTGCCTCAGTTTCCTCGTTTGTGAGATACGGGGTATGATGAGGCGGTCGTGAGGATGAAATGCAGTCATATCTGTGAAGTGCTTACCTAGTGCAGTGCCTGGCTGCACTGGGCCCCCATAAGTGTTAACTATGCGTGTCCTTTAGAACAGGGGTCCCCAGCCCCCAGGCCGTGGACCGGTACAGGTCCGTGGCCTGTTAGGAACCAGAATGTACAGCAGGAGGTGAGCGGCGGGCCAGCGAGCCAAGCTCCATCTGTATGTGCAGCCGCTCCCCAGCGCCAGCATCACCGCCTCGGCTCCACCTCAGATCATCAGGCATCAGATGCTCGTCGCAGCACTGGTCCCTGGTGCCAAAAAGGTTGGAGACCACTGCTTTCGAATGTAACAGGAGGATGAACTTTAGCTTAATGCAGTAGTTCTTAAGGAGGTGAGGGTGAGGAGTGGGAGGTCGTGCCCCAGGGGACACTGGGCAATGTTTGGAGACAGTTCTCGTTGTCACAACCCGGGCAAGTGTGTTACTGGTGCCTAGTGGGTACAGGCCAGGAATGCTGACTGCTGAAACCCTACAATGTGCAGGACGGCCCCCCCCGACACAGAATTGTCTGGTCCAAAATGTCAGTGGTGCCAAGGATGAGAAACCCTGGCTTAGTGTGACTTCCAAAATTGTGGCAGGGTTCACGTGCCTGACCTTCACTGAGCCTCAGGTCCCCACCTCAAAAGCAGCAAATAATGTGTATGTCAGTTTTCTGCACTATCGTGAATTCCAGAAAACACCAAGCCTGAACCTCTTCACAGTTCCTGCAGTGCTCTTGTGTGCGCACCTCACATGCCGGGGAAGGTGGCACCTGACGCCTCAGTGTACAGCTGAGAACTTTGGCTCGATGGGAAGATGGCACAGCTAGCCCGAGGTCGCAGAGCTGGGAGGCGGGAAACAGAGCTTGAGCCCAGGGTTTCTGGTTTAGCCGGACTCTTCCTGCCACGCCATCGGCCCGTGAGAACCATCCGTGTCGCGAGGCAGTGGTATTTGTCCTTATCGTCACCCTTCCGGACAGGGCCGCTTTCCTTTCGCGGGTGCTGGTGCAGGCAGCACTGTCTCTGGCATTTAAAGACCAACCAACGTTCTCACCTTCTTTTTTCCCACGTTCATCTCCCTTGCTCAGTCATGCTCTGCTGCATCTCCAGGCCCGGCTGACTCTAGAACATTCCCACCAGTTACCGAGGCTCTGAGAGTCAGCTACAACGTGGAGGGATCAAATTAGTCATAGCAGCCCAGAGGCTTTTCTCTGTACAAGAAATAACAATGCCGGTCTCCGCTGGCCCGGTCAGTGTAATGGCCTGAACACACGTGTCTTGGCCACCTACACGGCCAAGGGAGACTCCAGGGCGGAAGACCAGCGCGGGAACCTGCTGCGCCATGGGGACATCCTATTGCTGTGTCACTCAGGATTCTGGACAAGTTAATTTAAAAAGAGATTATTTGTAATGGTTCAATTACTACATGTTCATTGTTGAGATGAAGAGAAGAAAATTCACACGACCCAAGAGGGTACGAAGCGAAAGCCCCAGGCCCTGGCGGCAGCACCCCGTCACGTGTCCTTCCCTGCTCGTTTAAGAACGGAACACTGAAATCGGCCCAGTGACCTCCGGTCGTGCCCCGTGAGAGAGTCAGGGCAAAAGTCCGCTCCTACGAGTTTCTCGGCACCAGTCTACACACCTTTCTCTGAAGCCTCGGGTTCGAATGGAACAGCAGGAGATAGGAGAAGATGGGAGGCTCAAGGTCATCGCAAAGGGCAACTCGAGGTCATGGCTTTCTTGGACCGTGAGAGAGAAGGCTGCAGGCTGTCGGGGGAGCAGGGGTACTCATCCTTCTTTAATCACAGGGATCCCAGGGCCTACATTTAAAGCAAATTTCAAGTACCGCCAGGCTTTGGAGTTGGTGCTGTCTGAGCCGGGAAAGGCAGAGAGAACTTGGTTTCTCCGCAGGCCTCTCAGCCTCGATGGGCTTAAAAAAAAAAAAAAAAAAATTTAGAAAGACTTCAGTGAGATGTCAGCGCTCCCAGCCACACCCTTGATGAAGGAGCCATGCGCTGGGCCCCCCGTTTCTTTGAATTTCCCCAGATCTCAAGACATGAGAAACACTTCCTTTCTAGACATCAGTGAGAAGGGTTGGACTAGCTGGTGAGGACCTGGAGCTGGGGGAGGGGCTTCCGTGTCTACCCCCTCTCTCAACCCTTTGTTTCTCTAAGTCTGCAATGGTGGCCGGAGCTGGGGGTTCTGGACGCCTCCGTCCTGTGGAAGCCCCAGAGAAGCCGTCTAGTCCAGAAACCAGCATTTTCCAACGTGCAAAGCCAGAAAGGCCAGGTCGTGGGTTTTTGTTCGAAAGGAAGGGAAGTTGTCTCTCCCATCTACCCAGCTGTTCGCCTTATGAGGGGTGGGGCGGGAAGGATGGTATTTGAAATTCTCTTTTTAACTTTAAAATGGTGTTCAGGGGAAGAAGGGAGGGGGTGGGTGCCAGAACAGCATTTAACTCTCTGATGGCAAAAGGCAAACATAAAACACCTTTGCCCTGCGTAGAAAGCATGCCATTCGGGCCTTGAGCATTACGGACTCCGGGAAAAAGTGCCGCCACCCACTCGAGAGCACCGGCACCATGGGCCAGTGAGGGTATTTCAACCCCTGCAGGGGTCTCTGCCTTTGTCCATGTCCAGCCTCTGTCTGGAGTTCTGACCCCACCCCAGCATGTCATCCAGCTCTGGCAGGCCTGTTCAGGAAGCAGGGACACTGTCCAGGGTGACAGAAACTTCCAGTGGCCCACGCTGGCACTTTGGGACAAGGGCCGACCTGAGCTATTTTGTCGTCTCACCCGCTGTCTGCCCTCTGCCCTCAGACCTCCTGGAGGCACCCCGTTCCTACTACAGAAGAGGGGGAGGCGGTCTTCGGCTTGATGCGTGGACATCCCCATTGGCGCCTTTTCCCAGCAAAGCCTCTTTAACGCCCAGCTGGTTCTGCCGTCATTTCATAGTTGAGGCTGGAGGGAGAGGAGCTGGCTTGCTTCACGCTCCTTATCTGTCCATTGGGTATGAAAGCATGCCCAGAGCCGAGCTGTATGGGGAGAGAGCACATTCTCGAACGGCGACCCAGAGACGGGAGCACGTGCCACCTCTTTTCAGCAATTTTCGTATAAAAACTAAACCCAGTTCTTGAAACCAATATGAAACCTCATTAATAAAACTTGCATTAAGGGATTTGTTATTTTCCTCCTTGTACCCAGTTGAAAGAACATGGCAGAGGGTTCTGGATAGAAGGGAGGATGTATGTTTAGTTCTTTTAATATCCTTATCTTCTGAGAAGTGTTAAAAGTGCTTCACTGAGACAGCGTTGAAGTCTTCACTGAAGAACCTTCGAGGCCGGTTAAGCTTCTCATTCTCTACAGAGGTGAGGACAGTTCAGCGAGGGTGTCCTTTCCTGGAACAGCAGATTTGGGACACCTAAGTTAGAGTACCATACGGCTCTTTTCTCTTGCAGAAAGGCGAATCCCAAGCAGGCACTGTCTGGGATCCGGAGAGGGAGGGGCACCTTGGCTGGGTAATGACCTTGTGCTGTGGGACCTTGTGCATAGCTGCAGAAGGCAGGAAAGCTCCCTTCACCTTTTCCCCCAAAAGAGTTCCACCTCCAGCTGCCGGTGGGATTGGCTCCCCAGGCAACGA